>NC_138780.1:23071988-23091698 GCF_965119305.1 Pelophylax lessonae
TCTGAACAGTCAGTAAGAATTTAGGTATTATCAAACCCTTACCATTCTTCCACAGATCTGTGTAGCGTAGATGAGCAGAGGAAAATGCATGTTTAGTGCATAAAATTGCAGAAAGACTTACAGTCAGATCTGCTTACTAGCAACCTCTATTATGCACGGTGCCCCTTCCCCAAATTTCTAGTTATAAGTGCACAATAAGAAAAACACAAAGCACATGCCCCCTTCTCAGGACTACATGTCCCATGATTCCATTCACTACCAAGTATGCATGCCCTGTCTAGTCCTTTCTTAATGCCTGTGCATATTGGCTTAGGTGGTGTCCTTAAGCTGCCTTGAAGCCTCTCTCGCGGCAGCGAACACTTATGCCTCGTTTCCACTGAGTGGTACGGTACGGTTCGGTTCAGTACCGTACACCTTGCGTATCCACTGCCAATAGTACCCTTCATGATAGGCGTGGTGTAGCAGGAAATCAAAGTTCTGCAGAGTGTAGCTCCACCCTGTTGGTACGGTACTAATGTGCTTGGTACCCCAACGAAAGGGTCCCAAAAAAGTGGTACGGTACGGTTCGGAATTAGGGTACCATTCACAATTGAAACGGCATAAATAGCGTAGCTGCTGACTTTTAAAAAAACAGCCACTCACCTGTCCCAAGGTCCAGCGGTGAGCTCACCCCCGCCATCTTCATCCTCCACCCTCCCGCGGCGGCACTGGCATCTTTATTATGGGCACCCGGCTGTGACAGCTTGCGGCTTCACAGCCTGGTACCCAATGCACATGCGCGAGTCGCATCTTGGATTGGTGGATGCAGTCACCTGGGACCTGTCAAGTGTCCCAGAAGACTGCAGGGGGGAGGGCGAGAGAAATGGGAGCAGGTACCTCCCCCCCCCCCCCCTCCTCGCTTACCTCTATGACGGGCGACATGTCCGGGATCGCGGCATCCGGCCATCTGATTGGCCCGAGCCGCGGTGACGTCACTCCCGCGGTGGTCCCATGCTAGAGGTAGATTCCTATGTGAGAAGTGGCTCTACCTCTAGCACGGGACCACCATAGACGTCCAATCCTAGGACCCGCAGAGGATACCGGAGCCACATATTGGATTTCCACTTATACCCGCTCTATACCCCTGTGTGGGGTGGGTATCTCTGGTGAGTGGGTTATTCACTAGATGGGTCACCGAGCACCTCACTGCCCACCACGGGGTCACTCACCGTACGTTTACATATGAAGATTGTCACCTGCTGCTAATTAACTGACTTTTTCAGTACCTCATATTTATATTGATATTTATATATCCACACTGTCACTTCACCTTAAGTATATAGATTATATGGTCCTACTTTGGACATTTTTGTCACCGTTTACTTATTCTATTTGTCACTAACACTTGGGCACAGGCCACTTAAGGCCCCGTTCACATACAAGTGACGCTACTTCGCACCGCGACCTCGGAGCGGCCGCCACAGACTTCATAACATTGAAGTCTATGGCGGTCGCCTCCTGGTCGCCCCAAAGAAGCTCCGGACCCTTTTTCTAAGTCGGAGCGACTTGTGTCGCTCCTATTAGAACGGGTCCGCAGCTTCCCTATGGGAGGCGACCTACGGCGATCTGTGAGGCGACCAGGTCGCCTTAGTGTGAACGGGGACTTATACACTTAGCAATTTAAATTAATGAATGTCCCATATTGCCTTATTTATAAATTTTATTAAGTTATCGTGACTTTATGTTTTGAACATCAGATTTTGTGGTTATTTATGTATTTAACACTTTAAGCCACAGGCGCTTATCTCATATTTATTTATATTTTCCACCAGTTCACACTGTTTTAGGGTACATTTGCACACGTCACTTTATGCACATTGGATTCTTGTGACACTACATGTTACTCTGATTTCTTTATATTACACACTTTGTACCCCTAGTGTTTTTTTCCTACACTGAATTATAGTGTACCACATTTACTTAGCACTGTATACCGCTTTTTTGCCACCAGGTAGTACCATCCCCCTTTCCTTTCTCCACAGTGCATCATATTTGGTTTAGCACATCAGCACTTTAGTAGCATCCTACTACACTTTTTCCTTACTTGGCAGCGCCATTCCCCTACTTTTTCCCCTTCATCTATTATATAGTCTTTTTGACTATAGTCTAGGGAGGCTGCAGCCTAATTTTCTCTTACACCGATTTTATCTATTTATATCCAAATAGACCATAAGCGCGGAGTTTTTGTACATCTGGTAGAGCTGCACGATTAATCGTATGAAAATCGCGATCTCGATTCACCCCCCCTGACGATCTAAACCTGACATATGCTCGATTCTTTGCATAGCTGAGAGAGCAGAGAAAACAGCTGTGGAAAACTCCCAGTAACTATAAACAAAATGATTACATTGTATCTTTCCTCCCATAAACGCCTATCAGCATTTAGGCTCCATGTACACGGGACGCTGGAAATGGCCGTTTAGGAGCAGTTGGGCGTTTTTTTTAGAAGCCCCTGAACCCATCTACATTTTATCTTATCTGTCCATGTACACCAGGTCGTTTACAGTCATTTGCAGGCAGTTGCATTCAGAGACTGTTTTTAGAACGCAATTATTTGCGTTCGAACGTGTGTTTCCCGGCGTTTCAAACGCACAAACGCGTCCGAACGCGTCTGCACGCGTCCGAACGCGATGACCCGCGTTTAGCGTTCGCGTTTTTCCATTTTAAAGGGGAATAATTTTTTTGACCTCTAGGAACGCTTCTAAACGCAAACGCCCGCAAACGCTGCTAAACGCCCGCTAAACGCGGGTACAAACGCGACCGAACGGACGTTTTTAAACGTCCTAAAAATTCCAGCATTCAAAGGGACTTTTAACAACGTCCCGTGTACATGGAGCCTAAGTCTCCCAGTAACTATAAACAAAATGATTACATTGTATCTTTTCCTTCCCTCTGCCAGGGAGAAAGGAAGTTTAACCTCTTAAAGACTGGACCTTTTTCTGACACTTGTTGCTTGCAAGTTAAAATAATTTTTTTTTGCTAGAAAAGTACTTAGAACCCCCAAACATTTTATATATTTTTTTAGCAGAGACCCTACAGAATAAAATGGCGATTGTTGTAATATTTTATGTCACACTGTATTTGCGCAGCAGTCTTTCAAACGCAATTAATAAACTTTAATGAAAAAAAAACGTAACAGTAAAGTTATCCCAATTTTTTTTTGTTACACAGAGAATCGTGATCTTTATTCCAAGCTAAAAAATCGTGATTCTCATTTTGGCCAGAATCGTGCAGCTCTAACATCTGGCTTCTAAATTTTGCACCATTTATACTTTTGCCAGCTGAAACCAATCTGCCTTTATTTCAAAAAGTTCCTCCAGGCTCCTCAATTGGTTCCTGAATTCTACAAAGACATGCCCACCTTGCAGCTAGAGGGCTGTGTTGCCCATGCATGGTTTAGCAATGACACCATCCATTGAACCGACACAAATTATCGTGAGCAAACGTTTCAATATCTGGACTACAAGCCACCCAAGCCAAAGCTCCTCATTGGCAGCTTGCATGACACAGACCCTCTCGCAGTGAATCTCAGACAATGCACATGCAGAGAAGCCTTCATTAGCATCCCTTCAAAAATGACAATGCATCAACACCACCCAACACACAAAGAACCCATCAAGCTTGGCACAAATTCCCATGAAGCTTGGCACAAAGAAAACCTACAATGATTGACCACTTGAATACTTGCAAACTTCCAGACAATTCTCACTTCCTTTCTAAATCTTAGCGATATTTCCAAACCAGCTCCCACCTGTTTGCAGAATCCCTCCATCAAACTGATAGATCCATCTCCTCCAACCTAATGATAGATCCAGCTACCCCAACCTAATGCAGTGTACAAATACCCATTCTCCCACTTCACCTCCCTAATGCCATAAGCAAATGGACCATGTTTCCAGCATCAAGGATTGGGCTCTTTCCAGCTAGAAGAGCTGTACAAATGTATGTAGATTCTCCAACCTACAGAAGAGATTACCCCAAAATGTACAGTGATCTACAATGGAATTACATCAAAGCAATTCCCTAAGCCAGCTTTTGAAGTTTTGTCCAGTCATCAATGGAGTTGGCTCCTGAATTCCATAATAAAAGTTCACCCAAAACCTAACTCTAAGCCTACTGGCAGCCACATTCTAAAACTAATCTAACCCTAAAAACAAAACAATCGCTATACATAAATTTTCTGAAGCCGATCTGGTGCGGTCTCCAGCAACGGATGGTGTGTGCAAGAGAACCGACGTCACCCATAGACCTACTATGGGGCTCCCGTTGTCGGCTGCCTCTCCTGCGCCTGCCTCCACTGAAAGCTCAGCATGGGACCGGGGCGGCTGCAGAACAGGTAGAGCGATTTCTTCTTTACATGGCTGGAGAGATTAGTTTTAAAAATGTGGCTGTGAGTAGGCTTAGAATTAGTTAGGTTTTGGTTCAGGGGTCGAAGTTCTACCCCTTCGGGGGTTGGACTAATGCACAACCTTAAGTGCACTTTTTTCTGTGTTTTTGACATGCACGTTTTTTGTTCACTTACAGGTTTTTTTTGTTGTAGGTTTTTGCACCACCGCGGACTAAAAAAAAAAAAAAAAGAGTTAGGTTTTGGTTGAACTTTTACTTTATTTGTCCACCGTCTTAGGCTCCATTCACACCTGAGCGTATCGTTTTCAGGCGTTTTGGGCATTTTTAAAGCGGTAGTATCCCGCTTTTTGACACTTTTACCTACAGGTAAGCCTATAATAAGGCTTACCTGTAGGTACAAATAATATCTCCTAAACCGGCACGGTTTAGGAGATATTTACAGTGCATGCAGCCGCTCGCGCGAGCGGCGCATGCGCTCTGAAGGTCCGGGGGACCTTCAATTAAGTTGCCGGGAGCTTGCCGGAAAAATCACTCCCGTGCGCATGCGCGGGAGTGACGTCATCGCGGCTCCGGCCAATCATCGCGCCAGAGCCGTCTCTTCCGGCCAATCAGCACGCCGGAGCCGCCGAACCCGGAAGAGACGAGGGGGGGACCATGGCAGCGCCTGCAGCGATGTCCGGGGGTCCGTGTCGGAGCTTCGTTTTAAGGTGAGTTACACATAATGGGCTAGTATGCGATGCATACTAGCTCATTATGCCTTTGTCTTGCAGGTTTTTTTTTTTTTTTATAGAGTTTACAACCGCTTTAAGGCCTTTTTTTGGTGTTTTTCATGCATTTGGAGGCAGGCATTGACATCTTACAAAAACGCTTGTAATCTGCCAAAAAAAGAAGCTCGTGTACCTTTTTGAGCTTCAGGCATTTTGCTTCAGGTGACAAAACGCTCAGACGTGAACAGGGGCCATTGAAATGAATGGTATTTAGCTTGTTGGGCATTTTGAGACTTCAGAGATGAGCGTTCTACGAGCTGAAAAATGCTCAGGTGTGAACAGGGCCTTAAGACCACTCGGTCTTGTTGGCAAACACCAGCAGAAATGCCATTTGATAAGGACTCTCAGACTCGGTCCACACTAGCGCGACTTGTCAGCCTGACAAGTCGCGCTCCCTCGCGGTCCATTGACCGCTACAGGACCCGTTCTAAAAGCAGCGACACAAGTCGCTCCAACTTTAGAAAAAGGGTCCTGTACTACTTCGGAGCGACTTGCATAGACTTCCATTATGTGAAGTCCATGCAAGTCCCTCCGAAGTCGTGGTGCATGGGAATGCACAAGTCGCCCCCGAAGTAGTACAGAGTCGTGTCGCCCCAGTGTGATCCGACTCTTAAAAAAGAGTAACTTCGGCTAAAATATGAAGTTCCTCTCAACCTCCAACCCCCCCAATTATACTGCATTATTTTGTTTTTTTGGGGAGCAGGTACCCATTTTTTAAAGCAACCTGCTCCCACTTCCTCCCTGCTCGCCTAGAAGTTCAGCCACCCGCAACCTCCTAGGACACGTCACCTGTCTCAGGAGACTGCAGGACTATTCAGAAAGCACAGTGCGTCTCACGCAGTGTGCAGTGGGATGCCGGCTGTGGAAACACCAAAAAGTCGCAGTCAGCTTCCCACATCCAAGATGGAAGCATCAGGGACCTGAAGACAGGCAAAGAACTGGCCCAGGTGAGGACAGCGATGGACTGGTAAGTCTGCTTATTTAAAGTCAGCAGCTACTGTATTTGTTGCTGCGGACTTATTTTTTTTCTAGGAATGAATGAATTTCCTCTTTAAGTTTCAGGACAAGCTGCAGAGATCCTCCAACTGCCCAAAGCCACTCCACATCAGTACCAGATGACGCCTGCTGCCAACTGCAGACAGACCACATCCTGAGCATCTTGTACAGGAGACCCTACAAAGAGATCCCCCAAAACTTAAAGACTAAAGTTTAGTAAAATTAAAAACTAAATAAATAATATAAATCAGCACAAGGGATGGTAGTCACTTTCAAACAGAATTGTCACTTGTGCTGGTGCCTGTTTCAGTTGAATTCTTCTGTCCTCTGCCCCAGTAAACTTTCAGTGTTGCTGAACCTGCGATAGGCACGTGTCAAGAGTCCCGACGACTACTGGCCTTTCCACCCCGCTTCTCCAGTCATAAAGGCTGTACTATAGCTACCATCAATGAAAGCATTCTATGAATGGAGGATGAAGGTCCGCCTCCTCCATTCATACAGCACTTTCATTGATGGCAGTTCTAGTACACCTTCTGTGGGTGTAAAGGCCGGGAGTAGTCGGCACTCTTGACGAGTGCTTCACAGGTTAAGAAACACTGGAAGATTACTGGAGCAGAGGACAGAACACTTCAACTGAAACAGCCACCAGCACAGGTGAAAGCTACAGAACGTCCTCCAAGAACAGAGTACAACCTGCACAGAGTTCCCCTAGAATAAATCATTGCGCAGAGTAAGTATAGGTTTGTTATTTCGGAAAAGAAAATGGACTTTACAATCACTTTAAAAGTAACCAACAACTGAGGAGCCTCAAAAATTGATGCTACAAAGGACTGCCATTCAACACTGGTTCAACCTACAAGGCAATCCTATGATGGATGCCCCAAGACAGGTACCAGACACCAGCAATAATGCCCACTGCAGCTTCCACATAGTCCTCCTAGACCGGGGCTCAACCTGCTACGAGTCCTCCTAGACCGGGGCTCAACCTGCTACGAGTCCTCCTAGACCGGGGCTCAACCTGCTACGAGTCCTCCTAGACCGGGGCTCAACCTGCTACGAGTCCTCCTAGACCGGGGCTCAACCTGCTACGAGTCCTCCTAGACCGGGGCTCAACCTGCTACGAGTCCTCCTAGACCGGGGCTCAACCTGCTACGAGTCCTCCTAGACCGGGGCTCAACCTGCTACGAGTCCTCCTAGACCGGGGCTCAACCTGCTACGAGTCCTCCTAGACCGGGGCTCAACCTGCTACGAGTCCTCCTAGACCGGGGCTCAACCTGCTACGAGTCCTCCTAGACCAGGGCTCAACCTGCTACGAGTCCTCCTAGACCAGGGCTCAACCTGCTACGAGTCCTCCTAGACCAGGGCTCAACCTGCTACGAGTCCTCCTAGACCAGGGCTCAACCTGCTACGAGTCCTCCTAGACCAGGGCTCAACCTGCTACGAGTCCTCCTAGACCAGGGCTCAACCTGCTACGAGTCCTCCTAGACCAGGGCTCAACCTGCTACGAGTCCTCCTAGACCAGGGCTCAACCTGCTACGAGTCCTCCTAGACCAGGGCTCAACCTGCTACGAGTCCTCCTAGACCAGGGCTCAACCTGCTACGAGTCCTCCTAGACCAGGGCTCAACCTGCTACGAGTCCTCCTAGAATAGGTTTCAACCTGCTACGAGTCCTCCTAGAATAGGTTTCAACCTGCTACGAGTCCTCCTAGAATAGGTTTCAACCTGCTACGAGTCCTCCTAGAACAGGGTTCAACCTGCTACGAGTCTGCTTAGAATAGAGTGCAACCTACAAAGAGTTCTCCTACATCAGAGTACAACCTACAAAGACTCCTCCTAGAATAAGGTTCAACCTGAAAAGAGCCATCCCTAGAAATACGACGAGCCCTCCCTAGAATAGAAAGCACCCTACGATGAGCCCTCCTAGAACAGAGTGCAACCTACAAAAAAATTCATCCTAGAATAGGGTTCAACCTGCTACAATTCCTCCTAGAATAGGGTTCAACCTGCTACGAGTCCTCCTAGAATAGAGTGCAACCTACAAAGAGCTCTCCTAGAATTAGGTTCAACCTGAAAAGAGTCCTCCCTAGAATAGAGAGCACCCTACGACGAGCCCTCCTTAGAATAGAGAGCACCCTAACATGAGCCCTCCTAGATCAGAATGCAACCTACAAAGAGTCCTCCTAGATCAGAATGCAACCTACAAAGAGTCCTCCTAGAATAGAGTGCAACCAAAGACGAGTCCTCCTAGATCAGAATGCAATCTAAAAAGCATTTACCATAGAATAGAGAGCAACCAACAACAAACCCTCCTACAATAGAGAGCAACCTACGACGAGTCCTCCTAGAATAGAGAGCAACCTACGACGAGTCCTCCTAGAATAGAGAGCAACCTACGACGAGTCCTCCTACCCGAGACAGGTGTCAGACCGGGTCCAACCCACAAAGAGTTCCCCTCCAAGCAAAGGTCTCAAACACTCATCCTCTGGGAGAGATCCCACATATCTGATCAAACCGCTGATACCCCCTGAACTGAGTGCAACTTACATTGTGATCCCCCAAAACTTATCCCACCCAGAACATTCTTCTGGATCTCCTGGGGCCACCAGGACAACCCCAGACAGATCCCCAGGACAACCCCAGACAGATCCCCAGGACAACCCCCAGACAGATCCCCAGGACAACCCCCAGACAGATCCCCAGGACAACCCCCAGACAGATCCCCAGGACAACCCCCAGACAGATCCCCAGGACAACCCCCAGACAGATCCCCAGGACAACCCCCAGACAGATCCCCAGGACAACCCCCAGACAGATCCCCAGGACAACCCCCAGACAGATCCCCAGGACAACCCCAGACAGATCCCCAGGCCACTCCCTGACCCAGGAGACCCTTCCATACTTAGTGCAACCACAAAAGGTGTCCCCAGGAACTTAGGGAAACCCGGAAAAGTTTCCCCCAACCCACAGAGACATCACAACAAGATAGAATGTCTTAGAACCTCCAGAGATGCCAGTTGTCAATAGACCCCCCCATCCCCCTCCTCTGACCAGACTACAGACCCCCACAATGGGTTCCCCCCTCCATAGAAGTTCCTCAGGACCACTCAGCATCAGTACCAGCCACCAGGACCTCCCCCACCCCCTCATACCAGTCACAGACAAGAGCCCCCACCCCCCATATAAGCCCTCACAGGGCCCCCTCACTCACCCTTGGAGGTCATGGTGTCCCAGGGGGTGTCAGAGTACGCTCCTCTCCACTCTCAGGCCTCTCGCTCATGTCCTTCCCTCTCCCCCAGGCCGGGCCGGGGCACAGCGCTCACCAGCCAGCCAAGCTCCCCTCACTCTGACCTCCCTCTGGAGGAGCTCAGCCCAGCGCCGCGCAAGGCTTCACGGGACGTGTAGTCCGCCGAGCCGTCATGTGACGTCGTGTAAGGGAGGAGTAGGAGGAGCCTGCGTGCGAGCTCTACGAGAGGAGTGGGTTGTGGCCTGAAGGAACCTCTGTGGGAGTAGTGGGTGGGGCCTGGCATAAACGCTGAGCGAGAGGATTCAAGCAACAGGCACTCTGAGAGTAGTGGGAGGAGTCGGCAGGCACGCTGGGAGTAGTGGGAGGAGTCGGCAGGCACGCTGGGAGTAGTGGGAGGAGTCGGCAGGGACGCTGGGAGTAGTGGGAGGAGTCGGCGCCCTTGAGGCTGCTGTGTGAGAAGCGTGCTGAGGAGAATACCCGGTTGCTAATGGCAACCAACTTTAAACTGTTCTTTTAATAAAATAAATTTTGATGTGCAGCTGAACTGTTTAGAAGTGAAAGTTTTATGAGACGTTTTCATTTTGGCGCACTTTTTTTACACCAGAACCTCACAGCATCAGTCTAGGGTTGCCATGACTACCTTGTTCCTTTTGGGGCCTGCTTATACCTGTGGTAACACCTGATAGCCAGGGGCTCAGCTTTCCAGGCTGGGTTCAAAACACAGTAAACATGAACACACAGAGGCCAGAACAAATAAACCCCCCCTCACCCTTTTCATATTATAGGAGGGGGTCTTAAAAAAGTTTCCACACCTTTTTTATATTGAATAGAATTAAAATGAGTGCGGAAACTTTTTGAAGAACCCTCAAAAAAGACCTCACTGGGGCACCCTCTGTTCCAGTTGGATGTAAACGTATGTGTGTCCGTTTATATCCGTTTACATCCATTCCGGTTCACAAATGCAGACTTGGGTCCAAACTTGGCCTCCATTCCCACAGGGACCTTCTTTTCCAGCAAGTTGTACACATATTTGAGTCCGTTTACATCGATTCGGGTCCACAAAAGCAGACTTGCGTCCAAACTTGGCCTCCATTCCCACAGGCGCCTTCTTTTCCAGCAGGATGTACACATATATGCGTCCGTTTACATCGATTCAGATCCACAAAAGCAGACTTGCATCCAAACTTGGGTTCCTTTCACACAGGAGCCTTCTGTTCCAATGGGATGTACACATATATGCGTCCGTTTATATCCGTTTACACCTTTTCCGGTCCACAAAAGCAGACTTGGGTCCAAACTTGGCCTCCATTCCCACAGGGGCCTTCTTTTCCAGCAAGTTGTACACATATTTGAGTCCGTTTACATCGTTTCAGTTCCACAAAAGCAGACTTGCATCCAAACTTGGGTTCCTTTCACACAGGAGCCTTCTGTTCCAATGGGATGTACACATATATGTGTCCGTTTATATCCGTTTACACCTTTTCCGGTCCACAAAAGCAGACTTGGGTCCAAACTTGGCCTCCATTCCCACAGGCAACTTCTTTTCCAGCAGGATTTACACGTATATGTGTACGTTTACATCCATTACAGTCCGTAAAAGAAGACTTGGGTCCAAACTTGGCCTCCATTCCCACAGGGACCTTCTTTCTTCTTTTCCAGAAGGATTTACACATATATGCATCCGTTTACATCCATTCTGGTCCACAAAAGAAGACTTGGGTCCAAACTTGGCCTCCATTCCCACAGGGACCTTCTTTTCCAGCAGGATGTACACATATTTTTGCATCCGTTTACATCCATACGGGTCCACAAACGCAGACTTGGGCCCAAACATGGCCTCCATTCCCACAGATACCTTCTTTTCCAGCAGGATGTACACATATATGCGTCCGTTTACATCCATTCCGGTCTACAAAAGCAGACTTGCATCCAAACTTTGGTTCCTTTCACACAGGAGCCTTCTGTTCCAATGGGATGTACACATATATGCGCCCATTTATATCTGTTTACACCCATTCAGGTCCACAAAAAGAGACTTGGGCTCAAACTTGGGCTCCATTCCCACGGGGGCCTTCTTTTCCAGCAGGACGTACACATATTTTTGCATCCGTTTACATCCATACGGGTCCACAAAAGCAGACTTGGGTCCAAACTTGGGCTCCTTTCACACAGGCACCTTTTTTTCCAGTGGAATGTACACAAATATATATTCTGTTTACATCCATTTGGGTGCCTACCACACAGGCGCCTTCCATTACAGCTGGATGTAAACGCATGTATGCCCATTTACAACCATTCGGTTCCACAAAAGCAGACTTGGAAACAAACTTGGGTTTCTTTTAAACAGGCACCTTCTTTTCCAGCTGGATGTACACATACATGTGCCCGTTTATATCTGTTTACACCCATTCAGGTCCACAAAAAGAGACTTGGGCTCAAACTTGGCCTCCATTCCCACAGGGGCCTTCTTTTCCAGCAGGACGTACACATATTTGCACCCGTTTACATCCATATAGCTCCACAAAAGCAGATTTGGGCCCAAACTTGGCCTCCATTCCCACACGGGCCTTCTTTTCCAGCAGGATGTACACATATATGTGTCCATTTATATAATTCCAGTCCACAAAAGCAGACTTGCATCCAAACTTAAGTTCCTTTCACACAGGAGCCTTCTGTTCCAATGGGATGTACACATATATGCGCCCATTTATATCTGTTTACACCCATTCAGGTCCACAAAAAGAGACTTGGGCTCAAACTTGGGCTCCATTCCCACGGGGGCCTTCTTTTCCAGCAGGACGTACACATATTTTTGCATCCGTTTACATCCATACGGGTCCACAAACGCAGACTTGGGCCCAAACTTGGCCTCCATTCCTACAGGTGCCTTCTTTTCCAGCAGGATGTGCACATATATGTGTACGTTTACATCCACCCGGTCTACAAAAGCAGACTTGCATCCAAACTTTGGTTCCTTTCACACAGGAGCCTTCTGTTCCAATGGGATGTACACATATATGCGTCCGTTTATATCCGTTTACACCTTTTCCGGTCCACAAAAGCAGACTTGGGCTCCTTTCACACAGGCACTTTTTTTCCAGCAGAATGTACACATATATACATCTGTTTACATCCATTTGGGTGCCTACCACACAGGCGCCTTCCATTCCAGCTGGATGTAAACGCATGTATGCCCATTTACAACCATTCGGGTCCACAAAAGCAGACTTGGAAACAAACTTGGATTTCTTTTAAACAGGCACCTTCTTTTCCAGCTGGATGTACACATACATGCGCCTGTTTATATCTGTTTACACCCATTCAGGTCCACAAAAAGAGACTTGGGCTCAAACTTGGGTTCCATTCCCACAGGGGCCTTCTTTTCCAGCAGGATGTATACATATATGTGTCCGTTTATATCCATTCCAGTCCACAAAAGCAGACTTGGGTCCAAACTTGGCCTTCATTCCCACAGGCGCCTTCTTTTCCAGCAGGATGTACACGTATTGTGTCCGTTTATATCCATTCGGGTCCAGAAAGGCAGACTTGTGTCCAAATTTGGGTTCCTTTCACACAGGAGCCTTCTGTTCCAATAGGATGTACACATATATACATCAGTTTACATCCATTCGGGTCCACAAAAGCAGACTTGGGTCCACACTTGGGCTCCTTTCACATAACCGCCTTTTTTTTCCAGCGGAATGTACCCATATATACATCCGTTTACGTCCATTCGGGTCCACAAAAGCAGACTTGTGTCCAAATTTGGGTTCCTTTCACACAGGAGCCTTCTGTTCCAATGGGATGTACACATGTATGCGTCTGTTTATATCCGTTTACATCCATTCTGGCTTTTATCACCCAGACGTATATATGTGGTAAAAGCGCGCTGCCACCTATTTGTAGAAATGAGGAAATTACAGGGTGCAGCTGCTGCAATCACCAAATGTGTTCCCACATCTGCAATAAATCAATATTAAAATGTGTGATCGCACTGCCTCTAAAGGCAGCGCAGTCTCATATTTTAATATTGATTTATCACACAGGTGCCTTCCATTCCAGCTGAATGTAAACGCATGGGTTCCCGTTTTCATCCATTTACATCCATTCGGGCCCACAAAAGCAGACTTGGGTCCAAACTTGGGCTCCTTTCACACAGCCGCCCTCTTTTCCAGCGGAATGTACACATATATACATTAATTTACATCCATTTGGGCCCACAAAAGCAGTCTTGGGTCCAAACTTGGGCTCCTTTCACACAGCCGCTTTTTTTTCCAGCGGAATGTACCCATATATACATCCATTTACATCCATTCATGTCCGCAAAAGCAGACTTGTGCCCAAACTAGGCTCCTTTCACACAGGAGCCTTCAATGAGATGCACACATATATGCGTCCTTTTATATCCATTTACATCCATTCAGGCTCCTATTACGCAAGCCCCTTCCATTCCAGCTGGATGCAAACACATGGGTGCCCGTTTACATCCATTTACATCCATTCGGGTCCACAAAAGCAGACTTGGAAACAAATTTGAGCTCCTTTCACACAGATGTCCTCTGTTCCAGCTAGATTTGCACATTTTTGCATTCGTTTATATCCGTTTGCATTCAATCTGGTCCACAAAAGCAGATTTGGATGCAAACTGTGGCACCTTTCGCACCATTGCCCTCTGTTCCAGTTGGATGTAAACGTATGTGGATTTTTTAAAATATCCTTATACATCCGTTCAGATCCACAACAGCAGACTTGGGTACAAACTTGGTCTCCTTTCTTTCTGTCCCAACTGGATGTACACAAATGTGCATTTGTTTTAATATATTTTAATCTATTCGGATGCACAAAAGCAGACTTTGGTCCAAACGTTGACCCCTTTTGCACAGGTGCCCGCCGTTTCAGTTGGATGTAAACGTATGTGCGTCTGTTTACATCTATTCAGGTCCACAAAAGCAGATGTGGGCTCCTTTCACACAGGCGCCTTCTGTTCCTGTGGGATTTACACATATATGCATCCTTTTTTATGCGATTACATCCATTCGGGTCTACAAAAACAGACTTGGACGCAAACTTGGGCTCATATCACACAAGCACCTTCCATTCCATCTGGATGTAAACTTTGTGTGTCGATTTGCATCCATTTGCATCCATTGGGGTCCACAAAAAGCAGGCTTAGGCACACATTTGGGCTCCCTTCACACAGATGTCCTCCGTTCCACCTGGATTTACACGTTTTTGCATTAGTTTATATCCGTTTGCATTTATTCGGTTCCACAAAAGCAGACTTGGATGCAGAATTTGGATCCATTCGCACCATTGCCCTCTGTCCCAGTTGGATGCAAACATATGTGCATTCGTTTATATCCATTTACATCTATTCGGATCCCACAAAAGCAGGCTTGGACGCAAACTTGGGTTCCTTTTAAACAGATGCCCTCTGTTCCAACTGGATGTAAACATGTGTATGTTGGTTTATATCCATTTTACAACTATTCAGGTCCACAAAAACAGACTTGGAGGTAAACGTGGGCTTCTTTCACACGGGCGCACTCCATCATCCATAGACTGAGAGCCTGTCAAGTTGCTTTAGAATGGAAAGAGAAGTCTCGTGTTCTTTGTGTTTGCTCCCATTCTGTTGTTTTTCCTGTATTTTGTGATAGAGCAAAAATAAACCGATGTTACCCCTAGGGGCGTCTGGATGTAAACTGATCTGCGCATGGATCCACAAAAACATTTTGCGTCTGTTAGTATCCATATGGGTCCAAAAAAACATTTTGCATCCATTAGTACCTATATGGGTCCACAAAAACATTTTGCGTCCATTAGTATCTATATGGGTCCACAAATACATTTTGCATCCATTAGTATCCATATGGGTCCACAAAAACATTTTGCATCCATTAGTATCTATATGGGTCCACAAATACAGTTTGCATCCATTAATATCTTTATGGGTCAACAAAAACATTTTGCATCCATTAGTATCTATGTGGGTCCACAAATACAGTTTGCATCCATTAGTATCTATATGGGTCCACAAATACAGTTTGTATTGATTAGTATCCATATGGGTCCACACATACATTTTGCATGCATTAGCATCTATATGGGTCCACAAAAACATTTTGCATCCATTAGTATCTATGTGGGTCCACAAATACAGTTTGCATCCATTAGTATCTATATGGGTCCACAAAAACCACTTTACATTCTTTAGTATCCAAATGGGTCCACACATACATTTTGCATGCATTAGTATCTATATGGGTCCACAAATACATTTTGCATCCGTTAGTTCTATATGGGTCCATAAATACATTTTGCATTTGTTAGCATCCATATGGGTCCACAAAAACATTTTGCATCCATTAGTATCTATATGGGTCCACAAATACATTTTACATCCGTTAGTTCTATATGGGTCCATAAATACATTTTGCATTCGTTAGCATCCATATGGGTACACAAAAACATTTTGCATCCATTAGTATCTATATGGATCCACAAAAACATTTTGCATCTATTAGCATGCATATGGGTCCACAAAAACATTTTGCATCCATTAGTATCCATATAGGTCCACAAAAACATTTTGCATCCATTAGTATCTATATGGGTCCACAAAAAAAAAAACATTTTACATTCATTGGTATCCATATGGGTCCACAAAAACTTTTTGCATCCATTAGTATCCATATGGGTCCACAAAAACATTTTGCATCCATTAGTATCCATATGGGTCCACAAAAACATTTTGCATCCATTAGTATCTACATGGGTCCACAAAAACATTTTTCATCTATTAGTATCCTAATGGGTCCACACATTTTGCATCTATTAGTATCTATATGGGTCCACTCAATGGTTGCCTCCATTGAGTATTTCAAGAAAAATAGACAAAAAGAGGGCCAGCCGGTCGTCTTAGGAGTCCATCATCATTTATTGTTGATAAAGCTAAAAACAACAGGAAGGTATCAGGTATCCAACCTGTTTTGGGGCCAAATCATCTCCCTTTATCGGGGCTTGGATAAAAAACGGACTATAAATATAATGGGTCCTGGAAAGTGTTGTAAAACCTTATACTATATATCAGGGGTCTTTAAACTATGGCCCTCCAGTTGTTCAGGAACTACAATTCCTATCATGCCTATTCATGACTTTGAATGTCAGAGTTTTACAATGCCTCATGGGATGTGTAGTTCCGCAACAGCTGGAGGGCCGTAGTTTGAGGACCCCTGCTGTATATACTTTATAAGATCAAGACAGGTACTCAATATCGATTGGAGAATTGTTGACATCAACGCTGTACACCATTGGGCAGCAGGTGGGCCCATGGCCAGCAGGGACCCCATGTCTTCTAATGGCGGCCCTTCAGCCAAGGTCACCATCTGTTTTACCACATTAGGGATGAAGAAGAAAAATTCCCCTGCCGTTTGTCCATTTGGTCACCAGTAGGTAGGGGTGGTTTGGGAGGGTTTGAATTGCTGCAGGTCAGTCATACTATTGGGAAGGTTAGCAATGAAGTTGCTGTCAGACAACCAGCATCAGATAGAGTTCATAGTGGAAGATCACTTGGGGATGAAGATGATGGAGACGGGCTTCACAGCTCTGGATGGGAAGGATGCAGCTTCTTTTTTGCTACCTTCTCCACTCCATCTTATCAGAGACTGTCCGAGACATGTGAAGGAGCCGCCCAGTCTGTAGTGCTACCTGACACCTCCCCCCACAATCCGGATCCTGGATGAAAAAGACTTTGGGGTCCATTTATAAAACACTAAGCCACAGCATTCGCACAGCCATCACAAATAATCCCTATATTGTATCTTTCATGTGTATTTCCTGAGATCATTGGCTCCATCTAGTTGGCATAATGCAGTATTTTCCTTAAATAACCCATTTAGGTAATTACAGTGATATGGGCACTAGATGGAGCTGGCGAGCGTAGGAAATACACATATTAGACACAATACGGGGATTCCTTTTGATAGCTGTGGATTAGAGCTGCAGGATTCTGGCCAAAATGAGAATCACGATTTTTTTGCTTGGAATAAAGATCACGATTCTCTGTGTAACATCTTTTACATTATAAAAAAAATTGGGATAACTTTACGGGTTTGTTTTTTTTTTTTTTTTTTTTATTCATTAAAGTGTATTAATTGAGTTTGAAAGACTGCTGCGCAAATACAGTGTGACATAAAAATTTACAACAATCACCATTTTATTCTGCAGGGTCTCTGCTAAAAAAAAAAAATATATAAATGTTTGGGGGTTCTAACTACTTTTCTAGGAAAAATAAACTGATTTAACTTGCAAGCAACAAGTGTAGTAAAAAGGTTTAGTCTTTAAGAGGTTAAACTTCCTTCCTCCGGCAGAGGGAAAGAAAAGATACAATGTAATCATTTGTGTTTACAGTTCAGTGGGAGACTAATGCTGATAGGCTTTTGCGGGAGGCTTTTTTTTTTTTTTTGACAGCTGCTCCCTCATAGCCATGTAAAGAATCGAGGAAGTGTCATGTTAAGATCGTCAGGGGGAGTGAATTCGCGATCTCGATTCTGTTACTATTAATCGTGCAGCACTACTGTGGATATATATATTTTTTTTAACCACTTTACCGCTGAGTACTGGAATAGTACTGCGGCAAAGTGGCTCGTTCCCGTCTGACGACGTAGACCTACGTCGCCAGACTCCTCCCCTGTAGGCGGCGCTCGCGCGCCGCCGGAGGCGCGCTCCCGCTGTTTTCATTCACAGCGGGAGTCGGGCCAGGGGAGGAGCAGCGGCGATCGCCGCTGCTCTGCCCCGATCGTCGGGGATCTAGTGTGGAGATCTGCCCGCTTGTGTTTGTGACAGGGAGTGACAGATCGGAGTGTTCAGCATAGCTGGACATCCAATCTGTCCCTGTCTCACACAGTCACCTCCCCCCCCACACGTCAGTAAGCACCAGGCATACATTAACCCCTCCCTCTCGAATAAAGTTAACCCCTTCCCTGCCAGTGTCATTTTTACAGTAACAGTGCATATTTATAGCACTGATTACTGCAGTAATGTCACTGGTACCCCCAAAAGTGTCAAAAATGTCAGTCAAGGTTTCGATCTGTCCGCCGCAATGTCGCAGTCACGCAAAAAAAATCACAGATCGCCGCCATTACTCGTTAAAAAAAAAACACCAAAAATGACAGAAATCTTTCCCTTTGTTAGTAAACGCAATACCTTTTGCGCAAACCAATCAAAATACGCTTATTGCGATTTTTTTTACCAAACATGGGTAGCAGAAAACAAATTGGCCAAAAATTTTTTAAAAAATTGGTTTTTACATCTTTTTTGGGGGGAATTTCATATAAAAAAATGTGAAAAATATTGGTATTTTTTCAAAATAAACGCTCTTTTTTTGTTTATAGCGCAAAAAGTAAAAATCGCACAGGTGATCAAATACCACCAAAAGAAAGCACTGTTTGTGGGAAAAAAAGGACGTCAATTTCGTTGGGTACGGCGTCGAACGACCGCGCAATTGTCAGTTAAAGTCGCACAGCGCCGAATCGCAAAAAGTGGCCCAGACGTAAGACAGCAAAATGCTCTAGTGGTAAAGTGGTTAATAGAGGACGGAAAGGGGTCACTGGGCAAGGCGAGCAGGGGACTGGGATTGTTACAAGCCTACTGTACATTATACCTAAGGGGTACCTGAGGAGGGGAATGCCAGGTAGCCTGGATGGGGACCGGTCAGGTAGCCTGTATGAGGCCCCATGATTTCCAATGGCAGCCCTGTTGACATCACAGTATCTTATTGTGCAAGAACGATGAGGCTGGGAGTTATATAACATTTTGTCAATGAAAATTATTTGTCCCGTCTGTTGATGTAAGACATGCCATTGTAATATCATTGCTACCTGCACGCTTGTAAATAAATGTTTTGTTTTTTTTTGTCATAGTGCATAATAACTCCCAGGTATGTGTGTCTTGTCGCTAGGGCAGTAAAGCTGTTAATCATATGTTATTCCTTGAAGACGTTTCCGAGAGTGACTGACAGGCCAGGTAATTGCATGCATATAGTAAATCATTTGTAGGGAGAGAAGAGGAGGCATGTGGGGAATGTGACTATTTAAAAGTAAACACATAGGCAATCCCATGCTGTGCGGTCTGTGCAGCATTGACTGGACTGGGGTAGGAATGAACTATAAAGGCTACGTAAGTGGTAAAAATTGAGTTACTGCCCCCCCCCCCCGACCACGGCAACATTTATACAACAGGTCATACAAAAGGTCATGCCATATGTGACCCATTCCAATAAATAGGGCTGCGCCGCACCTGCGACACAGGTTGCAGCGC
>NC_138780.1:23091898-23516898 GCF_965119305.1 Pelophylax lessonae
ATTGGGGGTACCATTGAGAAGAAATGGCAGCGCACAAGGGTCCCGCGATTTGGAATCGCAGGGTGAATCGTGGCGACTCTGCCTGCAATTTGGGTCGCCAAGATGTGAATGATGCCTGAATGGCATCCCAGTCTTATGCTGGTCATACACTATACAAAAAAATATCCCATAGTTTGTAGACGCTTTAACTTTCACACAAACCAATCAATATTGGCCTAAATTCATGAAGAAATTAGATTTTTAAATTTTTTTTATTAGATATGTTTTATAACAGTAAGTAATAATATTGTTTTTTTTTTTGTAATTTTGAGTCTTTTTTCGTTTATAGCGCAAAAAAATTAAAAACCCAGTGCTGAACAAATACCACGAAAAGAAAAGCTCTATTTATGTGAAAACAATTGATATAAATTTTATTTGGGTAAAGCTTGCATGAGTGCGCAATTACTAGTTAAAATAACGCAGTGGCAAAAAGCGAAAAATGGCCTGATCATGAAGGGGGGTAAATCTTCCGGATGGCGAGTGGTTTAAGCAAACCCTGGCACACAACCGTGTACATCCCTTGTGATAGCATGGGCAGTGACAGGTCCTCTTTATAGAGAGATATGGGGTCTATCAGACCCCACACCTCTCTTCTGGCCTCATAAGCATCTGATCCTCATCAATATTGGGGGCAATGCTATGGCACTCTGCATTTATTGGGGGCAATGCTGTGGCACTCTGCATTTATTGGGGGCAATGCTGTGGCACTCTGCATTTATTGTTATGTTGTCATGTTATTTTTTTTGGGGGGGGGGGGCGGCGGGAGGGAGTCTTGCCCGGGGAGCAATTTAATGTAGAACCGCCACTGCTCATCATGTCCAGTTCCGGACATCACACAGCAGAAGAGACAACATCCGCTCCTCTCCCTGTGTCCCAGGAACTGGATCCCGCTGCTCGCATCCTTACCAGGCTTCATGATAGAATGGAATAGCTCGATAAAGGCGGAAGCGGGGGTGGGGAATGGGGTGGACCCCATTCCACCACCTATAAAAGTGATCAGCGGCTCTATAGCCACTTAGATCGCTTTTACTAAACACAGAATTGCTCTTTATCGTGATTCTTATGGTGGCCAAACACTATACGAAAAATCGTCCGAAATTCAGTCATTTGGAAAGTTGGTTCGTTTTTTCGGCCAGTTAATGGCCACAAATCGGTTGTGACGTTTTTGAGCCAAAAAATCGAAAGGACAATTTTCTCCCGAACTAATAATAAATTGAAAGGTTGATGTGTTTCTTGTCCAAACTGCACTAGCTATATGTGAAAAAAAAAAAAAATGTATTCATTTATGTCCATTGAACGATTTATCGGTCATTACATGATGGCACGATTGTTTGCTCCCACGGCCGAGTGTATGTTTTTGGAAAGGAGTTTGAGCGATTTTTCGTGCAGTGTATGGCCAACATTAATCGTGACCTTTACATCATCTCAACGGGCGGCTGTACATAGCAGCAGTGTACTGGTGAAGCATTTAATACAGACAGTGAGAAGGCGTTATTCAAACACCTCTGAAAGATGAACCAAATGTGGATCACTTTTCAGTGGTGCACCAATATAGCTGCACATCTAAACTTTAAGCTCTAAGTAAATAACTTCACATTGTCTTCATTTTTTTTTATTTTTTTATCGGAAGCCCTTGAGGGTAATTTTACTGGATGTTTGTAAAGCTGCGAGACAGTTAAAATGAGGAAGCAGCAAGAAAAAAAAAGGTGTCATTTGAGAAAACAAAAAATGGAAATAATGTTTGGTGGAAAAACATTGAAGTTGTGGCAATGGAAGGGGTCTGATAATTACTTCTCTAACCAGGGAAGGGCATGCTAATGCTTCGAATAGTGCCCCTGTGTATGTTATTTTTTTTTTTTACTAAACTGTTTTAGTGAAATCAATATCAAAGAGATTCAATCTTTTCATTGAAAAAGTCGATCATAGTGATATGATTTATTCTCAATTTGGACACAATTTGGACATTTTCTAAAGGCTAGAATTAACTGCCCAAGTCAGCCTCTGACCATCTCTAGTATCATGCCTAAAGTCTCTGACCATCTCTTATATTGTATCCACAGTCTCTAATCACCTCTTGTATCATGCCTGCAGTCTCTGACCATCTCTTGTATCATGTCTGCAGTCTCTGATCATCTCTTGTATCATGTCTGCAGTCTCTGACCATCTCTTGTATCATGTCTGTAGTGTCTGACCATCTCTTATATCATGTCTGCAGTCTCTGACCACCTCTTGTATCATGTCTGCAGTCTCTGACTATCTTTTGTATCATGTCCTCAGTCTCTGACCGTCTCTTGTATCATGTCCATATTCTCTGACCATCTCTTGTATCATGTCCACAGTCTCTGACCATTTCTTTGTATTATTTCCACAGCCTCTGGCCATCTTTTGTATCATGCTTACTGTAAGTCTCTGACCATCTCTTATATTGTATCCACAGTCTCTGACTATGTTTTGTATCATGTCCGCAGTCTCTGACCGTCTCTTGTATCATGTCCATATTCTCTGACCATCTCTTATATCATGTCCACAGTCTCTGACCATCTCTTTGTATTATTTCCACAGCCTCTGACCATCTTTTGTATCATGCTTACTGTCTCTGACTATCTCTTATATTGTATCCACAGTTTCTGACCATCTCTTGTATCATGTTTACAGTCTCTGGCCATCTCTTATATGGTATCCACAGTCTCTAACCATCTCTTGTATCATGTCCACAGTCTCTGGCCATCTCTTGCATCATGCCTACAGTCTCTGACCATCTCTTATATTGTATCCACAGTCTCTGATTATCTCTTGTATCATGTCCATAGTCTCTGACCATCTCTTGAATCATGTCCATATTCTCTGACCATCTCTTGTATCATGTCCACTGTCTCCGGCCATCTCTTATATTGTATCCACAGTTTCTGACCATCTCTTGTATCATGTTCACAGTCTCTGGCCATCTCTTGTATCATGTCCGCTGTCTCCAACCATCTCTTGTATCATGTCCACAGTCTCTGACCATCTCTTGTATCATGTCTGCAGTCTCCGACCATCTCTTGTATCATGTCCACAGTCTCTGACCACCTCTTGTATTATGTCCCAAGTCTCTGACCATCTGTGTGTATTAGGTCCACAGTCTCTAAACCATCTCTTATACTGTATCTACAGTCTCTAACCATCTCTTATTTTGTATCCACAGTCTCTGACCATCTCATATCATGTTCACAGTCTCTAATCATCTCTTTTCTTGCATGCTCATAGTGTTTCACCTTAACCTGTTGTGTATCTACTGTTCTCTGAATTTTAAGTGCGGCCCCCTAGGTGATGTTCAGGGCCACACTCATAGCCCCCCCCCTATATCAAGAAAGTTGACCACCACTGCACTAGTGGATTTTTGAACCAAATTCTTACAAAAATTCTTTGCACATTCGACAAATGGACCAATGTCATTTAAAAGTATTTAAAATGTTTACATTTTCAAAAATATTAATCCTTTAACATTTGATTTTGGCGTGAATGCAATTTCCTGAACGAAAATCACATACACTGTTAGAAGTTCCTTCTTTCAGGAAAAAAATATCATTCTGCTCCTTCAAATTTCATTGTCACTGGGGTAGAAAACCAGCATCGATTTGACCCCAATAACCATTCGAAAATCAAAGGAACGTTCTTAAAATGAATCATTGTCCAACAACATTCTACGAGTTTCTGACAGCAGAATTTTGCGTGGATATTAGAAAATGAATAATGTCCATATGCATGAGCCCTACATTTTAAAGGAGCTTATATGACATAGGTCGTAGGTCATAGGTTATATCCAATTTTTTTTTTTTTAACGGAATCCAAGTTTTCTTTAAAGGTCTGTAGAAGGATCTATACAAAAAACTGTGAAAGCATAGATGAAAGCAGTCACATAGAATCGAAACATACTATAAGGAGAGAGCAGGAATCATGCATCTCAAATTCAGCGTATTAGGAGCTACTTACGTGCCCTTCCCTGGGCTATAGTGCCGTGAAGAATATTAAATAAGGTTCCCATCAATAATACAGTATCCTCACAAATGGTCAGGTTGCTTTGAGTGCTCTCGAGTTGAATGACTGAGTGTTGGGCTTGCTGGTTTTATGAAAGCGCTCATTACATAATGCAATACACACAACCAGTGTCTGATAGATATATACAGGCCCTACGGGGAGCTGGGAACCTGTGAGCGGCATATGATTCACGGGTGAAGTGTGTTACCTGTAATTCTAGTCTCATGACATCAGGCACATGCACAACACAGAGTGAAGTATTTCACGAACATTCCTGTACATGGTGTACTGTTACATACTCTCTGATCTATTCGCTTCAATGTTTTGGGGCTTATTTACTAAAGAGAAGGGATAACCCGGTAAGGTTCACCTGGATGGTGGGCCCAAATATTCACATACATAGCAGTCATTACCTACTATTGCAATGGATCATGGGCCCAGACCTTCTTATGCATAGTCGTCAAAATAATCCTAGCTGGATGAGCTCGGGTTTGGCACCAGGTTTGATAAAATCATATTCAGTCAAACCCAGAGGTCAGCTGTCAGTGCCAAGTCAATGAGCTGCAGGCCTGGGATTTCAATATTAGGTCAAAGTCATTAGGTCAATGTTGGATCGTGGGCTCAGACGTTCACGTGCATAACAGTCATAGTCAGCTGTCAGTGCCGGGCCAATGAGCTGCAGGCATGGGATTCCTATATTAGGTCAATGTCATTGACCTAATATGGCCATGGATTGAGGGCTTAGACCAGGCATGTCCAACCTGCGGCCCGGGGGCCGCATGCGGCCCAGAACCACAGGCAATGCGGCCCACTGACCCCTGACAATTTTTTTTTATTTTTTTGCTGGGGAGGAAGGAAGTCGGGGGTCGGGGGCACAACCACAGCGGCTTCCAACTAACTGTAGGCAGAGGCTGCCTTGGAAGCAGTGCTTTAAGTGGCCCAAAAGAGGTGCCGGTACTCTATTATAGCCTATAAATTTTGCCCCCCCCCACCCCACATCAGGGTCCCCACAGAGCACCCCCCCTGGACTGGGCTGGGACTCCGGAGCAGGGGGACTCACTGGTGGTGACTACTCTGGCTCTGGAGTGGGAAATATTCTTGCGGGGGGGGTGATTAAGGGCACAGATGTCCAAAATGAGAGTACTGGTACGCTAAGGCACACGGAGAGGTGGCGGTATGCTCAAGAGCCATATTTGGAAGTGGCGGTACTGAGTACCAGTGCATACCGGCCCACTTAAAGCACTGCTTGGAAGGGATCATCCTCTAGATGTGTTAAATTAGTGCTGGGGGGGGCATCAGCGCGGGAAGGGCGCAGCGGTGTTTTATTACTTATATACATTAACTATAGTATATATTTTATATGCGGCCCGAGAAGATTTCTCTACACTCAATGTGGCCCAGAGAAGCCAAAAGGTTGGACATCCATGGCTTAGACGTTTACGTGCATAGCAGTCATAGGGATCACTAAACCGATCCAGCTGACTGCACACGGGGATGAGTTCAGGTTCAGTTCCCGGTGAAGTCTGAACCCATGTTCAGCCAAACCCAAAAGTCGGCTGTCAGTGCCAGGCCAATGGGCTGCAGGTAGGGGATTCCCATATTAAGTCAATGTCATTACCTAGTGTTGCCATTGATTGTGGGCTCAGATGTTCACGCGCATAGCAGTCATAGTCAGCTGTCAGTGCCGGGCCAATGAGCTGCAGGCATAGGATTCCTATATTAGGTCAATGTCATTGACCTAATATGGCCATGGATTGAGGGCTCTGACATTTACGTGCATAGCAGTCATAGGGATCACTGAACTGATCCAGCTGACTGTACACGGGGATGAGCTCAGGTTCAGTTCCAGGTGAAGTCTGAACCCATGTTCAGCCAAACCCAAAAGTCGGCTGTCAGTGCTGGGCCAATAGGCTGCAGGTAGGGGATTCCCATATTAAGTCAATGTCATTACCTAGTATTGCCAAGGATTGTGGGCACGTGCATAGCTGTCATAGGGATCACATGACTGAGGGACACATTTTTAATATGAGTATTAAGGTATGAGGGCAAAGGACACACCCTTGTCATTCACAATAGTATGTCGCCATGAAGAATTGATATGTACAAAATGATTGATTAAACCCACAAGTGATTTTTTTTACCACTTCTTTTTCTTTATATCAGCAATTTAAGTGAACAAATATAATAAAGCATGGTTTTGATATAAGGTTTACTGCAATATAACACTTCTAGTACATTTATTTATGAAGATCTATACATCAGAACAAAAATATGGACAAATAAGGAGGTAATAGGGGCAGAGGGATTTGGTTCCAAAAAAGGGACAGTTCCTTCAAATCAGAGACAGTTGGGAGCTATGCAGAGTCCATTCAGCAAAACCCAAAAGGCAGCTGTCAATGCCGGGCCAATGGGCTGAAGGCAAGGGATTCCCAAATTAGGTCAATGTCATTGACCTAGCATGGCCCAGGTTCGTGGGCCCAGACGTTCACATCCACAGCAATCTTTGTGATTACTAAACCTATCTTGTTGAATCTATATAGAGAAGAGCTCTGGTTCTGTCTGAATCCAGAGGTCAGCTGTTAGTGCCCGATCAATGAGCTGCAGGTGTGGCATTCCTATATTATTTCAATGTCATTAGGTCAATGTCATTGTCCTAATATGGCCATGGATAACAGGCCCAGACATTCTTGTGCATAGCAGTCAAAGCAATCACTAAACCTATATACTGTAGCTAATTGTACATAGGGATGAAATTAAGGCTTGGTTCCGGTTTGGTCCCAACCCATGTTCAGAGGAACCTAAAAGTCAGCTGTCAGTGCTGGGTCAATGAGCTGCAGGCAAGGAACTCCTACATTTGGTCAATGTCTATGACCTAGTATGGCCATGGATCACGGGCCCACACGTTCACATGCCTAGCAGTCAGTGTGATTAGTGGTTGATTTAACATATGGATTGGGGATGAGCTTGGGTTTGACTCTGGATTTGGTCTGAAGTCATGTTTAGCAGAACACAGAAGTCAGCTGTCAGTGCTGAGTCAATGAACTGCAGGCAGTAGATTCCTATATTGGGCCAATGTCATTGACCTACTATGGCTAGGGATCGTGGACTCAGATGTTCACATGCAAAGCAGTTATAGTGATCAATAGTTGATTGTACATACAGATTAGGGATGAGCTGGGGTTTAGCTCTGGGATGGGTCTGTACCCATGTCCAGAAGTCCACTGTTAATGCCAACCCAATGAAGTGTAGGGAGGGGATTCCCTTATTAGGTCAAAGTAATTGATCTAGTATGGCCATGGATCGCAGGCCTGTTTACTCACATGTATAGCAATCACTGAACCAAATCTAGTTGATTGTACATAAGGATTAGGAATGAGCTTGGATTTGATTCTGAACCCATGTTTAGCCATACCCAGAAGTCAGCTGTCAGTCCCAGAGTTGTATAAAGTACTCGAAACCCATACTTGAGTAAAAGTACAAGTGCTCGATCAAAAAGTGACTTGAGTAGAAGTGGAAGTGCTCGATCAAAAAGTGACTTGAGTAGAAGTACTAAAGTATTCAACGTTTTTTGTACTTAAGTATTGCAAGTAGTTTTTTTTTTTAATTTTGCTACTCAAGTACTGAAAGTAAAAGTACCAGTAGTTTTGAAAAAAAATAATTGCTACTCAAGTACTGAAAGTAAAAGTACAAGTACTGTGTTATGTAGTTATTAAATAAATAAGTCAAAAGTTTGAACATCATGTTGTTTTTTATTATTTCAAATGCAGCTTTTATTGATACATACAGTAGCTTTTATTTTCGTATGCGCTGATAATACACATGTTTTGAGCTTTATGAAACCTGCCATCTACTGTTCTGGCAGTGGTAATTTTTATAATTGTAATGAGTAAATATGCAGCACAAAAAAAAAATATCGGAGTAGAAGTATTGAAATCATTGAAAAAATGTAGTGAAGTAAAAGTGGATGTAGGAGAAAAAAATTCTACTCTAGGAAAGTACAGATACCGCCTTTCGGTACTTAAGTACAGTAGTGAAGTAGTTCTACTTAGTTACTATACATCTCTGGTCAGTCCTAGGCAGGGGATTCCCATATTAGGTCAATGCCATTGAACACATATGACCATAATAGGTCTATGATGTCAGAAGCATCCCTGCACCTTTGTGTATGTGCAGCTTTGAAGCAGGGAATGTCTTGACCGCAGTTATTTGGCCCAGGAATGACAACTGTCTTCCAGGTTTAGCCAAACCCAAACTAATCGCCAAAAAGGATAAGCTTGATTCAGCTCCTGGCCCAGCAACTACTGTATATGTAACCAAAGGGGCGGGGTTTGCTGGTGACATCATTAGTTTATTATGGCCACAAAGTGTCCATTACATTGGTGGTCAGTGGGAAAAATGTCCCTTACATTGGTGGTCAGTGAAGGAATATACCTTGCATTGGTGGTCAGTGGGAAGAATGCTTTTTACGTTGGTGGTAAAAGGGAAGAATGTTATTTACATTGGTAGTCAGTGGTAAGAATGCTTCTTACATTGGTGATCTTTTGGAATAATGCTCCTTACATTGGTGGTCAGTAGAAATAAAACTCCTTACATTGATGGTCAGTGGAAACAAAACTCCTTACATTGGTGATCAGTGGGAAGAATGCTCCTTACATTGGTGATCAGTGGGAAGAATGCTCCTTACATTGGGGGTCAGTGGGAAGAATGTCCCTTACATTGGTGATCAGTGGGAAGAATGTTCCTTACATTGGTGGTCAGTGGGAAGATTGCTCCTTACATTGGTGGTCAGTGGGAAGAAGGCTCCTTACATTGGTGGTCAGTGGGAAGAATGCTCTTTACATTGGTGGCCAGTGGGAAGAACGTTTTTTACAATGGTGGTCAGGAGGAAGAATGCACATACCCACTAATAATGGCATTTCAAACATTATTTTCAACATTTTTAAAATCTGCAACTCTTTATTAGATTAAAGAGAAAGTAAACTGGCAGTTTTTTTTTTTAATGACCTGCAAATAAAGCCATAATGTGCTAGTATGCAACGCATACTGGCACATTATGTGAAACTTACCTGCAAACCAAGCCCTCGATCGATTCCTTGTCCCCTCTGCAGGCCGCATTCATCTTCTCCCGTCTTCCATCCGGGTCCCTGGATTCAGGCTGTGTGATTGGCCAGAGCCACGTGACGTTTCTCCCACGCATGCGCGGGGGAGCTTGCCGCTAACGGCACAGGAATCTGAAGGAACGGCATGGGCGGCCATTCCTTCAGAGCACATGCGCCGATGGCATCATCAGCTGCATGTATACTAAATATCTCCTAAACGTTGCCCATTTAGGAGAGATTTACAGTACCTATAGTTAAGTCTTATTATGGGCTTACCTATAGGTACAAAAAATGGATTAGAATTGATTTCCTCTTTAGGATCCTGCCATGAAGGTCCTTGTTCAGCCACTTCCTGCTATAGGGCGACAACACTCTGTCCTTGTCTACAAATTCTGCTCCTACATTGTTAGCCTGTCACATGGGCTCTTGCTAGCAACTACAAGTGGCCATTTCAACAAACATTAAACAGTCATGGGCACCCTAAATATGTAAGATGGGTTGTAGTGGAATTCACCATCAGTGGCACCCAACACACTTGCGCTGCAGTGTTGGGGATGGGACAGGCAATGGGGTTACTAATGGTACAGAGCAGAGCCTGATATCTTGTAGACTTAGTGAAAATGCAGTATCCCTGGGTGAAGGCCAGCAAATTCTCAGGTATGGTGATCGGTTGCTGAGAGCTACTGACTTTCTACATCATCACTACTGCAAACACTACCTGTAAAATACCAATTAATTGTACACAGGGGGGTAAAGGTACAGGGGGTACAGGTGATACCCCTGTACGGGGCCTCAGTGTCAGGAGGGCCCTGGGCCCAGCAACCAAGTGTGCACAGTGGGATGGGATGGAGGAGATAGGATTGGAGGAGGAGGACATGGGATGGAGGAGATGAGACTGCAGGAAGAGGACATGGGATTGGGGAGATAGAATGGAGAAGGACGAGGGCATGGGATGGAGGAGGGCATGGGATGGAACTTGGTGGGACAGCCAGTGGGGGGCCCTGGGGAATGTTGATGGTCAGGTCCGGGGGGGGGGGGGGGTGCCAGGCCTAAAGCTGCAAAATTTCCCATGGCTGCCCTGATTGTATAGGAAAAAAGAAACAGGCGAAGGGCCTCCAAGTGCAGTACATTTATTTAGATAAAGGCACACAAGTTATGGCAACTCACATGATAGTGAATAAAAATAGGCTCAATCTGGAGTCAGTCGGTGAGCGTGCAGTCCAAAGCCCAATTCCGGGAGAGAGGAGAAGATGACCTTGCCGGTAGATGGAGATGGAGGACAGGATAAGACGGCTGCTGTCTTCTGGGACCGGCTGATTCCCTCGTAGCGGGCTGGAGCGCCGTGACGTCAACAGGGTCAAAGGAGTACACAACGCGTTTCAGAGCATGCGCCAATCTCGTATGGAGCATGCGCGCTCTTTTTTCAAGTGTTCAACTGCTTTTATTCCTTTTCTCTAGAATTGTTATTTTGTAACACCCTCATATTGACTGTACCACATCAGACCAGAGCGCCAGCTAATCACCTATTTTGTCTGATTGTATAGGAGGAGACTCCCATATTTTTTATCCAAGTGCCTGTTAAATACCAGGCCGTGGATGTATACACAGTCACTTGGCTGTATCTTATGGGCTGCCTTGGCTTAGCGTAAGATACAATTTCAGTCTTTTGTTATTGGCTGGCTGGTCGCCATTGTTATCCTAGCTTGGCAGTAGAACATTAGGACACTGAATACACACAGCGCTCTTACATCACGTCTCTATGTACAGTATGTGCTTTCAGGAAACCGCTCAGCTGGAGTTCACTGCCTCGTACACACAGGTTAGGAACTGCATAAAGTGATGTAACAGCATGGCCGGAGCAGCGTATGCAATAAATGGCAATGTCATGACATCACGGCCGGGCTCTGCTAACAATAGAGCTCCCAGTACAACTATTACTCATTCTTCCATTGACATGAGAGATCATGTGCCAACGTGTGCAGCATTCAGTCCCTGCTGGGACTGTCTTCTCTTTTTTTAAAATCGATGCAGCTTTTTTTAACATTGAGTAGGATGTCTCAACAAAATATTTGGCATGTTCATTTTTTTTCATTTTCATTGCCGATGTGTTTTTGGTGCTAAAGGGATCCGTCTACCCCAATGTAATATTTAGTTATAGGTCAGCTAAGTCATTTTCTGACCTCTTATTTTTCCTGAACACTCCAAATTATGAGATCTCCCTGCCAAAATGACAGACCTCGTACCTGGGAGATTTGGATGTTCCTGCTCTCATTTGTGCTCTTCTGTTGCATGCAAGAAAATACATGAACAATGTAGTAAGTGCAGGTGGGTGAAGCTGTCCCTTTTTTTATTTTAATTTTTTTATATAAAATTATATATGTGCAGAGGCGTAACTAGATCCTTCAGGGCCTCAGTGCAAGAAACCATGAAGGCCGGACTGGGGCCCTTCCCTTCAAGCCTGGGGCTCTTCCCACTGATCCTGGGGCCCTTTACTCCGGTTGCAGGGCCCTTTATTACAGTCACAAATTCTGCAGTGGGCCCCCTTTGTGCCATCTTGGGGCCTCCCCATGGTGGTGGAATGCCAGGGCCCAGTTGCAAGTGCGACCTTTGCGATTCTGGTAGTTCACCCACTGGTGTCAGTAGTTTTTATTTTTTGTTGTTTTCATTTTCTTGTTTTTTATTTTTTTACAATTTAAATTTTTTTACAATTTAGTTCATTCATTCAGAAAAAGAAGGAACCGTTAAATGACGTATTTAGGTACCCCTTCCCGGCTCTCCATCATGACACATCCCCTGCAGCAGCCGGCGGGAGAGGGAAAGAGGGAAGCTGGCAGCGCTGCGGAGGGGGGGACCAGGGGAGCACACAGGGGCCCAGAGACAGCAGAAGACAAGTGAACTGGATAAGAGGGCTGGCTGGAGCAGCATATAGAAGAGCCAATCTCCTCCTGCAGCTACAGGAAAATAGAGGACATTAGTTCCTCTAAATGCTGCCCCCGCCTATCCAGGTATACAGGATAGCCGCACAGGCCCCTTGGAGCATAGGTCCAGGTTGCAATTGCAACCCCTACAACCCCTGTAGTTACGCCCTTTTATATGTGTGTGTGTGTGTATATGGTTAGTACTGGTGGTCAGCAACCTGTAGATCGTGGCCAGGTGACTGATAGATTGTGGTCTTGGCTTGCTGACCATTTGAGAGCATCAGAGTGCAGTGCAGAGAGACTACTTGTAAATTTGGAGCTGTAGTAGGAAGCAAGACCTGCATAAGCCAATGCCTCCTCTGTCGAGCTGACTCCTGTCCCATGCTAGCGGTCTCCAGAGTGGTGCCAGCAGCAGGAAAGAGGAGATCTTCAGGTCAGTGTGAAGCAATACACTGGGTATACTCGTATAGAGCTGCTTTCACAGTGATGTGCTGCGGTTTACCCACACCGTGTGTGCAGTGCACCTGCAGCTTTCCTGCAGATTTGCTCTGCTTACCCATAGACTTCTGTTATATCTTGCGGGTTTGGTGCCCCTTCTGAAAGCACACAAAAACTCCTGCATTTAGGAGTTTTGGTGTGCTTTCAGAAAGTGCACCACACTTGCAGGATATAATAGAAGCCTATGGTAAAGAGCAGCTAACCCAGGAAAGTCGCAGATGCACTGCGTTGCACTTGTGGTGCAGGTAAACCGCAGCCCATCAGTGTGAAATCTTAACCATTGTTAAGATGTGTTTTTACCACCCCTGTCCCTACCGCTCCCACTTTACAGTAGCTGCAGTGGCCAGGGGTGTATAGGAGTTATAGGCCCTGTCATGGTTGGTGGGTGTAGCACCTGCCAAGCATGGTCCATTCAAGTGAATGAGGTCGCTCTGCATGTGCCCTGCAACCTTGTACAGCAAACAAGGGGTTAAAGCAGGCAGCGTTGTGTTGCTTTCTCACCACCTGCTTCAACCCCTTGCACCCCACAGAAGCAAGCAGTTGGGGGGTACTTGCAGAGTGCTGAGCTGCTTTGACTTGTTTGGGGGAAAAAAAATAAGTTTTGATGCAAACTAATGCCCTTGTATTCAAGTCATATGGGCAGCACAACTGCAACACACACCACCAAGTAATTTTTCCCAGGTTGCAATATTTTTGAAGACAATTTGCCATATGAGGTATGTTCCTCCTGGCATCCCCTTAGTCATGCACCTAGGGAGAGCTTACCTGGCCGCTTACTAATAAGGTTGGCCATACCCTAATAAAATGTTTATACAAGAAAATTCTCGAATACATTTAAAATTACTTCACAAAAAACCTTGCTTTTTACGTGTTTGCCAAACAAAAACCACATTCACTGTTAAAAATGTGTATGTTCGATCCTGCTCTTTTTTTGCTCATCACTACTATTGAAAACAAATGTTGATTTGACCCTACTGAACATACACTATATTACCAAAAGAATTGGGATGCCTGCGTTTGCACACACATGAACTTCAATGGCATGCCACTCTTAGCCCGTAGGGTTCAACATTGAGTTGGCCCACCCTTTGCAGCTATAACAGCTTTAAGGGCTCTTTCACACGGATGTTCCGTATGTCCGTAAATCACCCCATCCGTTTGCGGGTGATTTACAGACATAATGAATGTCTATAGGATTGCGGATGTCAGCGGATGACCATCCGCTGACATCCGATTTTCTTCCTGTCAGTTCTGTTCCGTTTTTTTTGGAACGGAACAGAACCCTATTTTTCCTCCGTTAAAAAAACAGAAAGGAAGCAAAATCGGATGTCAGCGGTGTCATCCGCTGACATCTACAATGCCCATAGACTTACATTATGTCCGTATATCATCCGCAAACGGATGGGATGATATGCGGACATACGGAGCGGATGACACAAATGTCATCCGCTCCGTGAAAAAAAAAAAAAAGGACCGGAGCGGAGCCAAAAAACTGAACGGCCGTGTGAAAGAGCCCTAACTCCTCTGAGAAGGCTGTCCACAAGGTTTAGGAGTGTCTATGGAAATGTTTGACCTCCAGAAGCACATTTGTGAGATCAGGCACTGCTGTTGGACGAGTTGGTCTTAATTCATCCCAAAGGTGTTCTATCAGTTTGAGGTCAGGACTCTGTCCCAGGCCAGTCAAGTTCCTCCACCCCAAACTCGCTCATCCATGTCTTTATGAACCTTGCTTTGTGCACTGGTGCGCAGTCACGTTGGAACAGGAAGGGGTCATTCCCAAACTGTTCCCACAAAGTTGGGAGCATAAAATTGTCCAAAATGTCTTGGTATGCTGACGCCTAAGGAGTTCCCTTCACTGGAACTAAGGGACCAAGGCCAACCCTTGAAAAACAATCCCACACCATAATCCCCCCTCTACCAAAAGATTTGGACTAGTGCACAGAGCAAGGTCCATAAAGACATGGATGAGCGAGTTTGGCCGAGGTGTACACATGCAGCAGCAGGAATTAAACCCCTTGTTGTTTTTGGTGGTTGCTACTACCTGCCAGTCAGGACCCATTCAAGTAAATGGGGCCACTTGCCACAGTCTGGAGTCAGTCTGGGTGGCCAGTAGTGATAGTAGCAGAGCAGCACCCACCGACAAGCGGGAAAGATATTAGCGCAGATCATCCTGGCTGATGACACGGGTTCACCTGATGTGTGGAGTCTAAGTACTAACCAGTATTTACCAGAGCTCCTGAAGGTGGAGATGGGCTTTGCTGCATGTTAGTACCAGGTCGCGGTCCTCAGGATCGCCCCACCAGGAGGTGAGCAAGCCGGGGTCCTGTAGCAGATATAGCAAGTAAGGATCGAACAGAAGCATAGTCGTGGAACAAGCCAAAGGTTGGTAAGGAATAGTTGCAGGTTTGGATTCAGCAGAAGCGTAGTCGAGGAACAAGCCAAGGTCGGTAACGAATATTGGCAATATATGGACGGCAGTAGGATAGACAAGCGAGATATTGGTTGAGAAGGCACAATATTCTGGAAACCAGGAAGTGCAGAGACATGACTTAAATCAGGAAGTTCATGGGAGGAGCAAAGGGTTCAAGGCAACTAAGATTCATGGCAGGATCATTCAAGTATTTGTCCAGAGAACCTTCCAGGGAACTGTCCAGCGAACTGTCCAGCATTCCAATAGCTCAGCAAGCAGAGTCATTGCCAGACACAACAGAGGTCCCAGGTTCAAGTTTGGGTCCTAACACCCTCCTTATGTCAGAGTCCCCGCTTACATCAGTGTCCCCATCAGAGTTCCCCCTTATATCAGTGCCCCCCTTTAGAATCCCCCCTTACATCAGTGTCCCCATCAGGGTCCCCCTTACATCAGTGTCCCCATCAGAGCCCCCCTTACATTAGTGTCCCCATCAGAGCTTCTCCTTGCATCAGTGTCCCCATCAGAGCCACCCCTCCTTACATCAGTATCCCCATCAGAGTCCCCCTTACATCAGTTTCCCCATCAGAGCCCCCCTTACATCAGTGTCCCCATCAGGGCTTCTCCTTACATCAGTGTCCACATCAGAGCCCCCACCCCCCTTACATCAGTGTCCCCATCAGAGTTTCTCCTTACATCAGTGTCCCCATCAGAGCCACCCTTACATCAGTGTCCCCATCAGAGTTTCTCCTTACATCAGTGTCCCCATCAGAGCCACCCTTACATCAGTGTCCCCATCAGAGTTTCTCCTTACATCAGTGTCCACATCAGAGCTGCCCCCCTTACATCAGTGTCCCCATCAGAGTTTCTCCTTACATCAGTGTCCCCATCAGAGGTCCCCCTTACATTAGTGTCCCCATCAGAGCCCCCTTACATCAGTGTCCCCATCAGAGTTTCTCATTACATCAGTGTCCACATCAGAGCCGCCCCCCCCCCCCTTACATCAGTGTCCCCATCAGAGTTTCTCCTTACATCAGTGCCCCCCTTTAGAATCCCCCCTTACATCAGTGTCCCCATCAGGGTCCCCCTTACATCAGTGTCCCCATCAGAGCCCCCCTTACATTAGTGTCCCCATCAGAGCTTCTCCTTGCATCAGTGTCCCCATCAGAGGCACACCCCTCCTTACATCAGTATCCCCATCAGAGTCCCCCTTAAATCAGTGTCCCCATCAGAGCCCCCCCTTACATCAGCATCCCCATCAGAGCCCCCCTTACATCAGTTTCCCCATCAGAGCCCCCCTTACATCAGTGTCCCCATCAGGGCTTCTCCTTACATCAGTGTCCCCATCAGAGCCCCCACCCCCCTTACATCAGTGTCCCCATCAGAGTTTCTCCTTACATCAGTGTCCCCATCAGAGCCACCCTTACATCAGTGTCCCCATCAGAGTTTCTCCTTACATCAGTGTCCCCATCAGAGCCACCCTTACATCAGTGTCCCCATCAGAGTTTCTCCTTACATCAGTGTCCACATCAGAGCTGCCCCCCTTACATCAGTGTCCCCATCAGAGTTTCCCCTTACATCAGTGTCCCCATCAGAGGTCCCCCTTACATTAGTGTCCCCATCAGAGCCCCCCTTACATCAGTGTCCCCATCAGAGTTTCTCATTACATCAGTGTCCACATCAGAGCCGCCCCCCCCCCCCCTTACATCAGTGTCCCCATCAGAGTTTCTCCTTACATCAGTGTCCCCATCAGAGCTCCCCCTTACATCAGTGTCCCCACCAGAGTCCCCCCTTATATTAGTAGGACCCCTGCTATACAGGTACAATTGTCTCCCAGCCCGACTTCAGTTAACCAGATTGGACAACCGTCATTGCTTGTCTGTAGCAGGGAAGGGCTCCCCATTATCTAGTAGCTTCATTCAGTCTATTTTCTCCCATTTTTATAGCTATTTAAAAATATGTTCTCCTCAGCAAGAGAGACAACATGAGGATGACTTAGGTGTGATATGGTTTAATGACTAACTCAGGAAATATATAATGTATACATAAACAGCAAGCTTTCTGAACCCTGTGATCCTTCTTGTGGTTGACAATTGATGCTGACAATACAGAAAAAATAAGCAATAGTTCTCATAATGATGAAATACATTATGTTATATTTCACATTTTTATTTAGTTCAAGAAAAGTAAAAAAAAAAAAAAAATAACAACTAATATGAAAAAACAAAGAACATAAAATTAGGAAATTACAGACTTTGTATGTAGTACATGCCCCTTCAAACAGACATAGTGTTAATTGTCTCCTCAATGCTAATTGCTGATAGGTATTTTAGGCCTGCAAGCTCCTTTTACTGCATTGGACCTCTCCCATTCCCCCAACGCTCCAGATGTGGATTGAACAAATTGGTTCGGTGTTTAGAATGGAGAAATGTATATACCAGCATAGAGGCAGTCACTCAAAGTTTGAAAAAGTGTGGGGAGGTTGGTTGGCTACCCCAGGGCTAGCACCAACGAACTTAGTAATGGACAGGATCGTATGGTAACATGCACAACAAAATACTGTAAATTACCAGCTCCGATGCCTTGAAGTGGGTGTAACAGGTAACTGCCCGCTTGGTTAAATATCTTTTCTATGCTTATTGGGTCAATGAGTATATGCTTCAGGATTGCTGGGACCTCTCTCTTATGTTGATTGCTTACATTATTGTTCACAGATTCCTCAGGGTTGTGTATTACATTTCTGTTACGCTAAATGTTCTTATAAGAAGTAAAGTTTGCACTTGGTGTATTGCAATTGAATGTTTTTATAATTTTTTGTTTTTTGTCCTTTGTCAATCATTGTGCCATCTCAATAAAATCGTACCTTATTTAAAAAAAAAAAAAAAGGTTGTGCCTAGAGATACACTTGAGATTATGAGATTAGATAAAACAATTGCTAATTAATATATTCTTATGATGCTATCAGGGATGTGTCTTACATTTAAGGTGCCCCAGGCTTTGTGAGCAATGGCACACTAGATTCGTAACTGGGTAATCTTAAAAATGATTTTGTTTATTGTTCTGGCGACCGCATGGCGTGCCGTGGGTGCCACCATTTTTCTGTGGTTCATGATCTCTGTGTTCCCATTAGCCGTTTTCTATACTTCCCCACTGAGAATGTATGAGCGGCCATTTTCTTGAGGTCCGTGCGATGGACAGGCATGCGGCATGGCTTATAATGATAGAGGCAGAGGGGAAGGGATGAAGCTCATTTCAGGCTTTTGTTTGTGGTCTGTGCCCCTATGGACAAGATTTCCCATCTCTTCCTGTCAATAGAAAAATTGATAGACAACCTCTCCATTTAACTTTAGCCCCATGTCTCTGCTGGAAAAGTACGACCCCCCCGACGATCTCCCTCTGGTTGCGTAGAGTGAAATGGATTCATGACCTGGAAGACCTGGTACTCTCCGCGCAGGGTAGACGAGAGCAATACTCTAAAACATGGGCATGTTGGAACATGTTTATTCTTTCAGACGAGGGACAGACTCTGAGCGCCTCCCCCCCATCGGGCACCACCTTACTGGGGACAGGGTCACCCGCACGGGTTACTTGTAACCTCTCTTTTTCACCGCTACCCGTCACCCCCCTTCCCTTTACATTCGCCCCCTCCTGGCCTCTTCTTCTTCCATGCTCCACTCCCACTTCTCTTCCCCTATTTTCTTACCCGTCTTTCACCCCCCCCCCCCCCGCCTCATATCCCCTCTTTACACACACAGCTACTCCACCTCACTCCACGTTAAGCGTATAGATCCAATGGTTCGGACTTTCAGTACACGCGCTCCTCTGCCTCTTCTGCTGCTTTTCGCTACCATACTGCAGTGATGCCCTGTACTTAGACGCCTTAACCTCTACGTCTTGCATTCATGTATATGATGAATCTCTCAGTTCCCTGACATCTATACTTAATGTATGCACTTTATCGTGGTTTCTGCTGATGTGCGCTACCTCTGTTTATACACATTTTGTATACTGTGTTTTCTTTGATATTTCAATAAAGTTGAATTTGAAAAAAAAAACAAAAAAAAACTTTAGGCCCATATTAATTTCCTGATTATTCGCAATGGCAGCATACAAATGGGTAGGTTCTTCCCCTACTTACCCCCATTGGACCATATACAAATCCGAGCCTATCTGGTTTATGCCTGTTCTGTAGCTATCCTCATTCCAATTTAGATGGGTTACTATGCTGCCATGGAGAGTAGTCAAAAAAAGAAAATGATAGGAAGTATTTGAATACAATTTTCCCTATTTCTGACTACTCCATTGTGGCATACAAATGGCAAATAACTTGCCACACACAACAGGGAGGGTTTACTAGCAAAATAAAATCTTTACGTCATTCTATGAACAATTTCCCTTATTCTCTTACAAAGTATAACCATGTCTATAGGGGCAGGCTAAACAGAATAATGAGAAATATAGGTAAGCATGGATAACTAGAATGATGATTTGGATATTATTTTTGGTGCCACATGACGCAAACATCCCTCTTGTCGAATCACCTTTGGTAGCGCCATGTTGAGAACTCTCATACATTGAAATTGCCAATGGGACTTTATCAAGTGTTGCACCAAACAAAAATAGGTCAACACATTCTAAAAAAAGTAGAAACTTTTATTCAGATACAACAAATTACATTAAAATAACATTAAATTACATAAAGTAAATCAGGAAAAGACGTGTAAATATAACATGCAGTATGCATGAGAAATAATTGGTTGGAATCCTAATACTCGTGAAGCAATGTCCTCTTCATCAGAAGAAAAACATATTCTATGGGATATCCACCAAGTAGATAAGAATGTACAAACATAAATAATTAGTTACTTAGGCAGGCTTACCAATGGGAGTCATCACTAAGGTTTATTGATGGCTAGGTACATTGTAGTACCCCGTCCCCCTAAGATAGGAGGCCCTATCGGCGTGTCGCTACCTGCCTGAAGCCGAAGCCTTACTATGTATAGGCTATGACTTTTGGAATCCCTGCCCGGTACCTAGTCTATAAATTGATTGTCTCTTCAAATCACGCTAAGGGAGGAGGAAGTTGGAATCTGAGTTGCTGCTATTAGTACATCTACCATGGGATTTCTTGGACATTTAACAACCCAGTATAACACAGAAAGCGACCTCCTGATAACACTTAGGGTGTTTGATACTTATCTCTATACATATATATGAATAAATGAGAACCTTGACTGTCATTACACGATCCCTGAATCACTGATGTGCCTTGGGTTTTGTGTCCTGCCGTAATCTTCTTATCCTCTGAGTCGTTAAAAAGGAAATACCGGTCTGTCATGGTCTCTCTGGCCCTGAGGAAGCCATGAGCGAAACGCGTCGGCTTGCTGGGGACCTGCATTGACCGCCCTCCATCTGAGACCTACCATCCATCCTATACAGGCTTTGGTTTTCCCTCTATGGGTTGTATTTCTACCTAATGACTCTGATAAAATTGATTTTATAAATCCCCTTATATGTATTGTTTATGTTTATGTTTACATGCGCATGATAGCCCATGTTTTTTAACTTGCAAAAATTAATAAAATGACAATTTTTTATATATTGGTTTTGGTGTGATCCTTCTCCTCCCACTGGCCCGTAAAGCCCCACTTTTCTCAATCCTTTTATTTTTGTATACAATTAAGGGGTAAGGGCCTCACTACACGGTACTTTATTTGTTTCCATAAATTATTGTTCTTTGGCAACAACAAGGAGGTGCAATGGAAAACTCCATAGGAGGTGTCTTGTCTGGGAGCTGTGAAAAGGGCAGGGCACCAGCCAATAGGGATAATTACAGCAGGGATAACCAACTAAGACATCAGACATACTGGGGATGGCTAATTACGGTCATGGTGTGGTAAAAAAAATCATAAGTGTCCACGGGGTTGCCACCAGCATCACAGACAAAAAGAGGAATGAGAGGAGTGCAATAGTAGCGCTATGTTGTAAACCCTGTATATCCCCTGCATCACTTGTACCAGCCATGATGCAATGGGCTTTGTGGACACTTTTATTTTCTTTAGTTCTTCTCATATGGGTTACGAAACATTGGTTTGAAAGTCTAAAGGCCTCTGTAGTTCAGGTTTAGTCCTGTAACATTGCCCCACATCTATAGTATGTATCTGTTGGGTCGGATCATTTTAATAGAAAGGAAGAGCAATCACTTGACTCAGGTGGAATTCTGATGACCCCTTTGGGACAAAAGTTCATTATTGGTGTAAGAACCTAACTAGGTAGCAGGTCAGGTCTTTACATCCTAATGCCATGATTTTTTATACCCTCTCTCCAGAGGTAAATGTGACCAGGAAGGCTGTCTTAAGCATTACGTTCTACAGACTACAGTCTTTCCTTGGTAATTTAACACTAGGAGCAAGTCTATTTTGGAAGTCTAGGCAACTTTGGAGCTCTCCATCATCGAACTGCTTAGGTGAATTGACAGATAAGGCTATGTGATGCAACCTGGAAGCCTGCAAAGGCTGACGAGGTCAAAATCATTACTCTTATTAAAGCCAAAAATAGAGCCTTGTCCAGGCTAATTGAAGGAATTCCGATACATCTGAGACCTTGGGTCTTGCTGATTGATTCCAATTTCCATTGTCCATAGGGAACTGTTTTTCCTTATTCTAGTGTACACCTTATTACTATTTACCTTCCTCGGACTCGTAACATTTTCACCACATTGCAGGAGCAGTCCAACATACTTAGTTTTTCTATTTCAGCACCCGCAACATCAGTCAGAGCTATGCCAAGCAAGGTTGATTTACTGCACCTTTGTACAGGAGATTGCAATGTAGAAGAGGTAGAGGCTGTTGGCAGCTGATGTACCCCAGAAGTAAAAATCAGGTTTATCTCAGCCAAAAAGGTTTGACAGCTTGAACCTGAACATTCTCATGGCACAGCCTCCTTAAAGTGGAGTTCCACCCATTTTAGTGACTTTAGATCTATGTAATCCCCTTTAAAACGACTTTTACCAATGGAAAGTTTTTTTTTTTTTGTAGCTAGTAAATACCTTATTTTCTGCTTTATTTATCCTCTTCTCACTTCCGGGTCCGGGTCGGCGATTACGTCATTCGGCGACGTAGTGTGTGCTGGGATGTATATCAGGCCATGAAATCTCGCATTATTACACAGGAGATGAGCTGTACTGCGTGCTCTGCCCCGCCTCCTCCCCACCTCCTCTCAGTGAGCTGTAAGTATGTATTGTATTGAGGCCGTGCTCCGCCCCGCCTCCTCTCAGTGAGCTCAGTGAGGATATAATGCTTTCAGTCCTCGCTCACTGAGAGGAGGCCCCTGATGGTTGGGATGGACTTGCAGCAGACTGGAACCAGGTCGCGGCCCCCAGATAGGCCCAGCTGAGGATGTGGAGGCCGCTGGCGTGTGCAGGGTAAACAGGAGACTATAAGGAGATCCAGGAGACAAGCCGAGGTCAGGACAGGCAGCAGACGAACATAGACGGAGAAACAAAGCCAGGTCGTTACACAGGAGATCAATTACAAAAGCCAAGGGATACAGGGATGGGAGCTCAGAGAACAGCGATGTTGCTCAAGCAAGGAGCAGTGCACTGAGCATGTGTATATATAGGGAAGCATACAGGGAGGTGACCCAGGAAGTAATTGACAGGAACAGGATATAACCCACAGTGGAGCAGGCGACGCCCATAGAAGCCCAAACACCACATGTGAAGGGAGGCAAGACAGAAGACAGACAAAACTATAGGCAAACTTGTGACACCTTGAAAAAAAGAGTTTATTCTAAACAGGTTGAATACTGACCTCCATTCTACCAATCTTTTGCCTACTAAAAATATTGGGAAGAAAAACACTGTGGCCTCTATAATTTTCAGGCAAAGTCCATATATTAAAAAAAAAAAAAAAACACAGAAAGGGGGCAAAAAAGTCTTCCACATAGGGTAGAAAACAGAAAGAATCTTCTAAAGGCCCGTACACACTTGATGAAAATCGGACGAAATATCCTCCAAGTTTTCTCTCTCTTGCTCAGCATTCATAACCGTTTTGAGTTGACAGTGCATAAATGTTCACGAAATTTCTCGTCCGATTTTTTTTTTTTGGGACAATTGTTCCTAGACTTCCGGGTTGTCAGCAACTTCAGATCATGCTCGGTCTTTCGTATTCGATTTTTCACGGACGTACTGCATACACATTAAACGGAAATTGGTCTTGCTGGAGACGGACGATAAAAATTTTGGTGTTTGTCCCTCGTTTTTTTTTTCTCTTGACAATGTCGGCATCGGCTGCTGAAAGTAGTGTACACACTAGCCGAAAATCGTACGATTTTACCTCGGATGGGAATTTTTCGGCAGATTTTCTACTAGTGTGTACCCCACTTAAGGACGCTAAAACTTTCCAATCCACCGAAGTGGGAAGATTGAGAAGATAGAGAAGAGAAACACCCCTGAGGGGATCTTTTGGATCACAATGGATTCAAGGTAAGCACTATATGCTCACCTCCTTATGTGACCAGGATCACATCACAGTATTCAAGCTTTACAAGAGCAATGTACCTCATAAAAGATAAAATTCCATACTAATCTTCCAACAGAATATCCAGCGATATAGGAGACTCTACGTGTCACTACTCACCCACAAGGAAATGCTCACCTTAAGATAATGAGTATTTTAGTCCAAGGAAAATAGCATATAAATAGTACTAAGGAAGAGATTTCTTGTGGAAAGTTCAATAATATAGTTGGTAGTTGTTACATCCTCTACACTCCAAACTCAATGTGTTTCGGAGCAGAACAGTGCTCCCTCTTCAGGAGTACAGCATGCAAACTAACAAGGTTTAAATCACCCCATGTAGAGAAACACCTGCTGTTTGATTGGCTTAAAGTCACAGGTGTCACAAATAACCCAAGCATTGGTCAAAATGAATTGCTAGCTACCAAAAAAAAAGAATGTTTTTTGACAAAATGCATTGGGTGTGGCTGTCCTTTCTGGAGATGTTAAATGGCAGAGGGATTTGAACTCTCTGTGGGTGGCGGTCTATAGTGTTTGTATATATATATATATATATATATATATATATATATTATGTATTAAATATACAGGGCGGGGACAAAGGGTGGGCAGAAGGGGGCGGCTGCCCTGGGTACTGTGGTATCATGTGAGGCGGGGGGGGGGCACCTCCAGGAGATTGGGGGGATTTGTGTTGGGAAGGGGGAGATGGGGGAAGAGGATTTGTGATAGGAGGGGGAATTTAGGGGTTTGTGCTAGAAGAGGGTATATGGTGGGGGGGGGGGGGGGAGAGAATTTGTGCTGGGGGGGATATCTGTTTTTCTTTTTTGGGAGAGGGGGATTTGTTCTAGCAGGGATGATGGGGGGGGGGGGGGTATTTATGCTAGGAGGTGAAGTTTGGGGGTGGGGAGGATTTGTGCTAGTAGAGGGGATTGGGAGGAGAGTTTTTGCTGGGAGGGGTAATTTGTAGTGGGGGAACAGGATTTGAGGAGGGGAAATTTGAAGATTTGTGTTAGCAGGGTTTTTTTTTTTGTTTGGGGGGGGGGAGGGGATTTGGAGAGAGGAGAGAGAGTATTTGAGCATTGAGGGGGGATAGATTAGTGCTGGCAGGGGATATTTGTACTGGGGGAAGGGGGATTTATGCTTAGGGGTTGAGCATGCAGATTAGTGCTCAACATTTTAAAAAATATATTTTTTTTTGGGGGGGGGGGGGTTTCTGGCATATAAAACGCATACATCTTTGAGGAGTGCAGTTTGGTTAGTTTGCCCTGGACTCTAGATGACTTTGTCCTGGCATTGAATACACAGTATCACACTTATTGTAAATATTTTATTATATCTTTTCATGTGACAACACTGAAGAAATGACACTTTGCTACAATGTAAAGTAGTGAGTGTACAGCTTGTATAACAGTGTAACTTTGCTGTCCCCTCAAAATAAGTTAAAGCGGAGTTACGGGCACAAAATCGACCTAATCGATTTTGTGCCCATCCGCTTGCTGTGCTTCACCTGTAAAGGAATTGGATAGTTAGGGTTTTTTTTTCTTTTTACTTACCTCGTAATTGTAGAAAGAAATACTCACCTTTCTTCACTTCCTCCCTCTGTGGCCGCGGCCCGTGCCGTCACTTCCTGTTTGCAATGATTCCTGGGAGCTGAACGTCATCGCTCCCAGGAAAATAATGAGACGGCACCGGCCCCGCTCGTCACTTCCGGGGCGACGCCGCATTCCCTGCTAAACAGCTTCTGGGCATGCCCAGAAGCTGTGTAGGAATGCGGGGCCGCACCGGAAGTGACGATAGGGGCCGGTTAAGGCGCATTCTGGGAAAAGAAGACGCGGAAGAGGAGCGCGCTGGCTTCAGCTGCCCACAACAGAGATGGCAACGCTGTGGAAGAAATTTTATAAGTGAGTATTTCTTCTTGCAGGTAAGTGCGAACCGGGATAGATCAGAGGCTAGCCATTGTGGAATGTACTAGCCCTGACTGTCCCGGGGGTATGTTCACTGAAAAAATGTTTCTGTGCCCGGAACTTCGCTTTAATACGCAGCCATTATTGTCTAAACCGCTGGCAACAAAAGTGAATACACCCCTCAGTGAAAATGTCCAAATTGGGCCAAATTAGCCATTTTCCCTCCCCGGTGTCATGTGACTCGTTAGTATTACAATTTGGTGTTATCGCTCTCACTCTCTCATACAGGTCACTGGAAGTTCAACATGGCACCTCATGGCAAAGAACTCTCTGAGGATCTGAAAAAAAGAATTTTTGCTCTACATAAAGATGACCTAGGCTATAAGAAGATTGCCAAGACCCTGAAACTGAGTTGCAGCATGGTGGTCAGGACCATACAGTGGTTTAACCGGACAGGTTCCACTCAGAACAGGCCTCGCCATGGTCGACCAAAGAAGTTGAGTGCACGTGCTCAGCGTCATATCCAGAGGTTGTCTTTTGGAAAATAGACATACGAGTGCTGCCAGCATTGCTGCAAAAGTTGAAGGGGTGGGGGGGTCAGCCTGTCAATGCTCAGACCATACACCGCACACTGCATCAAATTGGTCTGCATGGCTGTCGCCCCAGATGGAAGCCTCTTCTAAAGATGATGCACAAGAAAGCCCGCAAACAGTTTGCTGAAGACAAGCAGACTAAGGACATGGATTACTGGAACCGTGTCCTGTGGTCTAATGAGACCAAAATAAACTTATTTGGTTCAGATGGTGTCAAGCGTGTGTGGCGGCAACCAGGCGAGGAGTGCAAAGACAAGTGTGTCTTGCCTACAGTCAAGCATGATAGTGGGAGTGTCATGGTCTGGGGCTCCATGAGTGCTGCTGGAACTGGGGAGCTACAGTTCATTGAGGAAACCATGAATGCCGACATGTACTGTGACTTATTGAAGCAGAGCATGATCCCCTCCCTTTGGAGACTGGAACACAGGGCAGTATTTCAACATGATAACAACCCCAAACACACCTCCAAGACGACCATTGCCTTGCTAAAGAAGCTGAGGGTAAAGGTGATGGGCTGGCCAAACATGTCTCCATACCTAAACCCTATTGAGCATCTGTGGGGCATCTTCAAACAGATGGTGGAGGAGCGCAAGGTCTCCAAAATCCACCAGCTCCGTGATGTCGTCATGGAGGAGAGGAAGAGGACTCCACTGTGAATCTCTGGTGAACTCCATGCCCTAGAGGGTTAACCAATTCTGGACTGGAAGGATTTGCCCCCTTAATGACCAGGCAATTTTCTGCGATTCGGCACTGCGTTACTTTAACAGAAAATTGCGCGGTCGTGCGACGCTGTACCCAAATAAAATTGATGTCATTTTTTTCCCACAAATATAGCTTTCTTTTTTTTTGATCACCTCTGTAATCATCTCGGTACAATCACTTCTACAAGCCGACATACAGGTATGTTGGTTTGCAAGAAGTGGTTAAAGCAGCTTGAAACAAGTTATTGTAGCTTGAAGCAGCTTGAATCGAGTTGATGCAGCTTGAAGCAGGTTGATATAGCTCAAAGCAAGTTGATGCAGCTTGAAGCAGGTAGGGGCAGCTTGAAGCAGGTTGATGCAACTTGAAGCAGGTTGATGTACAGTAGCTCGAAGCAGGTTGATAAAGACTGAAGCAGATTGATGTAGCTTGAAGCAGGTAGATTCAGCTTAAAGCAGGTTGATATAGCTCGAAGCAGGTTGATGTAGCTCGAAGCAGGTTGATAAGGATTGAAGCAGGTTGATAAGGATTGAAGCAGGTTGATGTAGCTTGAAGCAGGTTGATGCAGCTTAAAGCAGGTAGATCTAAGCTTGAAGCTGGTGCATTCAGTTTGATGAAGGTTAATGTAGCTTGAGGAAGTTTGATGCAACTTAAAGCAGGTTGATGCAGCTTGAAGCAGGTTGGTGTAGCTCGAAGCAGGTTGATGCAGCCTTGAAGCAGGTTGATACAACTTGAAGCAGGTGGATGCAGCTTGAAGCAGGTGAATGCAGCTTGAAGCATCTTGAAACAAGCTGATGTAACTTGAAGCAGATTGATGGAGCTTAAAGCAGGTTGATGCAGCTTGAAGTAAGTTGATGTAGCTTAAAGCAGCTGGATGCAGCTTTAAGCGAGTTGATGCAGCTTCAAGCAGTTTGATGTAGCTCGAAGCAGGTCGATACAGCTCGAAGCAGGTGGATGTAATTGAAGCAGGTGGATGCAGCTTGAAGCAGGTGAACGCAGCTTTAAACAGGTTATTGTAGCTTGAAGCAGCTTGAAACACGTTGATGTAGCTTGAAGCAGCTTGAAGCAGATTGATGAAGCTTGAAGCAGGTTGATGCAGCTTGAAGAAAGTTGATGCACCTTGAAACAAGTTGATGTAGCTTGAAGCAGGTGGATGCAGCTTGAAACAGGTTGATGTAGCCTAAAGCAGGAAGCAGGTTGATTCAGCTTGAAAAAGGTTGATGTAGCTTGAAGCAGCTTGAATCAAGTTGATGCAGCTTGAAGCAGGTTGATGTAGCTCAATGCAGGTTGATACAGCTTGAAGCAGATGGTTTTTAGCTTGAAGCAGGTAGATGCTGTTTGAAGCAGCCTGAAAAGGTGGATGCAGCTTGAAGTTGGTGGCTGCAGCTTGAAACGGGTTAAAGTTTTTTTTTTATTTATTTAAATAACAAACATGTTATACTTACATGCTCTGTGCAGTTGGTGTTGCACAGAGCAGCCCAGGTCCTCCTCTTCTTGGGTCCCTTCCTGGCACTCCCGGCCCCTCCCTCCTGTTGGGTGCCCCCACACCTTGCTAAGGGGGCACCCGAGCCAAGTCACAGATCCCTGTGTCCATTCAGATATCGAGCCGTGACCAGGCCCCACCCCCTTTCTCTCTCCTGATTGGCTGAATGATTTTGATTGAAAGCAGCGGGAGCCAATCACACTACGCTGCTGTCTCAGCCAATGAGGAGGGGAATCCCAGACAGCTTAGACACCCCTGCAACATCACTGGATAAAGACGGGCTCAGGTGTGTATTAGGGGGACTGCTGCACACAGAAGGTTATTTTATCTTAATGCATAAAAAAAAAAAAAACCTTCCGCCTTTACAACGCCTTTATTGTAACTTGAAGCAGGTTGATGCAGCTTGAAGATCTCAGAAGCATCTCAAACTGATCTAAAAAACAAAAAAAAAATGAACCTAAAAGCAGGCTGTGCTTGCTTTGTGATTAGAGCCCGAAGCCCATTGGCACAAGTCCTGACACTGCAGGCACTGTTTGTGTATTTTGACAGCTGCTGGGGCCGGCTGTCAGTATACAGTAGCCACAGTGGGTGATTAGACGGTCCGCGTTGTGCAGCATGGATGGAAAAATTAGTTTCTGTCCAAAAAAAAAAAAAAAATGATGGCCAACTTCACTCTGTTCCTAGCTGAAGGCGATTGCAAGTTTTTGTTTTAACCTTTTCATTGCCATTAGGTGCGTGACAGTTAAGGGGTTAGCCTGCAGAAAACTGCAAGAGCATGAACAGGACAAGAGTGATGTTGCGCAAGATGATGTTTCAATTTTCGAAAATCCTAATTTTCCGTCATTTACCCTTAGCGGGTATTGTGTGACATGAGCATAAAGGCTTCTAGCTGACTGTGGCATTCTTTGGGTTTGCGGTTAGGTAGGTAGGTGGTTGTAAGGACAGAACATTCACTGTACACAGCTTCACTTTCATCAGGTGCTGGTGAGTAAGCGGCTTCTGGTGACTCAGGTATCTGGAGCGGAGGAAGCTGTGTGAGTAATCAGCTCAGTTAACTCTTCCTTCATGTGAGAAGGAGGAACACTGCCTACCTAGCATGCATGGGTGAACATAAAGTGCTTACTCGGATATCACTGAATGTACAGCATCGTATTACTATAGTGTTTAGCTCAGGGGCAGATTGACAACTCATGGGGCACCCAGGCAATAGGAGATCATGGGGCCCCCTGTGTCCTGGCCACACTCAAGCCACACTGCCCACATTACATACGTTGGTCCCTAACCCCTTGAGGCAGCAGCTGAAGATGTACACTTGCTGCGGGAGGAATTATACCCCGTGTTGCTTTTGGTGGGTGATTGAGACCTATTTAAGTAAATAGGGCCACTCCGCAAGCACCAGTTGCAGCATGCTAGTGTGGGATCCAAGAGGTTAAAGCAGGTGATAAGGAGGCAACGCCTCCTTATCACCTACTTTGCCCACATGGTGGCTGTACTGCACAAGGTTCACGGCTTTTGCAGAGCAGCCCCATGCCAAGTATGACAGGGTGTATAATTCCTGCTGCGGCTGCAACATGTGTACACCCCTGGCCACTGCAGTTAAAGAGGGTGTGGTTGGGGTAGGGGGAAAAACAGGGCTAAACTATGACCTGAGCTTCCTCTCACAGTGGGTTTTCAAGGAACCTCTGGGATGAGGACAGTGTGTGACCTCTGAGATAAGGACAGAGAGGGTCCTTGGGATGAAGACAAAGAGGGGCCCCTGAGATTGGAGCAGAGAGGGCCCTGGGATGAGGACAGAGAGGGACACCTGGGATGAGGACAGAGAGGGACACCTAGGATGAGGAAAGAGAGGGACTCCTGGGAGGGGCAGAGAGGGACCCCTGGGATGAGAGCAGAGAGGGACCCCTGGGATGAGAGCAGAGAGGGGCCCCTGGGATTAGAGCAGAGAGGGACCCTGTGATGAGGACAGAGAGGGTCACCTGGGATGAGGGTAGAGAGGGACCCCTGGAATGAGGGCAGAGAGGGACCCCTGGAAAGGGAGCAGAGAGGGGGCCCTGGGAAGAGAGCAAAGAGAGCAGATAGGGGGGTCCTGGGAAGAGAGCAGGGAGGGGGTCCTGGGAAAAGAGCAAAGACAGCAGAAAGGGGGTCCTGGGAAGAGAGCAGAGAGGGACTCAGGGATGAGAGCAGAGAGGAACCCCGGGGATGAGAGCAGAGAGGGACCCCCTGGGAATGAGAGCAGAGAGAGGGCCCTGAAATGGGAGCAGAGAGGGACCCCTGAGATGAGAGCTGAGAGGGACCCCTGGGATGAGAGAAGAGGGGGGCCCCTCGGATGAGAGCAGAGAGGGGGCCTGGGATGAGAGCAGAGAGGGGGCCCTGGGATGAGGACAGAGAGGGGGACTGGGGATCAGGACAGAGAGTAGCAGGTGGCATCCCTTTGATTTGGGGGGAGGGGGTCAAGAGGATATGTGCTGAGGTGGTACTTTTGGAGTGCAGAGGACTTGTGGTAGTGGGGGGGGGGGTCAGGTTTAAAATCCCCCCTACTAGCACAAGACCTCTCCCCTCCAAAAGCACCACCCCCCCAGCTCATATCCTCTTGCACCCAATCTCCCATCACTTCTTCAGGTGTGCATCCTAGTTACCTGCACACCCCCACCATTTGTGCTTACTGTGTCCCCCTCCTCTATCCATAAACTATGCACATACCTCAGATAATCAGCATGGTTCTTGCAGTTTATTGCCCTCTTTCCCGCCTCCTCCTCCTCCTGTCTGTGTACTTTGGAGTCAAGAAGGAGGAGGGAGAGATGCTGGTGTCAGCTGCTGCAGAGGGGTGCTCGCTGTGTGAGGGAGCCTGGGCACCTCTCAAGAGATACGGGGAAGGTGTCCTGAGTGCCCGCTCAGTGCTGGCACTTGTTCCGGCTTTGGGATAAGCACAGATTCTTTGGCACAGAGGTACTCTCATGGGGCCCTCTACTGGCTCCGGACCCTCAGGCAGTGCCCGAGTGCCCTAATGGTCCTCTCCACATGTAGCTTTGGGGCATTTTTTTATGCTTCCAAACGCATGACCCTGATAAGGGTTTCAAACTCAATTTAATCACGGGCCGCATCAGCAATATGGTTGGCTTCAAAGGGGCGATAGTATCTGGGTCACAATACATACAGAGTGCAAGGTTCAGGAGTGTGTTACTTACAGAGTGCAGAGTTCAGGGGTGCGCTACGTACAAAGTGCAGAGTTCAGGGGTGCGCTATGTACAGAGTGCAGAGTTCAGGGGTGCGCTATGTGCAGAGTTCAGGGGTGCGCTATGTACAGAGTTCAGGGGTGCCCACTATGTACAGAATGCAGAGTTTAGGGATGTCCTACGTACACAGTGCAGGGTTCAGGGGTGTGCTACGTACAGATTGCAGAGTCAAGGGGTGCCCTATGTACAGAGTGCAGAGTTTAAGAGTGCGCTACATAGAGAGTGCAGAGTTAAGGGGTGTGCTATGTACAGGGTGCATAGTTTAGGAGTGCGCTACATACAGATCACAGACTTCAGGGGTGTGCTACGTAATGAGTGCAGACTTCAGGGGTGCGCTATGTACAGAGTGCAGAGTTTAGGAGTGCGCTACGTGCAGAGTTCAGGGGTGTGCTATGTACAGAATGCAGAGTTCAGGGGGGCCCTATGTACAGAGCACAAAGTTCAGGGGTGCGCTGTGTAGAGAATGCAGAGTTCAGGGGTGTGCTGTGTGGAAAGTGCAGAGTTTAGGGGTGCCCACTATTTATAGAGTGTAGGGTTCAGGAGTATGCTATGCACATTGAGCAACATCTCTCCCACCACTCTCCTCCCATCCCTCAACCTCTGCACATATCTGCCTCCAGCCCCCCATCCCACCTTCCTACCAAGCCCAGCTTTGGTACCTCCCCGTACAGGCTGCTCCCTCCCTGCATATTGGGCTATAGTTAGTAACTCCCTATGTAGGCAGATCTGTGTGTTCAGCTCCAGTGCCAGTATTAGGTTTTGCCCTATATGCGTTATTTCGCTATCAAAACCATCAGCTCAACAGCAACCTTTGTAAGATGTACAAAGGCTTTTACAACATACCCTCTCTTCATTGCCACTATTGGATAAAGCAAGTCCCCAAAAGCCCGGCCTCAGGATGCAGCGTAATGGATGGAAAAGAAACACAGCCACCAGAGCTGTTAGGGATCTCCTCCACTGACAGCTATGCCGGACTGGCCGCACATGCGCTAAGCTCACACAAAGCCAGCGCCGCTTGCGGGACTGAAGGCAATAGAGCCAGAAATGTTTACTCTTGTTGCCTGGGAGACCTGGCGTGATAGCAGAAAGAATAGTGATGGAAACACTAGGTGGCGGCCGGATGACAAGGCCCGGCGGGCCGAATTTGGCCCGCGGGCCTTGTGTTTAACACCTGTGCCCTAAAGCATCTAGCCTGGGGTCTCATACTAACAATCAGGACCCCAGAACTTTGATTGGCTATCACGGGGGGCAGTCACTGTGAGCACCCCCCCCCCCCCTGTGTTTAATTCCTCTTCTGAATGTAGAAAAGGATACATTGTATCTTCCTCTAGTGTGTAAAAATCTAAATGAAAAGAAAAAATAAAGAAAAAAATGACAAGATCAAGGTTCAACAAGTTAGACTCCTTTCACATATAGGCGTTTCGGATTGTGGGCAGAATTGCCGCGATTCTGCCCGTGATTCCAAACCATTGCAAGTCGCGGGACGATCGATCGATTCCCATGACTTGAGTGGCACTCCAAACGTGGTACGATTTTGCCACGATTGTTGCCCCGACGAATCGTGGTAAAATTGCGCTAACAGGCGTCCCGTGATTCTCTTTGGAGGGACAATCGCGGCAAAATCACGGGTTGCAAGTCACGGGAATCGCTCAGGCATTCCGCGACTTGCAATTGTTCAGAATCGGAATGGACCCTAAGTGTTAGGGTCAATGTCAGGGTCAAAGGTCAAGGTCGGGGTCAAAAGTCAGTCAGCATATTTTGGGTGGAATTTAATTTCTTTTTTTTTTTTTTTTTTTTTAAATCAGTGTCAGTGTGTTTTAGGCAGGATAAAAAAAAAAAAATGGTAAATGCGCACTATTGATTCTGGGCTGAACTACAGGTACATACAGCAACTAACATACACATATGTGGTATCACTGCAATCATCAGGAGCAGGAGAATTTATTTTGGGTTGTTCTTAGGTGCTATATTACGATAATAGCAAGAAATATGCAACTCAATTTAAAAAAAAAAAATCTTTTTTTTTTACTATTTTGGGTCAGTTTTCCTTTGATAATGAGAAAAAAATGAGATATCCAATACCATTTACCACCAAAATAAAGCCCGATTTGTCCTGAAAAAAAATATTAACAAGGTATAATCCACCTGGATACACAGTCATTGTAATAATATGTACAATTTTACTAACACATGTCAAAGTTGCAAAATTGTGCGTAGACATTAACCACTTAAGCCCCGGAAGATTTTACCCCCTTCCTGACCAGGGCCTATTTTGCGATTCGGCACTGCGTGACTTTAACGGACAATTGCGTGGTCGTGCGACGCTGTACCTAAACTAATTTTACGTCCTTTTTTCCCACAAACAGAGCTTTCTTTTGGTGGTATTTGATCACCTGTGCGATTTTTTGATCATGCGCTATAAACAAAAAAAGAGCGACAATTTTGCAAAAATAACAATATTTTTCACATTTTTTTATATGAAATTCCCCCCAAAAAAATGTAAAAATCTAAATTTTTTAACATTTTCGGCCAATTTGTTTTATGCTACATATGTTTGGTAAAAAAAAAAATCGCAAAAAGCGTATTTTGATTGGTTTGCGCAAAAGTTATCGCGTTTACTAACAAAGGGAAAGATTTTTGTCATTTTTGTTGGTTTTTTTTTTAACGCGTAATGGCGGCGATCTGCGACTTTTGTTGCGGTACTGCGACATTGCGGCGGACAGATCGGACCCTTGACTGACATTTTTTAAACTTTTGGGGTTACCAGTGACATTTCTACAGTAATCAGTGCTATAAATATGCACTGTTACTGTAAAATTACACTGGCAGTGAAGGGGTTAACTTTTTTCTAGAGGGAGGGGTTATGTGTGTCCCTAGGGGCGTGATTCTAAATGTGATTGGCTGTGGCTTGAGGTGTAGGAGCAGTGATCAATGGTCCTACATAGTAGAACCGTATAATCACTATTCCTACACCGGGGAGAATAACAGGCGGCTTGTTTACATCAGCCGCCTGCCTTTCTCCCTCTCCACCGACAATCGCCGAGTGACCGGCGGACATCGGGTCCGCCGGTCACACGCGCGAGGGGGTCCATGACCGCGCGGGAGCGGGAGGGCGCCTCCGGTGGCGCGTGCTCGCTCCCCAGAGCCTCACAGGCTAGCGACGTAGTACTACGTCGCTCTGCCTGTGAGGGGCTGACTGCCGCAGTAAATATACTGTGAGCAGTCGGCAAGTGGTTAACATTTCTTTTACCTTTTAGGCATGAAGGGGTTCAGAAAATTCACCCTCTCTATTTGTCTTGTATACCATTATTATTTAAAGTGGAAGTAAAAGAAAATAGCAGATTTTGGGTTTTCCCCAGAACAGTAATAGAGAGGAAATCTTCCAATGGGGACGCTAGTTCTGGTGACCTGGGGGTCCTCAAAGAATTCTCTTAATCTGCAGGGATTTCCTCTCATTTCCCGTTTGCTTATGGGACAGGAAGTGAAGGGAAATCTATTCAATGGGACCAGGGACCAAGATGGCAAAAAAAAAAAAAAATCTCACAGAGGTTATAACCCTCCCTTGCTCTACTCAAGATGAAATAAAAAAACAAAGTTTTACCTATAGTTCTACTCCAAGCTTTGAAGCAATTCTATTGTAAAGGCTCCAAAAATGCTTTGCTGCAAATAAATAAATAAATAAATCACAGCACTTATGTTTTAGTGACAAAGGACAGAAGCCAGCATTTATTGCAGGTAACGATTCCAAAGAAACAGTATATGAAAGAAAATGCAGCACTAATAAAAGTCCATCAAAAAGAAGTCCACAATTCCCAAGGAGAACCCAAGGTATTGCAATATATGTGCACTAAATATCCCTGATTTTCATTGCAGTTTGCTGAAAAGGGTGTAGCAGTGTGCAGAGAGCCAATCCAGAAATTTTAATTATGTCTCTCTCTCTAAATATCTAAATATGTGGTCACACCCTTTTAGCATCTGTTAGTTCAAATACATGATCCCTCTCTCTCTCTCTCTCTCGCTCTCTCTCTCTCTCTTTCCAAGACCATACAAAAGGTTACCAGGACAGGTTCCACTCAGAACAGGCCTCGCCATGGTCGAACAAAGAAGTTAAGTTCACGTGCTCAGCGTCATATCCAGTGGTTGTCTTCGGGAAATAGACATATAAGTACTGCTAACATTGCTGCAGAGGTTGAAGTGGTGGGGGGTCAGCCTGTCAGTGCTCAGACCATACACCGCACACTGCATCAAATTGGTCTGCATGGCTGTCGTCCCAGAAGGAAGCCTCTTCTAAAGATGATGCACAAGAAAGCCCGAAAACAGTTTGCTGAAGACAAGCAGACTAAGGACATGGATTACTGAAACCATCTCCTGTGGTCTGATGAGACCAAGATAAACTTATTTGGTTTAGATGGTGTCAAGCGTGTGTCGCGACAATCAGGTGAGGAGTACAAAGACAAGTGTGTCTTGCCTACAGTTTAACATGGTGGTGGGAGTGTCATGGTCCGGGGCTGCATGAGTGCTGCCGGCACTGGGGAGCTACAGTTCATTGAGGGAACCATGAATGCCAACATGTACTGTGACATACTGAAGCAGAGCATGATCCCCTCCATTTGGAGACTGGGCCGCAGGGCAGTATTCCAACATGATAACGACCACAAACACAACTCCAAGACGACCACTGCCTTGCTAAAGAAGCTGAGGGTAAAGGTTATTGACTGGCCAAGGATGTCTCCAGACCTAAACCCTGTAGGGCATCCTCAAACGGAGGGTGGAGGAGTGCAAGGTCTCCAACATCCACCAGCTCCATGATGTTGTAATGGAGGAGTGGAACAGGACTCTAACGGCAACCTGTGAACCTGGTGAACTCCAATGCTCCAACTCTAATGGCAACCTGGTGAACTCCATGCCCAAGAGGGTTAAGGCAGTGCTGGAAAATAATGGTGGCCACATAAAATATTGACACTTTGGGCCCAATTTGGACATTTTGACTAGGGGGTGTACTCACTTTTGTTGCCAGCAGTTTAGACATTAATGGCTGTGTTGTTTTGAGGGGACAGCAAATTTACACTGTTATACAAGCTGTACACTACTTTACATTGTAGCAAAGTGTAATTTCTTCTTCAGTGTTGTCACATGAAAAGATATAATAAAATATTTACAAAAATGTGAGGGGTGTACTAATTTTTGTTAGATACTGTATATATATATATATATAAATACAGTATATAAACAGCTATATATATATATATATATATATATATATATATATATACACAGTATCTCACAAAAGTGAGTACACCCCTCACATTTTTGTAATTATTTTATTATATCTTTTCATGTGACAACACTGAAGAAATGACACTTTGCTACAATGTAAAGCAGTGAGTGTACAGCTTGTATAACAGTGTAAATTTGCTGTCCCCTCAAAATAACTAAACACACAGCCATTAATGTATAAACCGCTGTTAACAAAAGTGAGTACACCCATAAGGGACAATGTCCAAATTGGGCCCAATTAGCCATTTTCCCTCCCTGCTGTCATGTGACTCGTTAGTGTTGCAAGGTCTCAGGTGTGAATGGGGAGCAGGTGTGGTAAATTTGGTGTTATCGCTCTCACTCTCTCATACTGGTCACTGGAAGCTCAACATTGCATCTCATGGCAATGAACTGTCTGAGGATCTAAAAAAAAAAAAATGTTGCTATACATAAAGATAGCCTAGGCTATAAAGAGAGTGTCAAGACCCTGAAACTGAGCTGCAGCACAGTGGCCTAGACCATACAGCGGTTTAACAGGACAGGTTCCACATAGAACAGGCCTTACCATGGTCGATCAAAGAAGACGAGTGCACGTGCTCAGCGTCATATCCAGAGGTTGTCTTTTGGAAATAAATGTATGAGTGCTGCCAGATTGCTGCAGAGGTTGAAGGGGTGGGGGCTCAGCCTGTCAGTGCCCAGACCATACTCCGCACACTGCATCAAATTGGTCTGCATGGCTGTCATCCCAGAAGAAAGGCTCTTCTAAAGAGGATACACAAGAAAGCCCTCAAACAGTTTGCTGAAGACAAGCAGACTAAGGACATGGATTACTGGAACCATGTCCTGTGGTCTGATGAGACCAAGATAAACTTATTCGGTTCAGATGGTGTCAAGCGCATATGGCGGCAAACAGGTGAGGAGTACAAAGACAAGTGTGTCTTGCCTACAGTCAAGCATGGTGGTGGGAGTGTCATGGTCTGTCATGGCGATTGCGAATTGGAGGTACCTCTGATGACCCTCGAAGTTAGGGATGTGTAGGTACAATTGAAGCCAGGAATCTCCCGGGCTCAGAGAGGCCACCACCGATCGGAGGGATCCCATACGGAATTTTTGAACCCGCACAAAGCGGTTTAGCAACTGTAGGTCCAGAATCGGACGCACCTTGCCCACCTTTCTGGGCACTGTGAACAGATTCAAGTAAAACCCCCCGAAACCCATCCCGAAGTGACACCGGGACGATCACCCCCTGGGCGAGGAGATCCTGAACCGCCCGTTGGAGATCTCGGAAATGAAGATTTGAGGGAAAGAATCTGTCTTCTGGGTGCGATCGAAATTCGATCTTGTACCCCGACCGAAAGAGTTCCTGAACCCATCTGTCCTGAATGGCGGACGGGGCTGCCGTGCCAGAGTGGGCGGCTTTAGACTTGCCTGCCCAAGGCTTCTTCTGGCCACCAGAGGCCTTAAAGTAGTTGCCATTGTCTTGTGCCTAAAAGGCACGAAAGGACCCCTGGTTAGGTTTAAAGGAAGTGCCCCACTTACCGCGGAAAAGACTTACCCTTGGACACATTGGGCAGCAGAGTGCTTTTACCCCCAGTGACCCCCCTAACCAACTCGCACAGGGAGTCCCCAAAAGAGGCGATTCCCTGCATAAGGAATGTCAGACACCGTCTTCCTGGAAGTCTGGTTGGCCGACCAGTTATACAGCCACACAAGGTGATGGATTATCACTGCAACAGCAGATAAGCGTGAGACTAAAGGGGCCTCAGCCAAGGCCGCATCAGACATGTATAAAACCACCTGAATAATTTGGTCCACCATCTCCAAAGTAGCAGGAGGGGCGGAATCAGCCACAAGGGTGCGTCTGAGCACCTTAGTACACTCCACCACAGCCAGAGAGACCATTACTGAGGCGAACACGGGCTTCAGCAAGGAACCTACCACCACATAGGAGTGGCGGGTAAGAGATTCCACCCGCCTATCCGCCGGGTCCCTAAGCACCGGATAAGCCTCCGTGGGCATCAGAGTGGCCTTATGTAATCTGGATACCGTGTGGTTCACCTTAGGGGCCACAGTCCAGTGCGAATTCGTTGGAGACGCAAAGGGAGAAGCCATACTGAAATCGCTTAGGTACCACAAAATTACGCTTTAAATTGTGCCATTGTACATTCACCGTTTTGTGAAGCTCAGCGGGACAGGAAAATACCTGAGCCGCTTTCTGGGTTCTGCGGGTCCCAAAGGAAGACCGCTTACCCGGAGGGTGGGGCTCATCCTCTAAGTGTAGCGTGTCCTTAACAGAACTAATAAGCGCGGGCATAGCAGCGCGTTCTATGGCCGACCCAGAGGGGGAGCCGTCCCCCTTATCATCCTCCTCCCCTTTCGACTGAGAGGACTGGGACCCTTCAGGGGCCACACAGTCCATGGCAACCATTCTAGCTGAGAAGCCTTGGCCGTTTTCTAGAGGCCCGCTCAGACATCAACAGATCCACTTTAGACGCCAAAGTTGCAATGCAGCAGTAAGGGAGCCCATTGCAGAGGATTCAGGCGTACCTGAGCCCCCCACCCGAGCTGGGGGGAATTTGCTGTCCTGAGACTCCATAACACACATATTAAAAATTTATGGCGGATTCCACCGCAATGCACCTCAATGAGGACTAGTCTATAGCACTAAGGCACCAAACATAATACTGCCAGCAAAGGTAGTACCCCAAAAAACCAGCACACAAGCCCCCCAGAAGTGTTACGACGCTCCCAGCACAATCGGATTGTCAGGGTGAAGGAAATGATGTCACGCCGCTAGAGACCCAACAGTGGTCTGAGCTAAGCAAAAATGGCCGCCAGTGCAAAGTAATGGGGAGGCTCCGGGAAAATGGCCGCCAAGCCCTAAGCAAAGAAACATTGCCAAACGCAAGATGGCACCCGAAGGGCGCAAATTACACTAGAGAAAATGGCTGCTGACTGCCCATATATGAAGCCAGAACAGCCTGCCCATATCCAAAATGGTGGCCCCGCGACTTTTACACTGCAGCGGCTCCCACAACCATGCCTGTACCCCCAAAGTGACACAACACACTCCCGAGGGACTCAGGGACCCCCGCAAACCCCCCACAGCCCGGCATAACCGCAAATAGCGCCCCAGCAGGAACCGTGAGGGAGACACAGGGACCACACAGGCAGACATGAAGGTGATCACACAGACTCCGAACAGACTGCCATCCCCATGAGAGAAGGCCCCACACACACACCCCCGGGCATACAATGTCATAGACAGAGGGGGTAGCATGGTACTCACCGATCCATGCAAATTTGAGGACGCCACTCTGTGACGGGAAGCCTCCCGGGGTGGTGGGGGTGCCGTCAGCCAAAACAGGATTCTAGCAACACACGGCGTACCGCAGTTGAGGCATCCTAGCGAAGTGGCCACTTCGTGGGCTTTGTCCCTGAGGACAGGGAAAGGTCGTTTGCGAGGCCAGGGCATACGCATAGCCTGCTAAACGCTCAATGGCGGGCTGGGATTCCGTAAGGCTCTAGTACAACCAGTCCGATCCCCAGCTCCGCAAATGCTGTAGTCTTCCGAAGTTTGACTGACTAAGCGCAGGAACAAATAAAAAGCTATCAGTGCAAAGAAAACAGAAGAAAAGGCTGAGACTGTAGCCCCAGCACAGGGAAGCCTATCTTACTCCTAACTAGGCAAAAGACAAACTGAGTTGGGAATGCTGATAGCAGGGGGGTATTGGACCAAAGGGACAGCCCCCTATAGGTGTGTCTATGCAAATTGTTTTGTGTTTTAACAAGTCTTATGCCTAGCTTGCTCCTGTGGATAAGAGGTCAATACCCATAAGTGAAGACTGTATGAGTGGGCGGCGACTGTCTGAGGACGTAAGAGAAAAGTAATTTCTCTTCAAAAATTTTGACCAAAATTTATATTTATACATTTCTTTGGTAAAAAAAAAAACCCAAATCAGAGTATAATATTTGGTCTGTGTCAAAGTTATAGAGTCTAGAAGCTATGGTACCAATCACTGAAAATTGATCACACCTGATCTACTGACGGCCTCTCTAAGTTCTTGAGGCCCTAACACGTCAAGACAGTACAAATACCCCCCAAATTACCCCTTTTTGGAAAGTAGGCAGTCCAGGGTATATAGTAAGAGGCATGGTGAGTTTTTGAAGTTGTAATTTTTTTCACAATGCTTTGGAAATGTAAGCCCCCGTTCACACTGAGGCGACCTGTCAGGCGACCTGGTCGCCTGACAGGTCGCCTTCCATAGAGAAGCTGCGGACCCGTTCTAATAGGAGTTCCCGTTCTAAGTCGCTCCGACTTAGAAAAAGGGTCCGGAGCTTCTTTGGGGCGACCCGGAGCGACCTGCATAGACTTCAATGTTATGAAGTCCGTGCCGGCCGCTCCAAAGTCGCGGGGCGAGCAGCGCGCCGCGACCTATGAGGTCGCCCCGGCAAGTCGGGTCGCTGCAATGTGAACGGGGCCTAAGACATTATTATTTGTTTTTTTTCACAAAAAATGTTATATTAACAAGTTTCTCACACATGGCATTGCTATACTTGCAACTACACCTCAAAACACATTCTGCTACTCCTCCTGAGTATGGCCATAACATGTGTGGGACTTTTTATAGCCTGGCCACATAGATAAGCGCAACATCCAAATAACACCTCCAGCCATAATCCACTTCAAGACAAGGCCTTCTTCTGATCCTTTTTGTTTACAAGTAAGAATCAGTATTTTTGCTTAAAATTACTTAGAACCCCCAAACATTATATATTTTTATAGCAGAGGCCCTGGAGGGCATTCTGTAACACCAGCCGCAATGAACCTGTTTCCCTCTAGAGCTCATCCTGGACAGTGTGTCAGCATCTCCTGAATACAGAGCAAGCAGAGACCACAGCTGAGAGAAAGGGATCATGGGATATGTGGTCCGAGGAGCCAGGATTTGCATTTGAGCCAGTCTGCTTCAGACTACAAGTTCCAGCCGGCTGGGAGAGAGAAGAATGCTGGATGAGGAGGACATTCAGGTGCATCTCATAAAATTAGAATATCATCAAAAAGTTAATTTATTTCAGTAATTCAATTTCAAAAGTGAAACTCATATATTTTATTTAGAGGTGTTACACAGAGTAATATATTTCAAGCATTGATTTCTTTTAATTTTGATGATTATGGCTTGCAGCTAGTGAAAACCCAAAATTCGGTATCTCAGAAAATTAGAATATTACATAACAGCAATAAAAAAAAAAGAATTTTAATACACAAATGTTGGCTTACTGAAAAGTATGTCCATGTACAGTATAATATGCACTCAGTACTTGGTCAGGGCTCCTTTTGCAGGAAATACTGCATCAGTGCAGCGTGGCATGGAGGAGATCAGCTTGTGGCAATGCCGAGGTGGCATGGAAGCCCAGGTTGCTTTGATAGCGGCTTTCAGTTCATCTACATTGTTGGGTCTGGTGTCTCTCATCTTCATCTTGACAATACCCCACAGATTCTCTAGGGGGTTTAGGTCAGGCGAGTTTGCTGGCCAATCAAGCATGGTAATACCATGATCATTAAGCCAGGTATTGGTACTTTTGGCAGTGTGGGCAGATACCAAGTCCTGCTGGAAAATGAAATCAGCATCTCCATAAGACCGAACAGCAGAGGGAAGCATGAAGTGCTCTAGAATTAGACCAACACCAGCAAATGACAAGGCTCCCCAAATCATCACAGACTGAGTTTCTATATGTTGAGGAATTTCATGAATGACTTTAGAAAATAAAGGTGGCATATTGTATTGTACAGGACAATGTGAGTTTGCAGTCTTGATTTTAAAATATGAAGGCCTCAGAATGTTCCAGGGTGCCATTACAGCCGTTAAACAATTCAGAGAGGGAGGAATAAGGAAGAGCGGAGTGGTAGAGTAATAAGGAGGGGAAAAAGAGAGATAGAGGTAGGGTTATGAGGGATCAGGTCACAGTTAGTTAGAGATAACCCAGACTCACTCTGATAAGCATACACTAAGAGTATTTTTTCCACCAAGTAAAGGTATATATCTGTATTTCAGTACGTGGGCTCATGCTAGGGTACTAAAGTTATCAGTATATATCCAGCAGATACATCCCCATATAACAAAGAAACAGCCCAATCCAGCAAAGAGATATCCCCATCCAGCAAAGAGACATCCCCATATACTCAACAACGAGACATTCGCATCCAGCAAAGAGACATCCCCATCCAACAAAGAGACATCCCCATATACTAAACAAAAAGACATTCCAATCCAGCAAAGAGATGGCCCAATCCAGCATAAACATCCCCATATATTTAGCAAAGAGATATCCCAATCCAGCAAAGAGACATCCACATACAGCAAAGAAACATCCGCATATAGCAAAGAGATAGCCCAATTAAACAAAGAGACAGTCACAGCCCAATCCAACAAAGAGACAGTCCCACCACATGTCTACATCCAGCAACATTGTCAATCAATTTACCAAAACTGTAATGTCTAACAACTTGTCTTCAGTACACAGCGAGCAGTCAGTCAGGTAGTCTACACACAGCGCAGCTCTTCCACATGGCCAAACTGCGACTGGCGCCCACACCAGCACTTGGTCTGCAGGGAGAGGCAGAGTGCAGATGATATCACTCTGCCTTCCCCTCTTTCAGGCAGCAGCCAAAACTAAGTGAGCTTCATCTGCTCACTCCGCAGCCGCTCCTGCTAAAGCAACAGTATACAGAGAGGGCTAAACAGCAGCAACAACTCGTTGATTGAGGCCCGGGCCCTCAGAATGCCCAGACCATCTACATGGGCTACCCCCCCCCCCTCCATGGCGGCCCTGTATGGCATATCCATTCCCTTATTGTGAGGGCTGTGAGTGAATGCTAGTATCTAGGAATTATTGCTCTAGTTCAGGGGTGGGGAACCTACAGTTCGGGGGCCGTATGCGGCCCCCGAAGTCATCTGGTCCGGCCCTCCATGCAGCTGAGTCTATGTCTCTCAGCTGATCTGTCAGAATGGAACCGATGCTTCCTGTATAGTTCCTGCTCTGTTATGACAGTCTGAGTGAGTCACAGGCGGAGTGATATCAAATGCACTCCGCCTGTGACCAATACAGGAAACATCACCTCTTACAGCCAGAGCCAGCAGTACCAGCCAGAGCCAGTAGTACCAGCAAGAGGCAGCATTACCAGCCAGAGCCAGCAGTACTCACAGCAGTACCAGCCAGAACCAGCAGTACACACAGCGGTACCAGCCAGAACCAGCAGTACCCACAGCAGAACCAGCAGTACTAGCCAGAGCCAGCAGTACCAGCCAGAGTCAGCAGTACCTACAACAGTACCAGCCAGCAGTACCTACAGCACAGTACCAGCCAGCAGTACCAGCCTGAGCCAGAAGTACCCACAGCAATACCAGCCAGCATTACCAGATTGAGCCAGCAGTACCCACAGCAATACCCACCTGAGCCAGCAGTACCAGCCAGCAGTACCCACAGCACAGTACCAGCCATCAGTACCAGCCTGAGCCAGCAGTACCCACAGCAGTACCAGCCAGCAGTACCTACAGCACAGTACCAGCCTGAGTCAGCAGTACCCACAGCAGTATTAGCCTGAGCCAGCAGTACCAGCCAGCAGTTCTCCCAGCACAGTACAAGCCAGCAGTACCAGCCTGAGCCAGCAGTACCAGCCAGCTGTACCCACCATCAGTACCAGCCAGCTATACCCACCAGCAGTACCCGCCAGCAGTTCTTTTCAAACCACAAAAAAGTCGACTGCGCTCCAGACTGACCGACGCAAACCTGGAAAACCAGTTGCGAGCAACATCATCAATACCAGCTAACATCACACACCTCACCAAAGAGAAGCAGTTGCAGCCATCACATTAGGGGTGAGTTAATTAAATGTTTGACCAAATATAACAGGCTAATTTTTAAGGTGATCATTTTGTACGGCCCCCAAATGATTTTATAAATACCCAAATGGCCCTTGGCAGAAAAAAGGTTCCTCACCCCTGCTCTAGTTGCTCAGATAAAGGATCTAAGTAATTTCTTTGCTGCTGGGATCGGTTCTGAGAGTGGAGTTTCCTTGACATTTGAGGTTGTCAGTAGAAAATGTGCTCCATTAATACATTTTTCAAGTTTTGTCAATATAAAAAAGCATGGGGAATCGCAACCCTGTGTGGTAGGAGCAGGTTTTCAAGGGTTCAACAATGTGGCATAATAGGCATAGCATCTCTTTTTGCAAGCTGTAGTGACAGGGACACTTTAAATGTTGAGGAAAAGAAAAGAGGAAGTTGTGATTATAAATCTTGCCATATTATTCCAACCCTCATTTTATACATTATCATTCACTTCCCCTATAATTTCTAATAGTCAATAAGAAAATGAAGCTGACTATATTATCTCATACCATGAAAGGTAAGCTATTTATAATCATTTCTATTTATGTTGGCGCTGGTTTTCTTTCCAAAAAGGAAAGTTAGACAATTTTGTGATTTGTTTTAACATAAGCATGCAGATTACCCCATTGTCTATAGAATAATACAATTCATGGACTGCCTTTTCCTGGATACCTGAATTACCTGCAGATCAGAAACGTCTACGTCAAATATTCAGGTGAAACAAAAATGTGGGATTTGCAGGTTACATTAATACAGATAACAATAAATGAATTTCTGGTTTGTGTGCTGGTGGTAGATTTAACCACTTGAGCTCCGGGAATGTTTTACCCCCTTCCTGACCGAGCCATTTTTTGCTATACGGCACTGTGTTACTTTAACTGATAATTGCGCGGTCATGTGATGCTGTATCCAAATAAAATTTTTGTCTTTTTCCCCCACAAATAGAGATTTCTTTTGGTGGCATTTGATCACCTCTGTGGTTTCTATTTTTTGCGGTATAAACAAAAAAAAAGACAGACAATATTGAATACAAAAATACAATATTTTTTACTTTGTGCTATATAACACATCCAATAAAAAAATGAAAAAAAAAAATCGAATTTCTTCATCATTTTAGGCCAATATGTATTCTGCTACATATTTATGGTAAAAAAAAATTCCCAATAAGCGTATATTGATTGGTTTGCGCAAAAGTTATAGTGTCTCTACAGACTATGGGATATTTTTATTTACTTTTTTTTTATTTTATTTTTTTACTAGTAATGGTGGTTATCAGCAACTTATTGCGGGACTTAAATATTGTAGTGGACAAATCGGACATTGACACTTTTGGGGACCAGTAACGCTAATACAGTGATCAGTGCTGTCACTGTACTAATGACACTGGCAGGGAAGGTGTTAACATCAGGGGTGATCAAAGGGTAAAATGTATGCCTAGGTTGTGCTTACTCACTGTGTAAGAGGTGCTTTGACTAGGGGAAGGCAAAGATCCGTGCTCCATGCTTTGCAGAATGACAGGATCAAAGCCTTCCCCGCTGACAGAATGACAGTCTGTCTTGTTTATGTAGACACACTGCCTTACTGCTTGTGTCCCAAATGATCCGCGGGTCCCGGCAGACATCGAGTCCCCCGGACCCGCTGTGTTTAATCATAGCTGGAGCGGGCTGCCGCTGGCGGCCATGCTTCCCAGACCCGGAAGTGTCATATCGTGTAATAGGTACATGATCTGGCACAGAAAAGCCTCCCTGTAAATGTACGTGGGACGGTCAATAAGTGGATAATGAGAACCGCTGTATGTGCATAATGGTAATAGATATATAGTACAGCTTATGAGGAAAAAAAAAAATCCATTGGTAAGATTTATCTATATAAAGTTCCTCTAAAACACCTGAAAAAATGAAAGCAGAGCAATGCACCAAGTACTAAATGTTATATTAATACACATTTGCAAAATGACCTTGAACATCTATATAAGTATATATGAGGAATATGGCAAGACATTTACCCCCATAGTGTAGGTTTTTTTTTTTTTTCATTTCAGCTACTTACAGTAAATAGCACCATAAATTTACATAAATATTGTACATTCACATCAGGAGCTTACAATCTAAGGTCCTAAATACACATTCTAGAGCCAATTTAGACAGGATCCAATTAACCTACTACCATGTCTTTGGAGTGTTGGAGGAAACCCATAGGGAGAACATGCAAAATCCAGGCAGGTAGTGTCGTGGTTGGGGTTTGAATCAGCGACCCCAGTGCTGCTAGGCAGAAGTGCTAACCACTTAGCCAACGCTGTGCTTTTTATCCAAGAAAATATACAGTTGGCCACACGTTTCAATTTCTTCATACAATCTGCTTAAAGCATATTTAAACCCAGTAGGACAATGTGACTTTGCTGGCCAATCAAGCACAGTGATACCATGATCATTAAACCAGGTATTGGTACTTTTGGCAGTGTGGGCAGATGCCAAGTCCTCCTGGAAAATGAAATCAGCATCTCCATAAAGCTGGACCGCAGAGGGAAGCCTGAAGTGCCATTAGAATTAGAACAACACCAGCAAATGACAAGGCTCCCCAAATCATCACGGACTGAGTTTCTATATGTTGAGGATTTTCATGAATGACTTACGGTATATAAAATAAAAGGTGGCATATTGTATTGTACAGGAGAATATGAGTTTGCAGTCTTGATTTTGAAATAGGAAGGCCCCAGAATGTTCCAGGGTGCCATTACAGCAGTTCAAAAAGTCAAAGAGGGGAGAATATAGAAGAGCGGGGTGGTGGAGTAATAAGGAGGGGGAAAAGAGGGATAGAGGTAGGGTTATAAGGGATCAGGTCGAAGTTAGGTAGAGATAACCCAGGCTCACTCTGATAAGCATACACTGGAGCAGTTTATTCCTCCAAGTAAAGGAATATATCTGTATTTCAGTATGTGGGCTCATGCTAGGGTACTGAAGTTATAAGTATATATCCAGAAAAGAGACATCCCCAAATACCAAAGAGACAGCCCAATTCAGCAAAGAGACATCCCCATATATTCAACAAGGAGACATTCCCATCCAGCAAAGGACACATCCCTATATATTCAAAAAGGAGACATTCCAATCCAGCAAAGAGATGGCCTAATCCAGCATAGACATCCCCATATATTCAACAAGGAGACATTCCCATCCAGCAAAGGACACATCCCTATATATTCAACAAAAAGAAATTCCGATCGAGCAAAGAGATGGTCTAATCCAGCATAGACATCCCTATATGTTCAGCAAAGAGGCATCCCAATCTAGCAAAGAGACAGCCCAATCCAAGAAAAAAAAAAAAAAAACAGTCACAGCCCAATCCAACAAATAGACAGTCACAACGCAGGCCTATATCCAGCAATATTGCCAATCAATTTACCAAAACTGTGATGTCTAACAACTTGTCTTCAGTACAAAGCGAGCAGTCGACTAGTCAGATAGTCTACACACAGCGCAGCTCTTCCACACAACTGAGCTGCGATTGGCACCCTAACCAGCATTCGGTCTTCAGGGAGAGGCAGAGTGCAGATGATATCATTCCGCCTTCCCCTCTCAGGCTGCAGCCAGAACTAAGTGAGCTTCATCTGCTCACTCGGCAAAGCAATAGTATACAGAGGGTGCTTCTCCATCACTCTGGCGGAGGTGCTGGAACGCTATTCTGGCACATTCCACCAGAAAAAAAAGTAAGTTAACAACTTGTTAGTTTGAGGGCCTGGGCCCAGGGCCGGCCTTTGGGGTGTGCGAGCTGTGCGGGTGCACAGGGCGCCATGGGCAACAGAGGCGACGTGCAGCCATCACAGCTCGCAGATGATCAGGCCGCACAGCGGGAGGTAAGTGGCAACTGCGGCCTGGAGGTTCAGTGTGGGGGTCTCTGATGTAAGGGGGGCTCTGTGTGGGGGGTCTCTGATGTAAGGAGAGCTCTGTGTGGGGGTCTCTGATGTAAGGGGGGCTCTGTGTGGGGGAGTCTCTGATGTAAGGGGGGCTCTCTAATGTAAGGGGGTCTTTGATGTAAGGGGGGGCTCTGTGGGGATCTCTAATGTAAAGGGGTATTTGATGTAAGGGGGGCTCTGTGAGGTGTCTCTAATGTAAGGGGGGCTAAGTTATTAGTGATCATAAAAAAAGTCAAATAAAGTGCAAAAAAAGTGCAAGAAAATGTGCGGGGGGGTCACGCACGCGGTGGGGGGGGGGCGCCACAGGATTAGCTCGCACAGGGCGCCTGAACACCTAAGTCCGGCCCTGCCTGGGCCTGCACCAATGAGTTGTACTTGCTACTAAACAACAGCAACAACTTGCTGATTGGGACGCCCAGGCCACCTACATACTGTATGTAAGGGGTGCCTCCCCCCCCTCGATGGCGGCCTTGTATGGCATACTTTGGCTATCCAATCCCTGATTGTGAGGGCTGTGAGTGAATGCTAGGAATTAAAGCTCTAGTTAGTGCTCTAACTAAAGGATCTAAGTAATAATTTCTTTGCTGCTGGGATCGGTTCTGGGAGTGGAGTTTCCTTGACATTTGAGGTTGTCAGTAAAAAATGTGCTCCATCAATACATTTTCCAAGCTTTGTCAATATAAAAAGGCATGGGGAATCGCAACCCTGAGTAGGTTTTCAGGGGTTCAGCAACCTGGCATAATAAGCATATAGCAGGGGCGTAACTACAGGGGTTGCAGGGGTTGCAATCGCTACCGGGCCCCATGCTCCAGGGGGCCCAGGTAGCAAACCAGTGGGTGAACTTCTAGGATCTCAAAGGTCACACTTGCGACCGGGCCCTGGCATTTCACCACTGTGGGGAGGCCCCAAGATTGCAGGAAGGGGGCCCACTGCAGAACTTGTGAAAGGATCCTGATGCGGGACCATAATAAAAGGCCATGCAATGAGATTAAAGAGCCCCAGGATTAGTGGGAAGAGCCCCGGGCTTGAAGGGAAGGGCCCCGGCCAGGGGTCTGGGGGGCCCTTCATGGTTTCTTGCATCGGGGCCCTGAAGGTTCTAGTTACGCCTCTGGCATATAGCATCTCCTTTTACAGGCTGCCAGCTGCAGTGACAGGGTCACTTTAACTGTTGAGGAAAAGAAAAGAGGAAGTGGTGATGGATGAATACATTTTGCTATATTCTTGCCTCATTTTATACATTATCTTTCAGTTCCCCATCATTTTTAATATTCAATAAGAAAAGAGTGCTGACTATATTATCCTATACCGTAAAAGGTAAGCTATTTATAATCATTTCTATTTATGTTGGCGCTGTTTTTTTTTTTTCAAAAAAGTTAGCCAATTTTATGATTTGTCCTAACATAAGCACGCAGATTACCCCATTGTCTATAGAAAAATACAATTCATGGACTGCCTTTTCCTGGATACCTGAATTACCTGCAGATGAGAAACATCTACATTCAAATATTCTGGTGAAACAACAATGTGGGATTTGCAGGTTACATTAATACAAATAACAATAAATAAATTTCTGGTATGTGTGCTGGTCGCAGATTTAACGAGAATTGTTGTATTTGCATGATAGTAGTAGGTATATAGTACGACTTATGAAAAAAAAAAAATCAATTGATAAGGTTTATCTACACTGCTCAAAAAAAATTAAAGGAACACTTTTTATTCAGAGTATAGCATCAAGTCAATAAAACTCCTGGGATATTCATCTGGTCAGTTAAGTGGCACAGGGGGTTGTTAATCAGTTTCAGCTTCTTTGGTGTTTATGAAATTAACAACAGGTGCACTAGATGGGCAACAATGAGATGGCCTCCAAAACAGGAATGGTTTTACAGGTGGAGGCCACTGACATTTTTTTCCCTACTCTTCTTTTCTGACTGTTTTTCACTCGTTTTGGATTTGGCTAGGGTCATTTTCACTACTGGTAACATAAGGCAATACCTGGACCCTATAGAGGTTGCACAGGCAGTCCAACTCCTCCGGGATGGCACATCAATACGTGCCATTGCCAGAAGGTCTCAAGAGCATGGAGGAGATTCCGAAAGACAGGCAGTTACTCTGGGAGAGCTAGACAGGGCCATAGAAGGTCCTTATACCCATCAGCAAGACCGGTGTCTGCTCCTTTGTGCAAGGAGGAACAGGATGAGCACTGCCAGAGCCCTACAAAATTACCTCCAACAGGCCACTGGGGTGAATGTCTCTGACCAAGCAATCAGAAACAGAGTTCATGAGGGTGACCTGAGGGCCTGACATCCTCTATTGGGCCCTGTGCTCACTGCCCGACACTGTGGAGCATGATTGGCATTTGCCATTGAACCCCAGAATTGGCAAGTCCACAAATGATGCCCTGTGCTTTTCACAGATGAGGGGAGGTTCATCCTGAGCACATGTGACAGACGTGAAAGGGTCTGGAGAAGCCGTGGAGAATGTTATGCTGCCTGTAACATTGTTCAGCATGACTGGTTTGGTCCATATCATTTGATGGAGGCAGGATTATGGTGTGGGGTTGTTTATCAGCGGTTGGGCATGGCTCCTTTTTTTTTTTCTTTTTCCAAAACGGTTTTTATTGAATAATAAGAGATGCAATACAGCAAAATAAACAACCACATGCGAGTACTCATGCATATACAGTAGATAACAATAATTGAGTTTCCCGCCCACAAATGTAGACATAGAAAGGCCAATAAGACCCAGGACCAACCAGGGGGGGGGGGGGGGGGGTACAGATCCAGAGTCCATAGACCCAAAATGTGAAGGAAGACTCAAATACAGTGACAAACCCAAAAACCACAAGAACTTAAAACGAGAAGAGACCCCACTGTTAGTCACTCTAAGCTAAAGGGTCATGACCTTGCGTGTGAACGTGCTCCGGGCACAACCGGCCCAGGCACAGCATCGGTACCAAAAAGAAGGAAAAAGAGAGAACAAAAGCGGTCGTCAAAAAAGGCTGTGGAGAGGTGCGAGCAGTGTGGACCTGCCAGACAGTTCGGAGCACCTAAATAAGGTAGGGGGGTGGGGAGGGGAAGGAAGGAGGTAGGGGCAAGGGGGGGGGGGAGGGGAAGGCGGGGGATTGGAAGGGGGAGCTAGAAGAGAAAAGAAAAAAAAAAAAGGGGGGGGGGCGGGGAAGTGGGGTCACCTGCAGGCTAATGCCCTTCCGTATTTGGGCATTGCTCCTTAGTTCAAGTGAAGGGATCTCTTAAGTTGTCAGCATACCGAGATATTTTTGCCAATTTCATGCTCCCAACTTTGTGGGAACAGTTTGGGGATGGCCCCTTCCTGTTCCAACATGACTGCAAACCAGTGCACAAAGCAAGGTCCATAAAGACATGGATGAGTGAGTTTGACCTCAACCCGATAGAATACCTTTAGGATGAATTAGAGCAGAGACTGGGAGCCAGGTCTTCTCGTCCTAATCAGTGTCTGACCTCACAAATGCGCTTCTGGAAAAATGGTCAAACATTCCCATAGACACACTCCTAAACCTTATGGACAGCCTTCCCAGAAGAGTTGAAGCTGTTATAGGTGCAAAGGATGGGCCAACTCAATATTGAACCCTACGGACTAAGACTGGGATGCCATTAAAGTTCATGTGTGTATAAAGGCAGGCGTCCCAATACTTTTGGTAATATAGTGTATATGAAGAATATGGCAGGACATCTACCCCTCAGAGTGTAGGTTTTTATTTATATCAGGTACTTACAGTATATAGCACCATCAATTTACACAATGCTTTACATATATATTGTACATTCCCATCCGTCCCTGTCTTCAAGGAGCTTACAATCTAAGGTCCCTGACTCACATTCATACATACACATACTGGGGCCAATTTAGACAGGATCCAATTTACCTTCCAGCATGTCTGGAGTGTGATAGGAAAGCCATGCAGGCACAGGAAGAACATGCAAACTCCAGGCAGGTAGTGTTGTGGTTGGGATTTTAACCAATGACCCCCAGTGCGGCTAGGCAAAAGTGCTAACCACTTAGCCACTGCAGATTTGCCACAGCTGCGGCTGTGCTTCTGCTTTTTCATCCAAGACAATATACATTTACAATATACAGTCACATTTAAATCTGGTGATCTTGCAGGTAACAAACTTCCTGTTCTAAGGTGGACAACACTCACTCACCAACTGTACCTATGGAAAAGAAGGTTTGTTGACCTAGGACAGGACCTCTGGACACCTTTTCATTTCCTCCTTGTATAACACAAGGGGAGGTGTTCCATAGTCCTCAGTGAGAGCTGGGAACAATGTAATGTATGAAGCCCCGTACACACGTACCGATTGTCGGCTGAACGATCGGCCGTCTTTTGTCCAGTGCTGTCGTGTTGGTTGAAAAGTGCTCAAGACGGCACACAAATTTTGTTGGCCAACAACAACCAACTTCAGAAGTGATGTCATGTGATGGTTAACTTTCCGTGTGTTTTTTCTTCTCTGAGCATGCCCAGTCTTGCTCATCTGGCTTTTGTCGGCCGAAATCTGTACTGACTGACGAACAATCGGCCATTCTGGTGTTGGCCAACAAAAATTTTATAGCATGCAGACCAGATTTTGTCGCAGTCGGTTGTCGGAAGCATCATACTAACAAGCCGACAATCGGCCGATCGGATGTTGGCCGAATATTTACGGCCGACAATCGGTACACGTGTACGGGGCTTAACAGTAAAGAACAGGCAGAGAGCACAGAAAGTTATTAGACAAGATTTTTCTCTGAATTAATTTTGAATGTATTTTTTTGCACTTATCAGACAGATATAACAACATTTTTTCTGTTTCAATGTTTTAATTGAATTTTGAAAGAAATTAAGATCAAGAGCATCACTCACACTGGGGCTGTACCAAGCTGCCAGATACATACAGAGCAGTAAATGGCAAAGTGTGGTATCCAGGGCTATGGGAAACTATTGTGGGCAGGTAGAAACAGTATGAAATCTTTGGTACACCTGAGAGGAGACCCACATTTCAGGACCAACATGCCATCCTAAATGAAAACAGTATAGAAGCAATAGTAAGAAAAAAGGAATATGAGGATGAAAAATATCTATAATCCACCAAGGTGCTCGGAACAAGAAACAAGAAAAACCCAAACAAAGTATTATAAGCAACTGAGCATTGATAGACTCAGCGTAGAAATGCATTTATGAGCCAAAAATCCAAACTCTTAAACATTTTGGTTGCAGGCAATGAGGATACTAGAAAGTTTCTACTTCACATTTATGCGTGTTTTTAGCAAGGCCACCGTATATTTCTTACAACTTCTGGCAAAAGTCTGTTTAGTCACTATAAAAACAAAGGTGGCAAGCATATGCTGGGGATTGGTGAGGCCCAGTATAGAGATGTAGCACTGCCCCCTTGAGGACTGCCAGATTCCACACTTACGGGTCCCCCTGAGTTACCATTAGCAACCTTGACATACACTGTCTCTCACTTTTCCTCTTTGGCTCATCCAATAATCAGTCCAAGAGTATGTAGTTGTTTTTTAGATTTTACTATAAACTAGGGTTGAAGGGAGAGAAGGGAATAGTGGGATACTCCAAATTAACTATTCACAATACTGGAGGATTTCTATCTCTTGGTACAGCCAGGCTGTTCATCCACCTTGCCACTGAGGTGAGTTTAGATTTAAGTCTCTTTCCTAAGAAAACTTGATGAACTAAGGTTATTTTCAGGACACTCTCCTGAGTATCCTCCTTCATGACTGCCGACACCCATCCACTGACTATCCTACTCTTGGGGTGGCCCCCCTCAGGTCAGGCCCCTAGACATGAGCCCCTGTACTAACGATACTGTTTTTCTAGGGTCTCCAGTGTCTCCCCCTCAGTCAGCTCTCCTGGACCTCTGGGTTCAGCTCTGTTCCCCTGGCCCTCCTGAGGCCACGTGGCACTGCTATAGAGGAGGAGGCATCTGCTACCCTCCCTCCCGGACTCTGCTCTCCAGCCACAGACCCCGCAGCATATGTGCTCCTTGCTTTTATACAGTATCCCAGAATGCACCAAGGTGACCCACCCCTGCCAATCACCAGGACTGTACCAAAGCCTTTGCATCCATTTGTCAGGCTTCCTTCCACTGTCCAACATGCCTCCCTATTGGACCAGTGTGAAACACTCTCTAGACATAATGAATTGCATACTGAGCACACTGAGCAGACCTCACTAGCAGATCCTGCTCTCCAATAAGCAGAGCGCAATATAGATTTGCCTGCTGCTCCTCTGACAGGCAGACAGAGCCAAAAACGATACCCTCTCACTAGCATCTACCTAGGAGGGTGCTACAGAGAGATGTAGAAGAACTATTCCAGGGTCTTTTTGGATAGTGGCATAAAATATAGTTTGGATAAGACCTTAAAAACTTTGGAACAAAAAAGTACAAATTTTAGAAAAGACCACCATGTATAGAGCATATCCTCTAAATGGCCTGTCACGATTGACCACACCCATGGCGACTAGCTAACCGAGACGTGGTTTAGTGACTGGGGAGTATAAGGGAATAAGGGAAAGTCCTACTGAGTAATAAGACTGGCTGTGACACTTTCGCAGCCCGCACTGCCTTTGGTCACCACTAGAGGGAGACTCCACTCCAATCCAGCTGGCTGACCACACACAGGCAGAGACAAATCTTACATACAATCTGGTGCACTGTAAGGGTTAGGGAGCAGTCTAGCAATTATCACACACTACTAGGATTCCTCCAGCTATCCTACAAGCTAGAACCCCTGTGTTAATCACTCTTCCCGCTGCCCCCACACCCACACACCACAAACGATGGCCTGCCACCACCCAACAGTTTGTCCGCAGACTGGTCTGCTGGGCCACCACACACACACAGATCTCCGTCTGGTTTACAATCTGCATGCAATCTGCCAACACGCAGTGCAATTGCATACAGATTGGCACGTAGCTTAGAACATGCAATTAGGCACTAAACTGCAACAATCTCTCCAGAGATATGAGTCCTAGCTTAGTACACAGAAGTCACTTATTAATTTTACAATTTAAAGAGGTTGTAAACTGGTTTAACATTTTTTTTTTTTTACAATCTGAAAGAGAAACACATAATGAGCTAGTATGCATCGCATACTAGCTCACTATGAAATACTTACCTTAGAACGAGCCCCCGCCGTGTCACCCGCTTACCTGTATGACGGGCGACATGTTCAGTCGCCCGTCTTCTGGGATCGCAGCATCCGGCCATCTGATTGGCCGGAGCCGCGGTGACGTCACTCCCGCGCACGCGAGCCGATGGTCACGGCACGGGGCACCAGCGGCCGTTCCTTCAGAGCGCATGCGCCAGTGATGTCACTGGCTGCATGTAAGGTAAATATCTCCTAAACGGTACATGTTTAGGAGATATTTACAGTACCTATAGGTAAGCCTTATCATAGGTTACCTATAGGTACAACTAACAACTTGCAGAGGAGGGTTTACTTCCTCTTTAATATCCCGAAAGTGGGCAGTGCATAAGAAATATATACAAAGCAAAAGGAGTTACAAAAAAAATACACAAAAAGATAAAAGACACACAATTGGCAATTTGCTATGAAAATAAAAAGGAATAAAAACAGAAATAAACTTTACCGAAGCTTATCCCTTGGTAGAAGCGTACCGGAAACCACGTGGGGACTCCCCAGTTTAGAACTGGCTTCATGGAAGATCCCTGTCCATATCTCAGGTGCCCCAATTTATTGGAATATGGATGTGGGCTGGACTTTAGCCCTTGGCCAATCAACCCCAGGGGGTTGTCCCCGTCCCAGCCCACAGGAGGTTTCGTGTTCTGAACTGACCAGAGTCAAATTGACCCAGAACGGCGCTGACCGCTGAGTCAGGAATAGGAATTCTGACACCAGCACATCGGTCTGATTGCGATAGTACCAAACACTGCTTGCCTGCCGCAATCAGGTGCCATATAACGGTTTTGTGCATTTCTCTAGGATTCTACACATGCTACAGACACAGATTTACATGTACATGTAGCCCAACACGTGAACCATAAGAAGGAATTATTTTCATCTCTCTGCCACTAATATTTTACCTATTATGACAGATAAAATACATTCCTTTGATCTGATGATACCAATCCAAGCTTGCAGACTGTTTGGAGCCTATCGTTGCCCCGCAGCCAAGATGACCAGCAGCTCTCTTTGAGGCTTCAGGAAGGTGACAACTTTTGTTCACTTGCAGATCTGTCCTTTTCAAATGCTAATAAAAGGACATATGTGTATGACTGAGTACTGAATACTACAATTCTTAATAACCCAAAATGACACTACATCTACAATTATACTATTTCTACAGATCACTTCATATCTCGCTAAGGCAAAGCTACCCTACTCTTACATTTATGTTATATGGCCACATCCCCAGATGTACCTGTCACTGATGGACAGAACTTACTTTTGCACTCTGAGCTGGTACCCAGTACTAGCTGAAGAGAACATTATAAACTTCCCTAATAGTCATGTTAACCACTTAAGCCCCGGAAGATTTTATCCCCATTCCGACCAGGGGGTATTTTGCGATTCGGCACTGCGTGAATTTAACGGACAATTGCGCGGTCGTGCGACGCTGTACCTAAACGAATTTGGCGTCCTTTTTTTCCCACAAACAGAGCTTTCTTTTGGTGGTATTTGATCACCTGTGCGATTTTTTGATCACGCGCTATAAACAAAAAAAGAGCATCAATTTTGCAAAAATAGCAATATTTTTCACATTTTTTTATATGAAATTCCCCCCCCAAAAAAATGTAAAAATCTAAATTTTTTAACATTTTCGGCCAATTTGTTTTATGCTACCTATGTTTGGTAAAAAAAAAAAATCGCAAAAAGCGTATTTTGATTGGTTTGCGCAAAAGTTATCGCGTTTACTAACAAAGGGAAAGATTTTTGTCATTTTTGTTGTTTTTTTTTTAACGCGTAATGGCGGCGATCTGCAATTTTTTTTGCGGTACTGCGACATTGCGGCGGACAGATCGGACCCTTGACTGACATTTTTGACACTTTTGGGGTTACCAGTGACATTTCTACAGTAATCAGTGCTATATATATGCACTGTTACTGTAAAAATACACTGGTAGTGAAGGGGTTAACTTTATTTGGGAGGGAGGGGCTGTGTGTGTCCCTAGGGGCGTGCTTTCTACTGTGATTGGCTGTGGCTTGAGCTGTAAGGACACTGATCAACGGATCTACATAGTAGATCCATGTGATCAGTGTCTTTACAGCGAGGAGAATGACAGGTGGCTTGTTTACACAAGCTGCCTGACATTCTCCCTCTCCCCCGCCGATCGCCGAGTGGCCGGCGGACATCGGGTCCGCTGGTCACACGCGCGGGGGGGGTCCGTGACCACGCGGGAGCGGGAGCGCGCCTCCGGGGGCGCGCGCTCGCTCCCTAGACCCTCACAAGCAAGCGACGTAGCCCTACGTCAGTTTGCCTGTGAGGGGCTGACCGCCGACGTAGATAGTCGTGAGGCGGTCGGCAAGTGGTTAAAGGAGCATTTTGCTGTTCAAGACCAGATCTTCCTCCACTCCTCAGAAGATATTGGTTGTGTCATGTTTCCAGTTCCTAACATGTGCATGGGAGGACTGCAAAGAATGACTGTTTAGAGAGTTGAGATTAGTTTGGGGTACTCCATCACATAAAAGCAAACATGTTCAACGACTGATTTAGTATAGAGCAGCCTTTCTCAGCCCTCTTACTCAAGAGGAACACTTAAAATATTTTTCAGGTCTTGGGGAACCCTAGCTAAAATTTAATTTTTTAGGGGTCAATAGAAACATTTCCCCTTACAATGAAGAATACTTCCTTTACATTGGTGATCAGAATGCCACCCTTGCAGACAGCAAAAAATATATTTGGTTCTTACTGGTTCTACCAAGTAGGTTTGAACCCAAAAGTATGCAGGCATATTCAGATGGGAGGTCAATCAGCCAGAAGTCAAGGAACCCACGCAACCTCTGGAAGAATCCTAGGGTTCCACAGAACCCTGGTTGAGAATGGCTGGTACAAAGTAATTCATAATTTTGGGTAGGACAGGGGATCCATTGTTCGATCTGTAAGTATCTTTGGTACTCCATCTGAGGACCGTCATGTTGCTTCTATAAGTCTGACGAAGACATTGAGGACTGAGAGGTAGAAAAGTGATGGACATAGAAAAACAATTGATAGTCATAGCAAAACATTTTAATGGCGTATTTACCAGACCAAAGGAACCAAATAAGTATCTTTTAAAGTCCAGCTGTAGCCAAAAGTTTCTTTTTTGTTTTTTTTACGCTTGGATAGAGTATGGAAGGGTTAAAACTTCTGCCTCTGTTCCTGCTGGCCGGAAGTTTCTATCAGATTTCAAATGAAGTCTTTGACTTTCTTATTGGGACACAATTAACCGCAGTTCCAAAACTTCCTGCTAGAAAATATATTTTCTTTGCTGTCTGTGTCCCATTAAGTAACTTCCACCTCACTTTCTGTCTGTTTGAAATTGTCAAATAGAACTTGCCTGCAGAAAAAATAACAATAAGTTTACACCATTTTTTTTAAAGGTGGTTGTAAAATCAGAAGGTATTTTTATCTTAATGTATTCTATACATTAAAAAGCCTTCTGTGTGCAGCAGCCCCCCCCCCAATACTTACCCGAGCCCCATCTCTATCCAGCGATGTCCAGAAGTGCCTCGGCCGTTCTCGACTCTCCCTCCTGATTGGCTCCCGGTGCTGTCAATCAAGCTCAGTTAGCCAATTACAAGAGAGAGGGGTCGGCTCTGTGTCTAAATGGATTTGCGGAGCTACAACTCAGCTTGGGTGCTCCCAAAGCAAACTGCTTGCTGTGGCGACACTCAATAGGGGGGAAGGGCCTGGAGCTCCAGCCAGGAGGAATAAAACCAACTGCACAGAGGAGGTAAGTATAACATGTTTGTTTTTTTAATAGAAAAAAAACGAGACCTTTTAATCACTTTACTGAACAAGCTAAAGTTTGAAGCGGATTGGCTATTATGCACAGGTGCACCAGATTTTGTAATCTCCAGTTTCAGTAAATCAACCCCACGACTCCATGCTTTATTTTGCTAAAAAATCACTTTGAAAATCACCCTCTATTAGAGGAGGATCTTTAATTAGCCAAATTAGGCAGTCGCCTAAGGACCCTCGCGGCCACCTAGCTTGCCTATTGCACTGCTCCTTGAGTCCCTTGTTGTCATGGAGAGTTTGGTGGTGGCGGGAGTGTGGCAGGAAACTGTCATTCTCAGGATGTGGGCGGACCCGCAGACGTAGGCCGCAGGGAAGGTAGACAGCAAGGGCAGCTAGGCCCAGGAGAGGAGCTCAACCACCTTCCTGACCCCTGAAGAGGCGAGCAGCAGCGGGTTCAGCATCCCTGGCGTCTTTCAAAACCTGGACTCCTCCAACCTCCTCTCTGCTCCTACATAAACAGGACAGGCTGACTGGGGGCCCGGAGGACCAGGATGGGCTGGAGGCGCAGGCTGCCAGGGAGCTGCTGGAAGGAGGAGAGCACCACCGGATCAATACAAAGCCTACTGCTGGAAATTAGGTAACGGGCATCATATACAGACCTACCTGCAGACAGAGACTGAACAGGGGGGCAGAGGAGGGACTGAAGATGGGGACAGGGCTAGGGGTCTCTCTCTCATCTCCCCCTTTACCCCTCTCTCACTCTTTCACCCCCTTATCTCTCAGACCCCCTTCTCACCTTCATCTCTCACCCTCTCTCTCTCTCTCTCTCTCTCTCTCTCTCTCTCTCAGCCCCCTCTCTCTCTTGCCTCTCTCTCATCTATCTCTCACCTCCTTTCCCTCCCTCTCTCACCCCCTTTCCCTTAATCTCCCACCCCCTTTCCCTCTATCTCTCTTAGCCTCTCTCCCTCTATTACTCTCCCTCTCTCTTACCCCCCTCTCTCTCTTACTCTCAGCCCACCCCCTCTATTGCTCTCTCTCTCTCAGCCTCCCTCTTTCTCTCAGCCCCCCTCTCTCTTTCACACCCCCCTCTCTCACTCCCTTACCCTATCTCTCACTCCCTTTCCCTCTCTCTCACTCCCCTCTCTCTCTCTAAGCCCCCCTTTCTCTTTCTCATCCCCTTTCTCTCTCTTTTTCTGCCCCCTCTCTCTCAGCCCCCTCTTACTCTCTCTCTCAGCCCCCTCTCACTCCTCCTCTCTCCCCACCCCTTTCTCTCTCTAAACCCTCCTCTCTCTCTCACCATACCTCCTCTCATCCTCCCTTTCTCTCTCTCTCGCACCCTCCTTCTCTATCTAACCCCCCCATGTCTCTTTCCTGTGAACTGGCCTGGTTAACTCCTAGAAGGGGTGAAGGGGTTAATTCATTAACAATGTCAATAGTCAGTAAAGTGCAGCAAGAAGGGGTCGATGTTCTGTCACTGTTGCACCTCCTTTCCCTCTCTCTCTCACCCCCTCTCTCTCACATCTCCTCTCTCAGCCCCCATTTCTCGCCTTCCTCTCTCTCAGCCCTCCTCTCTCTCAGCCCTCCTCTCACTCTCTTTACCCCCCTCTCTCAGCCCCTCCTCTCTCTCACCCCCCTCTCTTAACAACCCTCTCTCTCACCCTCTTTCCTCCTCTCTCTCAGCCCCCCTCTTTTGCACCCCTTTCCCTCTCTGTCTTACCCCCTTTCCCTCTCTCTCTCTCTGCCCCCCTCTCTCTCTTTCACCCCACCCTATTTTACCCCCTCTCTCTCACCCCCATGTCTCTCACCCTCCCCTCTCAGTTCCCTTCCACCCCCTTTCCCTTTCTCCCTCACCCTCCTTCCCTCTCTCAGCCCCCTCTCTTTTTCAGCCCCCCCCCCTCTCTCTCTCAGCCCCCTCTCTCCCTCACCCCCTCTTTCTCTCTCTGTCACTCCCTCCCTCTCTCTCTCATCCCATCTCTCTTTCCTGTGAACTGGACTGGTTAAATTCTGGAGGGGATTAAGGTGTTAATTCATTAACAATGTCGTTAGTCAGTAAAGTGCAGCAAGAAGGGGTCGATGTTCTGTCACTGGTGCATCTCCTTTCCCTCTCTCTCTCACCCCCTCTCTCTCACATCTCCTCTCTCAGCCCCCATTTCTCGCCTTCCTCTCTCTCAGCCCTCCTCTCTCTCAGCCCTCCTCTCACTCTCTTTACCCCCCCTCTCTCAGCCCCTCCTCTCTCTCATCCCTCTCTCTCATCCCCCCTCTCTCTCACCCTCTTTCCTCCTCTCTCTCAGCCCCCCTCTTTCGCACCCCTTTCCCTCTCTGTCTTACCCCCTTTCCCTCTCTCTCTCTCTGCCCCCCTCTCTCTCTTTCACCCCACCCTATTTTACCCCCTCTCTCTCACCCCCATGTCTCTCACCCTCCCCTCTCAGTTCCCTTCCACCCCCTTTCCCTCTCTCCCTCACCCTCCTTCCCTCTCTCAGCCCCCTCTCTTTTTCAGCCCCCCCCTCTCTCTTTCAGCCCCCTCTCTCCCTCACCCCCTCTTTCTCTCTCTGTCACTCCCTCCCTCTCTCTCTCTCATCCCATCTCTCTTTCCTGTGAACTGGACTGGTTAAATTCTGGAGGGGATTAAGGGGTTAATTCATTAACAATGTCGTTAGTCAGTAAAGTGCAGCAAGGAGGGGTTAATGTTCTGTCACTGGTGCATTAGTGACCACTGACAGTTATTTAACCCCTTTGAACTGCATTAGTGGCACCAGTGTCAGTGTTAATTAACCCCTTTATAAAGGGGTTAAAAAACACTGTCAGTGGCCACTAATGCAGCACAAAGGGTTTAATTAACTCCACCAATGCTTACCAATAGGGAGGGATTAAAGTAGAATTTCCAGTTTAAACCTAACTAGCCTTAAAAATGCTACCGCCCTCTTAATGACTATGCTGGCTAACCTGTATAGAAAAGATGTATACTGCTCCAGTTCGGTCACGTTATCCCTTGTGTGAGCCAGCAGTGGCTGCAGGGGAAAGGAGGGAGCGTCAACAACAGATAGGACATGGGAATGTAAGGGTGATGTCACAACTCAGGGCTTTACCAGCCACTGTCAAGCGCTTTCTCCTCTCCCCTGCAGCCACAGGGGATCATGTGACCAGACTGGAGTGAGCTGAGAATAGGTACAGTATCTCACAAAAACTAATAATAAAAGCTCATGGGATCCTTCTACCATTAAAAAAATGAACAAGACCCAGTATACAGATATCAACAATTGATAAGGGCACTGAAACAGTTGTGACAGAAGAAATACAGTCCACAGACAACCTCTGGATATGACGCTGAGCACGTGCACTTAACCTCTTTGGTCAACCATGACAAGGTCTGTTCTGAGTGGAACCTGTCCTGTTAAACCACTGTATGGTCTTGGCCACCGTGCTGCAGCTCAGTTTCAGGGTATTGGCAATCTTCTTATAGCCTAGCCCATCTTTATGTAGAGCAACAATTCTTTTTTTCAGATCCTTAGGAATATACAGTATATTGAGGTGTGTCAGGAACTGCTACATGGCATAAAGTTTGGCATGGGTTATCTCAGCTGTGGAGAGAGGAGACTCTCTAGGAGTGCTTCACCAAACTGCTTTCATAACTTAGCTGGCCATATATGAAACAATTTGATAGCACATTCTACTTTAGAGATACTGTACATTCAGGATTTATTAAAATACTCCCCCCCCCCATCTATCCCCTAATCTAATCTTAGCATCAACCCTACCCACCTCAGGTGCCTACTTACCTCTACCAGATGTGGGCAGCCTCCAGTGTTTTCAGCCTTCTTCCTGAAATCTTCTCCAGAGCTACCTATGCTAGCAAAATAATTTCCTACAGACTTTGATTGTGACCTTACTCATACAGTTGAAGTATGGCTATATCCATATCTATTGAGAGTAACTGCCCAGACTTTTAACAGAACAAAGGAAAAAAAACAGTTGGCCACGCAGGGCGAGGTACAAAAAAACAACAGCAAACAGCTGGGAAAAGAACCCCTGAACCCCACCCCTCCCTCCTCCCCTGATCAGGTGCACCACCCAGGAACAGCTCAACTTGTTCCTCTTTATAAAGAAAAACAACAAAGAAAACCAATGTGCATCTACTTCATTATTCCTACACGTTTACGACCAGTTTTTTTTTTTTTATAAATCAAGAACTTGTCCTTTACAAAGCAACTCTAGACAATTATTTTAGCTTTGAAATGATTACAACTTCTGAAAACTTGTAAACTCTTTTTCACTCTTCTGCCGTTAATATATTTTGGTAAGAGTTGGGCGTTAGGAATTCCCAATAATGATGTAGTAGAGCATATCTATTCTGACTCCAACTGTTGTAATAGTGACTTATCCCTTGCTGAGACCTCTCTACCTGGCCTACATAAGCAGATATTATCACCGTGGACAATCTTTATCAGATAGCTGAACTCACCAAACACCATTTCATCAGCGTGGGTCTTTATTGCAAGCAGCAAGTATAACAGACAACAAGATGTGGCAGATGAATGAAAGACAGTATTTTCAGGTCAAAACATGGCAATGTGTTCCCAGATGTGAGTCGAATGCATGAGGACTATACAGAAGTGGCCATCTTGTGGCCAAGAGTGAGTAGCACCATGTTTCTGGGTGTGCACATCACAGAGGACCTCTCCTGGACTGATAACACTGCAGCACTGGCCAAGAAATCACAGCAGCGTCTCTACTTTCTCCGCAAACTGAGGAGAGCCAGAGCCCCATCCCCCATCATGTACACCTTCTACAGAGGCACCATCGAGAGCATTCTGACCAGCTGCATCACTGTGTGGTATGGCACCTGCAACGCGTCTTGCCGGAAGACTCTGCAACGCATAGTGAGAGCAGCTGAGAAGATCATTGGTGTCTCTCTCCCCTCCCTTCAGGATATTTATGGAACCCGTCTCACTCGCAAAGCTCTATGCATTGCAGGTGATCCTACCCACCCGTTACACAGCTTCTTCAGTCTGCTGCCATCAGGGAGGAGACTGCGGAGTCTCCAGGCCAGGACCAGAAGACTGAAGGACAGCTTTATCCATCAGGCTGTCAGGAAGCTGAACTCGCTCCGAACCTGCCCCTTTGTCCCTTTTCTGCCATAGGCACCACTGAACTATGCACCTCCCCTTCCCTAGATCCTATATCCCTAGGTACTTCCATCCCCTCCTTCCACTAGCATTCAATGACTTGCACCAGTCACTTTGGCAGCATTGGTCTGCTCACTACCTCATTCACCATGGAACGTCATTGGTCTGCACTTTATCTGTTGTGTGCCTTGCGCTGTTTTTATTTTAACCTTATTTTTATTTATTTTTTTGCGTTTTTAGATTTTTAGGCTATATCGTTAGTGTTATCTGTATGCACCGGGGGTCTAAGAGTAACGTAATTTCGATTCTCTGTATGTATGTATTGTACATGTGGAAGAATTGACAAATAAAGTCGATTTGATTTGATTTGATCTTCACCCCCACAAATATAATGAAGGAACAGAAAAAGGAAGTACATCACAAAATGGGAGGGGCAGAGAGAATACAGAAAGCAAAGACAGAAAGGCAGGTGCAACAACTGAAATAACCACAAGATGGCGGTACATTAACCAATTATATAGAAGTCAATTAACAACGACATGAAAATAAACCATATAAATTCTCACACAACATGTGTAACAGCACAATATCAGAACAATTTGTTTAGTTTGTATCCAAGCAAGTAGATTGTCTCCTCACATGACATAGACATTGGTAAGTTCAGTAGATGGTCCTTTAGTAACTTAACTTATTTAACAGATCTAGTCTAAAAAAAAAAAATCTGTTTGGGTGTGGTCATCTTAATTTGCTTTATTATCACGTAGACATGTACAGATTTTATTGAACTTTAGATATTTTTTAAATGTATAACATGGAAGTAAATTAATATATAATTGAAAACACATTTTCAGATAGGGTAAAGGTACCATTTAAATAAACTCTGTGCATAACTGTATTTTTTTAATTACACAGAACTTATCATTTGATAGCCTTCTATAACTAATTATCCAACTGCAAACTTGCTGTTGTTGCTTTCAGAACATTAAAGAGTAACTCCACTTTTGTGGTGAAAAAAATAGAAAATAAAGAAAAAAACAATACAGCGTAAGCAATTGCGACACAAATCATTTTGTAATTGAATGTTATTAAAAATGACCTTTCCTTTTCAGTCTGCAGCTGTTGTAATTTTCTGGAAATGCAAGGCAATATGGCTACCTGGAGCTGTTCTGTACACAGAATGTATACTGACCACACCCCCAGAAACATCATTTCCTGCTTGTGTGATTGGCTCACCAATTTTCCCAGAAGTCTGTCTAAGATACAAGTCAGATTTCTGGCATCCCCTGCAACAAAAAATGTCATTTTTGGTGAGATCCTCCCAATAGGAACACGTCTAAAGGGATGCAGGCCCAGCAGCTTCCCCCATTAGAGCTTTGCAGCCAACACAGCTGATAGATAATTATGAAACCACTCCCATTTGACCCACTCAGCACAGAGGCACAGAGGGGCAAACAACGATTTCTTCAGAATAACAAAATGTAGGAATTTGCAACAAAGTTTGTTAAAATCCTTGCAATGTACAGCGATCACCCAGAGGGGAATGTTTTTTTTTTCTCAACAAAAGTGGAGTTACACTTTAAGGATGCTATAAGAAAGTGCAAAGCAGAAGCTAAATATTAAAATGCATATCTACTGTCAACCTGAGAAAATGTGTAATCTGTATTTTCAGGAAAAGAGAAATGCTTTTCTTGGTGATCTTTTTTGCATGTTCTGCAAGAATCCTTGGTCAGATAGGTAAGTTACCTTGTTCTCTTTTTGGGTTTATTGTATCAAGCTGTATTATTATGCACCTTGTAAAGGCTTCAATCTCTAGAAGCTTTCATAAGGCTCCAGCCTTGTTTTGCACTCTTTTTTTTTTGTATAGCTTTTCAATAAAACATCATATAAACAGGAGACTACACAGTCTTTCCTTTACATTACTCACAATATGCAATAAAAACACAATTGGAATACTGCTTGTAGAGCTGGGATGGCAAATGGTCACATAAAACACATTAAATAGAGTTAAGTTCCAATAGGCCAAACTCATATCTGGGTGTATCATACACTCACATAAAAAAAATACAAAAATCTGCATACTTTAAAACAGTATTCTCCAAACTGCGGCCTTGTTGCCTTTATCCAACCTTGTGGCACTATTACTCCCGCTGACACCAACGATGAGGCACCATTCCTTCCACTGACACCAACGATGAGGCACCATTCCTCCCACTGACACCAACGATGAGGCACCATTCCTTCCACTGACACCAACGATGAGGCACCATTCCTTCCACTGACACTAACGATGAGGCACCATTCCTCCCACCGACACCAACGATGAGGCACCATTCCTTCCACTGACACCAACAATGAGGCACCATTCCTTCCACTGACACCAACAATGAGGCACTATTCCTTCCACTGACACCAACAATGAGGCACCATTCCTTCCACTGACACCAACGATGAGGCACCATTCCTTCCACTGACACCAAGAATGGGGCACGATTCCTACTAATACTAATTCTTGAGTACTATTCCTCCCATTGGCAGCAATTATGGAGAACTGTTTCTCCCACCAATACCAACTATTGGACACTATTTCTCCTCCATCTAACCACAGTATAATGTTTTTTACACCCACTGACCACCAAAGCTGAGGCATTAATTACATCGACTCTGGGGGCATTTTCTACTCCCAATGGCCACAGTCCAGCCCCCTTAATGTCTGAAGGACAGTAAACTGGCCTTTTGTTTCATAAGTTTGGAGACCCCTGCTCTAAAAGACTCCTGGGAGCATTCAACTTTGATGTGAAAAAAACTTTTCTCATTACCTCGAAACAATCCCCTACCACCTTGCTTGTTAAGTGGAAAAATGTCAATAATGTTACCATCCCCCTCTATCAAATCACATACTCTAATTGGAGCTCCTTGCAGAAGTCTACTAAAATCTGGGTTCCATAGACACAGTCACCACTTACAATATTCTCCCCTAATACTCTAAACTGCAACCCTTTGCCTGCCTTTATCTGGTTCATGGGCTCTATTCCTCCTACTGATACTAAAGATTAAGCAACATTCATTCCATGAACACCAACAGTGCGGCACTATTCCTCCCATTAACACCAACAATGGGGCACTGATTCCTTCCACTGACACCAAAGATGGGGCACTCTTCTTTCCACTGACACTCCCAATGGCAACTTGTCAGGTCACCTGTGGCCAGGTGACAACTGCACCCTGTAGGAGGCAGGGTTGCAGCGCAAGGTAGTGAACCCGATAGCAGACTGCTGCGGATGGACCGGAACCTGAGCCCAAGATTCCCCAGCGTGCGGAGTCTAAGACACAGCAGGTGTTCACCAGAGCCTCTAGTGGTGAGGATGGACTTGGCTGCAGCTGGGCCCAGGTCGCGGCCCCTGGGGTCCTCCGAGTCACGCTCCGTAGGGAGAGAAGGGAAGCAGCCACTCAGAACACACGGAATGGTGATCGGTAAGCCGAGGTCGGGGTAACAGGCAGACGAGGGTAACCAAGGGACAGGCCAAAGGTCAGGGTAACAGGCAAACAGGAATAGTCAGAGACAAGCCAAAGTCGGTACACAGAAAGGTAGATTAAGCCCACGGCAGACAGGAAACAAACACTGTTGAACAGCAAAGCAGACCTGCAGTGCACTGGTTAATATAGACTTCCTGTGATGACCTGGGGTGGGGCAGGAACAGGAAGGAGAGATGATAAAAGGGAACCAGAAGTGAAGTCTGCCCTCTAATACAGACATGAAGGAACAGGTAAGCTGCTAAACACTATTGCAAGTCCATGACACAACTGTTCTGTCCACTGAAACCAACAATGGGGCACTATTTCTTCCTCTGACACCAAAAATCTAGAACTATTCTTTCCACAAACACTGACAATGGGGCACTATTCCTCCCACTAATACCAACGATGGAGCATTATTTCTTCCACCGACACCAATGATAGGGCACCATTCTTTATACTGGTAGCAACGATTGGGCAACATTCCTTCCACAGACACTAACAGTGGGGCACTATTTCTTCTATTGACACCAACAATGGGGCACTTTTCCTTCCACTGACACCAAAGATGGTGTACTATTCCTTCCACTGACACCAAAGATGGGGCACTATCCTTTCCACTGACACCCACAATGGGAACTTTTCCTTCCACTGAAACCAACAATGGGGCACTAATCTTTCCACTGACACCAAAAATCTTAAACTATTCTTTCAACAAACACTGACAATGGGGCACTATTTCTCCCACTAATATCAATGATGGGGCACTAGTCCTCCTCCTACACAGGTACTATGGAATCTTTTTACTCCCATTGACCACCAAGCCTGAGACATTGTCCTCGCTCTCTGACGTTGGGGTATTTTCTACTCCCACTGCCATAGTCCAGCCCCCTAAAGCCTGAATAAGGGTAAAGTGGCCCTTTGTTTAGAAATTTTGGAGACCCCCTACTCTAATGGTTAGAACCAGGAGGCTGTATTATCATTTGTGTTCAGCGAACACTTGAAGCTTGCAGAGAAAATCTATTTAAACTTAATTTTATTATTCTTTATAAATGGCATTTTTGCTGCGGCAGGTTCTCTACACAGCACAGGCTTCACAAGCAGACTAAGGGGACCCCCCAGGTACTATATTCAGGGCCGCCATCAGGGGGGGACAGACAATACACTTGTAAGGGGCCCAAATGTCCCAAGGGGCCTGGCCCGCCGGGCCCAGGGCTGGCTTGCACCCCCTACAGCAACAGAATTAAATGAAACTTTTAGCAGGCAACTGCTGGTCTGCATGCTGCCCACAACTAAGAAGCATTACCTACAGGCTGTAGCCCTGGAAACAAGCCGGGACACTGATTCCTCCTCCCCATGTCCCTGGGCAGATTTAGTGGGAAGGCCAGTGGGCAGGCCCTGGTGAATGTTGGTGGTCAGGCCCCAGGCCTAAAGCTGTGTAAGGGGCCCCAAAATTTCTGATGGCTGCCCTGACTATATTTCAAGGAATTTTCATTTTTATTGTTTCACTGTAAGCATCATTAAAATCACTGCTCCTTTAAAAACGATCTTTATGAAACTTTTCTTTTGCATTGGTACATGTCTTCCAGGGCTGTAGCCGGGCTCCTATACCTTTTTTAATGGCCAATAACTTGCATATAAGCCTTCAAAATGGGGACTTTTGATTTTTGGAAGTTTGGGTCCCATAGACTTTAATGGGTTTTGCGGTTCAGGTCCAAACTTTTGCGATGTTCGAGAATTCTGGCACAAACTAAACCGGGAGGGACGGATGTTCAGCCTATCTCGAATTATCTTTCGACTTATTCAGTGTGGTTTGTACATTACTAGATATATTTTATTCAACCACAAGTGTTATTGGTGCTGGCGCTGTTGTACAGTATGTTTCCAGTGAAGAACACAAGACTGTATTTAACCACTTAAGCCCCGGAAGATTTTACCCCCTTCCTGACCAGGGGTTTTTTTGCGATTTTTTACTGCGTGACTTTGACGGACAATTGCGCGGTCGTGCGACGCTGCACCTAAACGAATTTCACGTCCTTTTTTTCCCACAAACAGAGCTTTCTTTTGGTGGTATTTGATCACCTGTGAGATTTTTTGATCATGCGCTATAAACAAAAAAAGAGCGTAATTTTTGAAAAAAATAACAATATTTTTCACTTTTTTTATATGAAATTCCCCCCCAAAAAAATGTAAAAATCAAAATTTTTTAACATTTTCGGCCAAATTGTTTTACGCTACATATGTTTGGTAAAAAAAAAAATCGCAAAAAGCGTATTTTGATTGGTTTGCGCAAAAGTTATCGCGTTTACTAACAAAGGGAAAGATTTTTGTCATTTTTGGTGTTTTTTTTTTTAACGAGTAATGGCGGCGATCTGCGATTTTTTTTGCGGTACTGCGACATTGCGGCGGACAGATCGGACCCTTGACTGACATTTTTGACACTTTTGGGGGTACCAGTGACATTACTGCAGTAATCAGTGCTATATATATGCACTGTTACTGCAAAAATGACACTGGCAGGGAAGGGGTTAACTGTATTGGACAGGGAGGGGTTAAGTGTGTCCTAGGGGCGTGATTCTAACTGTAGGGGGACAGGTCTCCTAGTGTAAAAACAAAGATCAACGGTTCTACATAGTAGAACCGTCTAATCTTCATTTTTACACAGGGGAGAATGACAGGCGGCTTGTTTACATAAGCCGATCTGTCTTTCTCCCGCTGTACCGGCGATCATAGTGTGACCGGCGGACATCGGGTCTGCCGGTCACACGCCCGCACTCCTCTGTGAACGAGCCGTGGCGGGCGCTCGCCCGCTATTGGCTCTAGAAGGAGTGACAGGCGAGCGACGTAGACCTACGTCACTCTGCCTGGCCGGGGCTGACTGCCGCAGTAAATATACTGTGAGCAGTCGGCAACCGGTTAAATTTCAACTCTTAATTGCATACGAAAAAATAAATCTAACTGCATTATTTTTTTATTTTTTAGATATGGGTGACAACATGTTTTCATTCCATGAAAAGTCAGACACTTCATATGTCCGCCTGATTCCTGAAAGAAATAAGCCATTCACAGAAGCAACTGTCTGTATTAGAGTCAACCCTTCACAAGCTCAGAAAAAATATTGCCTGTTCTCTTTGGCCACCAGAAAACGTCACAATGAATTTACATTATTTTTTAAAAGAGACCATAATGTTTTCCTTTTTGCAACTAACAGCAGCAGCTTAAGAGAGTTCCAACTAAATAGCACTCATTTCCAAGAATGGACAAGCACTTGTGTGAGTTGGTGTTCTTCCAAAGGAGAAGTGATTGTGTGGATCAATGAGAAACCTTTTTATTCAAGCAATCTAATGAAAGGACATGTCATTGCTAGTGACAAGAATATTATTATTGGTCAGGATCAGGACAAATATGGAGGTTCATTTGATGAAGAGCAGTCCTTTGTAGGTGACATTGCAGATGTTAACTTATGGGATAAAGTTCTGACCCCAGAAAATATTAAAGATTATCTTAATGGTAATGACATTGGAGGCAATGTGATCAACTGGAAGGCTTTAAAGTATGAAGAGTACGGTAATGTCACAATCAGCAAAGCTCCATGTATACCTGTCTAGTGTTTTAAGAAACATATATAACTAAAACATACGCCATTTTGAAATGTAATCAACTTAAAAATGATTGCCAATGACAACAACATATTCTAAACCTTTCCCATCCGTAACCTCTCAGTTGAATACACAAGTGATTTGGGTGGCTACAAAGCCCCCGCATTGCTTCTAAAAGCTTAAAGTGAATGTAAAAGCAACATTTTTTTTTTTTTGATAATGTGTGGGGGAGGTTAGATTCTCTGCCAAGATTTATGGCTGTCTGTGTCACTCTATTTGTCCTGGTGACCATGGTCACCAAAACAGAAAGTAGGAGAAAATCCAAAATGATTGAGTTATCATGAGAGCGAAAAAATGGGGGGAAATTTTCCAATGGGGACACATGTACCAGTAACAACTGTGTAACAGCTGGGAGTTTCTATAACTCTGGGGGGGAGATTTCTTTCAATTCAAGTTGCAAATACAGGAAGTGAAGGAAAATCTTCCCAGCAGGACAGAAAGAGCACGGTTGTGCGGTGCTTTGTCGAAATCCTGTGAACAAGAAATGGCACTTTTCCACTGCAAGTACCGGCTCGGCTCTACTTGGCCCGGTTTGCTTTTCCACTGCTGGTACCGCATGGTACGGTGTTGGAACGGTTCGGTACGGTATGGTTTGCTTTTCCACTAAAGTAGTACTAAAGTTAAGTGGGTGGGATAACAATGGGGTGGGTGGGATTCTCTGACCAATCAGTGGCTAGTAGTGACTGCATGCAAAGGATTGTGGGATATGGTACCGGGTATGGTACCTCTTGGAACCACAATCGAGGTGGTACTGTTTTTGAGAGCCGTACAGTTCGGTTCCATGCAGTGGAAAAGCGCCGCCGTACCGTACCGTACCGTACCGAACCGTTCCTACACCATACCGTGCGGTACCAGCAGTGGAAAAGCACAAAAGCGAGCCAAACCGTTCAGTTCCATGCAGTGGAAAAGCGCCGCCGTACCGTACCGTACCGAACCGTTCCTACACCGTACCATGCGGTACCAGCAGTGGAAAAGCACAAAAGCGAGCCGAATTGTTCGGTTCCATGCAGTGGAAAAGCGCCGCCGTACCGTACCGAACCGTTCCTACACCATACCATGTGGTACCAGCAGTGGAAAAGCACAAAAGCGAGCCGAATCGTTCGGTTCCATGCAGTGGAAAAGCGCAAAAAGTGAACCATGAAATCATAGCACAAAAAAGTGTACAAAGGATACAGTTATGGCCAAAACTCTGAAAAGGAAGGGGAGCAAGTCTCCTAACACAGACAAGGTACGCCATGGTCTACCTAGGCCAAAGTCAGTCGGACCCCACTCCTTAGGGACCAGACGAAGCTGGTCCACCGAGTGAATTCTCCCAAAGAGAGACCTTCCTGGTTGAGGAGAGGAAAAAGACCCAAAAAAAAGAAAAAGAAAAAGACCCACCACAGAGCCTCCCCCCAACATCAGGGCAGGCCCTTGGTAACCTGTTCCCTTTTGCGCTATGCAAAACACAAAAAGTTTACATGTAGTGCAAGTGCCCATGAATAAATAGTGCAAAGTAGAAAGTGTAAAAGTTTCCTCCCCTACTATTCAAAACAAAAAAAAAAAAAAATGTTTTGGCTATATATACACTTAAAGCCAACCCTGATCTCCCCTTTACCTTCAAATCCCGCGCAGCTTTTGATGAGACCAGCCCTTATGTCCTTCTTTTACAGGAGCGTTGTCAGGATGGTAAGCAGGGAGACCTGTGCACATGACTCTCACGTTTAACAATTTTCTTTTGACTTTGAATGAATCCGGAAGTGTCCTGTCCTGACCACTTCCTGAATCCATGTCAATATGGCATCCAGAAAGGGATCTGCGTTCTTAACCTCCATCTGCAGAGCAAAGGGAAGCTATTACAAGGCTAATTAGAGCTCCAAGGTCTCTATAAAAATGGACCTATCACAGCCTTTTCAACTCCCTTGTGACAATATTACATTTATGTTAACCACTTAAGCCCCGGAAGATTTTACCCCCTTCCTGACCAGGGCCTAATTTGCGTTTCGGCACTGCGTGACTTTAACGGACAATTGCGCGGTCGTGCGACGCTGTACCCAAACAAATTTGACGTCCTTTTTTTCCCACAAACAGAGCTTTCTTTTGGTGGTATTTGATCACTTTTACTTTTACTTTTTGCGCTATAATCAAAAAAAGAGCGTCAATTTTGCAAAAATAACAATATTTTCACATTTTTTTATATGAAATTCCCCCCCAAAAAATGTAAAAATCTAAATTTTTTAACATTTTCGGCCAATTTGTTTTATGCTACATATGTTTGGTAAAAGAAATCGCAAAAAGCGTATTTTGATTGGTTTGCGCAAAAGTTATTGCGTTTACTAACCAAGGGAAAGATTTTTGTCATTTTTGTTGTTTTTTTTTAACGCGTAATGGCGGCGATCTGCGATTTTTTTTGGGGTACTGCGACATTGCGGCGGACAGACCGGACCCTTGACTGACATTTTTGACACTTTTGGGGTTACCAGTGACATTACTGTAGTAATCAGTGCTATACATATGCACTGTTACTGCAAAATGACACTGGCAGGGAAGGGGTTAACTTTATTGGGGAAGGAGGGGTTAAGTGTGTCCCTAGGGGCGGGCTTCTAACTGTGATTGGACATGGCTACTGGTGTAGGAACAGTGATCAACGGTCCTACATAGTAGAACTGTATGATCACCATTCCTACACAGGGGAGAATGACAGGCGGCTTGCTTACATCAGCCGCCTGCCTTTCTCCCTCTGCACCGACGATCGCCGAGTGACCGGCGGACATCGGGTCCGCCGGTCACATGCACGGACTTGCTAGGGAACGAGTCGGGGCGGGAGCGCGCCTCCGCGGGTGCGCGCTCGCCCGCTATTGGCTCCCAAGCAAGTGACAGGCTAGTGACGTATATATACGTCACTTTGCCTGGCCGGGGCTGACCGCCGCCGTATATAGTCGTGCGGCGGTCGGCAACCTGTTAAATAAAGTAAAAAAAGGAGAAAACAAATCCAAAAACATACTATATACAATAACATGGGGACAAGGAAAAGGTTGAACTATGAAGAGGAAAGTTGTAAGGACAAGCATACAGTAAAGTGGGGTACACACTAGTAGAAAATCTGCTGAAAATTCCCGTCCGAGGTAAAATCGTACGATTTTCGGCTAGTGTGTACACAACTTTCAGCAGCCGATGCCGACATTTTCAACGAAAAAAAGCGGAGGGACAAACACCAAAATTTTTATCGTCCGTCCCCAGACGACCAATTTTCGTTTAATGTGTATGCAGTACGTCCGTGAAAAATCGGATACGAAAGACCGCACATGATCTGAAGTTGCTGACAACCCGGAAGTCTGGGAACAAATGTCCCAAAAAAAAAAAAAAAATCGGACGAGAAATTTTGCGAACATTTATGCACTGTCAACTAAAAACGGTAATGAACGCTGAGCAAGAGAGAGAAAAATCGGAGGATATTTCGTCCGATTCCATCAAGTGTGTACAGGCCTTAGACTGCATTCACACTTGAGCGTAGCATTTTATAGCGTTTTTTTACCGTGATTTTACCGCGATTTTAAAGTGTTTTTTTCAGGTGTTTTTGGAGGCAGGCATTGACATCTATCAAAAACGCTGGTAATCAGCCCAAAAAGAAGCTCATGTACTTTTTTCAGCTACAGGCGTTTTGCAAAACGCTCAGATGTGAACAGGGGCCATTTAAATGAATGGGGTTTTACTTGTTGGGCGTTTTGGAACCTTTTTTTTTAGCGTTTTTGGAGCTGAAAAACACTCAAAAATGCTCAGGTGTGAATGGAGCCTTAGGGCTCTTTCACACGGTCCGCTCCGTAGGCGGATCCGTGTTGCTCAGCGGGGATCGATCCGCAATCCCTGCTGAGCCGGGCGGGTGACAGCTCCGTCTCCACTTGCAGAGCGGAGAGGGAGGTGTCTCAGCACCCACTGCCCTCTATGGGGTATCGGAATAGAGCGGACCGCTTGTCCGCTCTCATCAGATCCGATCCGCTCCGATTACTGAACGGATGGAAAAATAGGGTTTCCATCCGTCCAGATTTCACGCACAGGATCGGATGCGGATGGCAGCGGGTGTCAGCGGAGGTGTCTCCGCTGACACCCGCTGCCCCATAGAGCTGCATGGAGGATCCGATCAGATCCGCCTAAAAAACTGACAGGCGGATCTGATCGGATCGCCCGTGTGAAAGAGCCCTTAAGGAATGAGGGAGATGTCAATGGAAAGAGAAAAGAGTAAAGGTCAATTGGCCCCGTGCTACCATGTCCTTCCAGCTAGGACTTCAAAAACTGGTAAATGCCAAGATGAGGATCTCCAAGTGTGCTTCTGTCATCCAAGGACTACATATATGAAGGAGTTTCACCCACATAGGAAAAACGTTTCTTTAATCACAAACCCATTCATACATCCAGCTTTTCTGCAAGTAGTACAAACACTTTTTTTTTTTTTCAAACTTGTGCTATTGATTGCTTGGCTGCTAATAAAATTAATCTTGATTGTTTCTGGTGCTTTTTAATTTTAGACTACTGTGTACTGTATGTGTAACAAGGTGACTCAGAGGTTCTCATGGATTGTTGTAAACATCAATAAAAAAAAAAAAAAAATTAGGATTTATTTCCAAAATCACATTGCCATAGGGCTGAACCATGATGTACAGCATATTGCCACCCGCAAAAACATCTATTTGGATAGGAGGAATTAATTTAAACTATACATGCAGGTAATAAATGCGATCTCATCATTACTTGTAAGCTGATTTCATCATTGGGGTACAGATTAAACATTTAAAGACGGCCTGATAGATACTGGCAGGGCCGCTGATAAGGCAGTACAGCCAGCCCTCCTGTACTGGGCCCGGAGCCCATCATTTCAAAAGGGGAGTCCGGACACCTGCTAAGCAGGAGGTCCGGCTGTACTGTGTTATTACAGACCGATCCTCTTCTGCCTCACCCTAAAGTGCTGCCAGCTTCTCCTCCTCTTTCTACTTCTGGCTGCACTTCAGGGGTATTGGTCCTAGCACATGTGCCCCTTCCATCTCCTGTCCGGGCCCCCCCTGTGTGCCCCTTTCCCCCGCAGGACTTCCGTCTTCCCTTCTCTCCTCTCCTGCCATCAGCTGCTGCGGACACACAAGGGGATGTGTCAGGGTGGCTGCACTTCAGGGTTATTGGTTCTAGCACATGTGCCCCTTCCATCTCCTCTCCGGGCCCCCCCTGTGTGCCTCTTTCCCCCCGCAGGACTTCCGGCTTCCCTTCTCTCCTCTCCTGCCGTCAGCTGCTGCGGGCACACAAGGGGATGTGTCAGGATGGAGATTAGAGGAAGGGGCGAGTAAATATGTAATTTAGCGGCCCCTTCCATTCCTGAATGAACACAGTAAGCAATTGTTACCAATCACTCACTGTGTCCATTCGTCACTGAAGCATACTAAACTGTGTTTATTATGCTTTGATTTGTGAATGAGCAGGAAGCCTCAGAACACTTCCTATTCATTTGTCTGCAGAGAAAGGGGCTGATAAGGGCTCTTTCACACAGGCGTTCAGTTTTTTTTGCCCGATCAGGTCCTTTTTTTTTTTTTTTTTTTGAAACAGACACGGATGACACTTGTGTCATCCGGTCCGTCTGTCCGTTTTTCATCCCATCCGTTTGCGGATGAAAAACGGACATAATGTATCTCTTTGTAAATACGGATGTCAGCGGATGACACCACTGACATCCGTTTTTGCGTCCGTTCCGTTTTTTGAACGGAAGAAAAAATAGGTTTCTCTTCCGTTCCAAAAAACTGAACTGAACTGAAAGGACGAAAAACGGATGTCAGCGGATGATCATCCGCTGACATCCGTATTTACATAGAGATACAAACGGAAACGGATGCGATGAAAAATGGACATACGGAACGCCGGTGTGAAAGAGCCCTTAATATATGTCTTCAGTCACTTTCAGCCGGGGGAAGGGGGCCCTGTGAGGTAGGCTGTATGGAACCCTGTGAGAAAGGATATTTTCTGCGCTAGGATATAAGTAACAGGCTGCAGCCTACCTCACATATCACAATAAAGGGATATGAAAAATGGAAATCAAAGGGAGGAATAGGTGGCGCTGCTACACGTGTATCCAAGCAGTAAATAAAAATATACTAAAATATAGATTTATGGTAAAATACTAAAGAGGATGTGCTACTAGATTCATAAGATCTATCACGTGTCTATAATAAATTATAGTGTTCAAGTAAAGTACAATAAACAATCATAAAAGCAAAATTACTCATAGTGTTCAAGTGCAAAGGATGCATATATAAAACTAAAGACAAAAGTGTCAATATAAAGTGACTTGGTGCCAATTGGGTGACATTAGCAAGTAAATTAAGGAATAAATATATATATATATATATATATATATATATATATATATATATATATTGTGGGAGATTAGCTCGGTGGTAGGCGTGGATGACCCCTTGGGGGGGTGCGTTTACACACGGAGATAGCCAAGAAGTGGTTGCAAACAACAGTTTGGTTTATTCATGCAATTCTCTTCAAACAAGTGCATGCAGCAAAAACATCCAAAATAAAATAAAACACAAAATAAATCCTTGCCACTGTGGGCGGCTACCTTCTCACATTACAGGAACCTATCTACGGAGTCTGTCTCCAACCTACTGTTGGGCAAACTTTGCTGATCCTACAGCAGACACTCAATAGTCCATCTTTTTTCTTCACACAACAAATGTCCATTGATCATGTCCTTTTTCCTCTTCACATTGAACATGTCCCTTGGCTTTTCTCTTCACATAGAACACAGTGCATTTATTTCTTTCCACATAGAAATAGTCCAAGACCTCACCTTGAGTATTCTTCACACTTGTTACCCTCCTCAGCTTCACATCGCTTCAGGAGGTCTTCCCCATGCTCACACAGCTTTCAGGGGGCACACATCTGACTGTCCTCCTCTCCCAGCCCACACGGCGACAGGAAGCAGCAATCAATAGGACTTCCTTTGGACAAATTATAGAGACCTTAACTTCCTCATTCCGATCAGCTGAAGGCCTTTCAACTTCCTTAAGCCGTCCTGGCTACCTTTTCAGCCGACACCCTATAGTAATTGGTGAACTTTCTACACCAGGTGGAAATGTATCTCCTGTCTGTGACTACATCCACAGATTTACCTGACTTCCTGTCACAATATATATATATATATATATATATATATATATATATATATATATATATGTATATAGAATCGCTCAACATAAAAAGAAGTATGCAAAATGTAAAAAACATTTCTTTCAGTCAATAAATTAATTCATATATTCAAACAAAAGTCCATCAAGTGACAAAAGTGCACAAAATCAAAAAGAACTCAGTGCCAGTGATTTGCAATCTTCAGTGATCACTAGTGCTCCCCCTCTCTCCAAGGTCTGCACTCATCAAAAAGAGGACCCCCTGCGGGAGCCATAGGCATTGATCACAAAACTGTATATTTCCTCCTATACTGTATATGCCCAACAGTAGAGACCTCTGATATGGACCACAGACGCCAATCTCTTAAGGTACTAAGTTCCAGGTAATTACCACAGGTAAGCAGAAATGGAAACAGATGTCTCATAGTGTGAATCCTTTAAAAAGTTTTATGCTAAACAATTATTGAAGTAATACAAATAAAACAAGGAACAGAAAGCTTGTGTAAAAACAATGCTGGGTCCGGAACGCCATGCTTTCTACAGACCAGAGGTGCAAAAAGCGGAAGTGACGTAATGATGCTCTATGCGTTTCGTCAATGTGATGTCATCAGGAGGCTCAAACTTTTGACTGTTTGGCCCCATGTTTGGCAGGAGCAAAACTTTATTTCTACTGATTCTGTATACGACAGCTTCCCATTGGCAGCGTTTCTAAGGAAGCAGCAGGTGCTGGCACCCCCTGAGTCCCTAGCAACAGCTGCTGTCACCAGCACATTTAAAAATAAACACAGCAATCCACACTAATACAACGAAAGCAGCTAACAAAAGGGTGATATATGAAGTCCTTAGTAAGACCAAATGTACAGGTAAACTGCAAAGCTAAAAAAAAAACTGTGCTAATCACAAAATCTGTACCTCACACCAAATAGCCACATCTCCAGTGAGGATCCGAAAAAAGTCCAGTCTTGAGTCTTGATCCTGCAAATCGGCCAATCAACATATTGGGAAATCGGTCCACAGAAAATTCAAGGTTTGCAATAATCACCAGACATATAGTAGGACCTCACTAATTACAGAGGTCAATTCATGTTACAGGGAAAAAGAAACAAAAAAAAGGCGCATCGTCCTAGCGCATTATCCTCAATAGTAGGCTTTATTTATGCAACATATAAAATGGCTACTCACAAACACAGGTGTAAAAATGATCATAACAGGCTCAGTTGCTCCAGTGTCAGGAATAGTCCATATGAAAGTCCATAATCCAATGAGATGACGGCTGACGCGTTTCGAGGCTCAGCCTCTTCCTCAATTCATGTTTGTATGCATAAAGGAAATCTGGGGCTCCTGTGCTTTTGGACTTGATTGAACAGTAGTCAATCCACCAACAGCGTCAGACAGACTTCAGATCTCCCAAACTATCTTCCAGTTTCTTTTGACCCCTGCCAAAGGCTAGTGTATAGCCTGTAGGCCCAGACAGGAGGCTACCTTCCAGTTTCCTTAGCCTTTGCCACAGCTAGGGTAGGACTCTTCAGGACTCTTCCATAGAGCAGTTTACAGTCTGTAGGCCCTGACAAGGGGCTACTTTTCAGTTCAGCCTTTGCCATGGCTAATGTAGGACTCTTCAAAATTCTGCCACAGGCTTGTGTAGAGTCGGTAGGCCCAAACAGGAGGCTACCTTCCAGTTTCCTTACCCTTTGCCACAGCTAGGGTAGGACTCTTCGGGACTTTGCCATAGACCAGTTTACAGTCTGTACGCCCGAACAGGGGGCTACTTCCAGTTACTTCAGCCCTTGTCATGGCTAATGTAAGACTCTTCAGACTCTGCCACAGGCCAATGTAGAGTCTGTAGGCCCAGATGGGTGGCTACTTTCCATTTTCTTCAGCCCTTGCCACAGCTAGGGTAGGAATCTTCAGGACTCTGCCACAGTCCTGTTAAGGATACTCTAGGCCCAGATGGGTGGCTACCTTCAGTATTTCAGCTTTTGAAACAGCTAGGGTAGGACTCAGCCACAGGCCTCTGTAGAGTCTATAGGCCCAGATAGGAGGCTACCTTTCAGTTTCTTCAGATTTTGCCATGGCCAAGGTAGGACTATTTAGCATTCTGAAGACAAGTTAAGGACATTCTAGGCCCAGACATAAAGCTGGGAAACACCCCATTTCTTTGCTTGGGCTTCCTTCATTAGGCAAGGGGCTGGGAGGCATAAACTGAATCTCTCTGCAGCTACAGGCAAAACAGTTTGTTTAATTTTGAAAAGAGTGGAGAGGAAGGAGAACCCCTGTCAGGTTTTTATTGCTGTCTCTGGCCCCCCCACCGTTAGGGAGATTTACCCTCTCTATTTGTTCTGAATACCTTTATCATTAAAAGTAAAAGCAAATTGTTCATTTTATGTTGTCCCAGCACAGGAAAAGAGGGGAACTTATCCAATAGGGACAGTAGTTCTGATGACAACCAGGAATTTGCTCACTTTGTAAGGATTTTCTGTCACTTCCTTCTGCGGCGATGGGACAGGGAGTGAATGGAAATCTTCCCAATGGAACACAGATAGCAAAAAGAAACCTGACAGGGGTTACAATTCAATCAAAGGGCTTGTTTAGTTGTGCTTTGTAACTCATCTTGGACTGCCATTAATGCACCTATCATGTTTAACCGGTTGCCGACCGCCGCACCACTATATACGTCGGCAGGCAGCCCCGGCCAGGCAAAGTGACGTATATATACATCACTAGCCTGTCACTTGCTTGGGAGCCCCGGCTCGTTCCCCAGCAAGTCCGTGCGTGTGACCGGCGGACCCGATGTCCGCCGGTCACTCGGCGATCGTCGGTGCAGAGGGAGAAAGGCAGGCGGCTGATGTAAACAAGCCGCCTGTCATTCTCCCCTGTGTAGAAACAGTGATCATACGGTTCTACTATGTAGGACCGTTGATCATTGTTCCTGCACGTCAAGCTACAGCCAATCACAGTAAGAATCATGCCCCTAGGGACACACACAGCCCCTCCCTCTCAAATAAAGTTAACCCCTTCACTACCAGTGTCATTTTGCAGTAACAGTGCATATTTATAGCACTGATTACTGTAGTAATGTCACTGGTAACCCCAAAAGTGTCAGAAATGTCAGTCAAGGGTCCGATCTGTCCGCCGCAATGTCGCAGTACCGCAAAAAAAATCGCAGATCACCGCCATTACGCGTTAAAAAAAAAACACCAAAAATGACCGAAATCTTTCCCTTAGTTAGTAAACGCAATAACTTTTGCGCAAACCAATCAAAATACGCTCTTTGCGATTTTTTTTTACCAAACATATGTAGCAGAAAACAAATTGGCCAAAAATGTTAAAAAATTTAGATTTTTACATTTTTTTTTGGGGAATTTCATATAAAAATATGTGAAAAATATTGTTGTTTTTGCAAAATTTACGCTCTTTTTTTGTTTATAGCGCAAAAAGTAAAGATCACACAGGTGATCAAATACCACCAAAAGAAAGCTCTGTTTGTGGGAAAAAAAGGACGTCAAATTCGTTTAGGTACAGTGTCGCATGACCGCGCAATTGTCCGTTAAAGTCACGCAGTAAAAAATCGCAAAAAAAACCCTGGTCAGGAAGGGGGTAAAACCTTCCGGGGGTTAAGTGGTTAAGATGCATCAATGAGGCGTTTTACATATGTTTTTGATGAGTTTGCATTGTCTGTTGGTTTTCCATTGTAGCTATTGATCTGCGTGTTTACTGCCTCTAACCGCTCCCTCTTTAGCTGCAGAGGCAGCAGCTTGGAATGTACATGCGACATGGGCCAGTTGTGGTGCACTAGTAGGGGATTTAAGGAGTTAAAGCAGGTGGTGAGAAGGCGAAACACCACATTTGGATAGCTCTTTGGATGTCCTAGCACGTGTGATCATCTCAAACATGCCATAGGGGCAAGTAAAAGAAAGGTTATAACCGCGCTAAAGGTAACAGATAGTGAGCTGCGACTTCAAGTGTGACCACACCCCTAAAAATTATATACTGTATAAGTCGCGCTAAATTAAAAAATAAACAAATGAATGTCCAACTGTTTAAAGTCCCAAATAACATAAAGTGACTGGTGATGTATAAAATCTTGTGCTGCTTCCAAAAGATCCCGTAGGAATTGTGCTTACCAGAACGGCAATTTTAAATTGCAGAATTCATGTGATGAGATGAGTTCACGTGCCCAGGTGATCCAATGGAATTCTAGCGCAAGGAACTCCCAATGTTGTGGTCGTGTATCATGTGAAGGAAAAATAATAATCCATAGCGTGATACCGTACAAAATTGTCAATATTATAACTGTGTAGGACTACAAATACTGTGAATCCTTCACCAATTGTGCAGCCGCTTACCAAAATAACTAGTGAAAAGGCATGTAATTAAATCGGAAGAAAGGACCGCCACCAAACGTAGAGCCTCTTACCAGATAGATCTGTATAGATGTGTACTATCCAAGTATAGAAAAGGTGAACCACCACCAGACATAAGGCCTCTTACCAGATGGAAATGAAAAGCCAGCAGAACATTGAATCCACATGCACCAATATCAGCAGGCCACCCAAGAGCGTATAAAGCCTCTTACCAGACCATAAGAAAAATGCTCGATAACACTTGGTATATTTTCCCAATGGGGAGGCAACTTCAAGGTTTCAATGACAATCCGGGCAAATCGCTGATAAATACCACGATGTACCGCTTAATGTGCCTAGGTGGCCTCTCAGACCCCTTATGCCACAAGCTGAGCCACTATGTTTCTCAGGGTTGCAACGCCAGACCAACTAGACATGAAGACTGAGAAGCTGTATGTGTCAAAGCAATCCTGCAGCCATCCTCTGGAGGGTGTCCTCTGGTCACAGGAAGCCGTATGCAGTACTGTCACTGGCGGTGGGAGGGAAGAAAGCCGGCTGTCTCCCACAACATCAGCGGTGAGCGGTCAAGCGGCTCGGATCTGCGGTTCCGTGTTGCGAGTGATGGATGGAGGCACTCTCACCCACAGGGATGGTGGGATCTGTCCGATGTGTTACGGCATGCACGACGCGTTTCTGAGCATGCGCGGGGTCCTCTGCACCCGGCGCGCTCTTTCATCAGGTGCATCAAGCACCGCAGATCCGAGCCGCTTGACCGCTCACCGCTGATGTTGTGGGAGACAGCCGGCTTTCTTCCCTCCCACCGCCAGTGACAGTACTGCATACGGCTTCCTGTGACCAGAGGACACCCTCCAGAGGATGGCTGCAGGATTGCTTTGACACATACAGCTTCTCAGTCTTCATGTCTAGTTGGTCTGGCGTTGCAACCCTGAGAAACATAGTGGCTCAGCTTGTGGCATAAGGGGTCTGAGAGGCCACCTAGGCACATTAAGCGGTACATCGTGGTATTTATCAGCGATTTGCCCGGATTGTCATTGAAACCTTGAAGTTGCCTCCCCATTGGGAAAATATACCAAGTGTTATCGAGCATTTTTCTTATGGTCTGGTAAGAGGCTTTATACGCTCTTGGGTGGCCTGCTGATATTGGTGCATGTGGATTCAATGTTCTGCTGGCTTTTCATTTCCATCTGGTAAGAGGCCTTATGTCTGGTGGTGGTTCACCTTTTCTATACTTGGATAGTACACATCTATACAGATCTATCTGGTAAGAGGCTCTACGTTTGGTGGCGGTCCTTTCTTCCGATTTAATTACATGCCTTTTCACTAGTTATTTTGGTAAGCGGCTGCACAATTGGTGAAGGATTCACAGTATTTGTAGTCCTACACAGTTATAATATTGACAATTTTGTACGGTATCACGCTATGGATTATTATTTTTCCTTCACATGATACACGACCACAACATTGGGAGTTCCTTGCGCTAGAATTCCATTGGATCACCTGGGCACGTGAACTCATCTCATCACATGAATTCTGCAATTTAAAATTGCCGTTCTGGTAAGCACAATTCCTACGGGATCTTTTGGAAGCAGCACAAGATTTTATACATCACCAGTCACTTTATGTTATTTGGGACTTTAAACAGTTGGACATTCATTTGTTTATTTTTTAATTTAGCGCGACTTATACAGTATATGCCATAGGGGCGTTTGTGAGGCATTTGTGGTGCATTTACATTGATATGAATGGAGGCACTTGGGAAGCAGTAAATCCAGTTGAATGCTACATGTTGGATGAACTCTGTAACCCGTGGTTACAGAAAAGAAAATCGCATCAGCTCTGGCCTAAGTTTTGGCTTTATCCTGTTTACAAAAGTATTTGCAGTTTACTATACCACTCAACTTTCTGAAATGATGAACAGGGACACCTTTTAGCAAACAGTATGTAGTCAAAGGAGACGTCGTGGCCACAGTGTCAGTTGCACAGCCCACAAAGATCCTAAGCTGGCCATACATAATATCATTTTCTTATTCAATTGCCGTTAGATTTATCGGGTGCATCTCATAAAATTAGAATATCATCAAAAAGTTCATCTATTTCAGTAATTCAATTCAAAAAGTCAAACTCATATATTTGATATAGATGCGTTACACACAGAGTGATATATTTCTAGCATTTCTTCCTTTTAATTTTGAGGATTATGGCTTACATGACATCTAGTGACACCCCAAAATTCAGAAAATTAGAATATTACATAAGACCAATAAAAAAAAGGATCTTTAATACAGGAATGTTGGCTTACTGTAAAGGTATGTCCATGTACAGTATAGTATGCACTCAATACTTGGTCGGAGCTCTTTTGCATGAATTATTGCATCAATGCGGCGTGGCATGGAGGCGATCAGCCTGTGGCACTGCTGAGGTGTTATGGAAGCCCAGGTTGCTTTGATAGCGGCTTTCAGCTCATCTGCATTGTTGGGTCTGGTGTCTCTCATCTTCCTCTTGACAATACTCCACAGAATCTCTATGGGGTTTAGATCAGGCAAGTTTTTTGGCCAATCAAGCACAGTGATCCCATGATCATTCAACCAGATATTGGTACTTTTGGCAATGTGGGCGGTACCAAGTCCTGCTGGAAAATAAAATCATCATCTCCATAAAGCTGGTCAGCAGGGGGAACCATGAAGTGCTCTAGAATTTCCTGCTAGAGGGCTGCGCTGACTTTGGACTTATATATAAATGTATTTTATTATAATTTTTATATTATAAATGATACATTTTAAATAAATAAAATATACAAGGTTTACTTTTTAAATTTAATTAAATTGAATTACTGAAATAAATCAACTTTTTGATGTTATTCAAATTTTATGAGATAAACCTGTATGTAGTGCAAGGGCCTGCCTGAATACATACAAATTGAAAGTGTTTAGGTATTATATGGTTTTGGTAAATCTAAAGGAAATTTGTACTAGAGTATTGTAAAATGTATGGCCAGCCTAATATGAAGAAAATGGTTTACTTAGCCAAATAAGTGCTTTTTTAACTTTAACTTTTTTTCTTTTTATTGCTTTTTCAAAATAACAATTGCAGTAATATAGAGGTTAAATAAAGGGTTTAGCGCAGCCTAACACTTTTGATAGTAAACTAATACATTTTGTATACAGCTATACACACCAGACCAAAAATCACCAAAAGTGTGTGACTTAAAATTTCGTTATAAAGTTTTTTTTATCTAGGGAATCTATAATGACTATGGGCCCATTTTATTTTCAGTTTACACAATAAAAAAAAAAAAAAAAAAATATATATATATATATATATATATATATAGTGACAGGAAGTCAGGTAAATCTGTGGGTGTTGTCACAGACGGGAGATAAATTTCTGCCTTGTTTAGACAATTCACTAATTACTATCAGGTGTCGGCTGCAGAGATAGCCATAAAGGTTTAGGACGTTGGAAAGCTTCAGCTATTCAGAATGAGGCAATTAAGGCCTCTATAATTTATCCAGAGGATGATTACTGATTGCTGCATTCTGAGGCTTTTTGAGGTAAGGAGAGCAGTGAGCTGAGAGACTTCTAAAGGTGAGGTGGTGTTGACTTTTTCTGTGTGAAAGAAAACAAATGGACTATTGGTTTTCTGCTGTATGACCAGCAGTGTCTGCCCAGCAGTAGGTTGGGACAGACACCATAGGTAGGTTCCTGTGCTGTGAAGGTAGACGCCCCAAGTGGCCAGGGTTTATTTTATGTTTGTTTGATTTATGCTGTTTGGATGCTTGCACTTTTTTCCAGCAAATTGGAAAAATAAACCATAGACCGTTGTTTTCAACCACTCCTTGGCTGTCTCTCTGTGTAGCGAACCCACCCAAGGGGTCACCCACACCCGCTACCGAGCTATAACCCCTTACAATATATATATATATATATATATATATATATATATATATATATATATAATGTTATTTTGCAAAAAGATATCTATGACATAAGGATCCCAAGAGCTCAATGTATTTTCTAGCGCTAGAGGACAGCAGCAGGTATCCTCTTTCAGGTAGGCTTTCTCTCATTGAAACCTCAGACATAACTGTAGGAGAAGAGAGGAGCAGGATGAGCTAGTTCTCTGACCCACCCACTTGTTTTGTAAATTTCAGCTTTACTGAGAGTTGTTTCTTTTTTTAAATTTCAGAGTTATTGATCATTTTCAATACAGAAGAAGCATGGGTTATATATTGTGTTTTTTCCATAAAATGTTTTTTTTCCCCCAAAGAAAAATTGCATGTGAAAAACCTCTGCACAAATACCGCGGAACATAAAAAATTTCAACAAACATTATTTTACTCTGTAAGGTCTCTGCTAAAAACAATATATAATTTTTGGGCGTTCCTAGTAATTTTCTAGCAAAAAAAATTTGATTTTTACATGTAAACAAAAAGTGTCAGAAAAGACCTGGACTTGATATGATCTCATTGGTAATTGTTCCCCCTCAGTAATAAATACTATTACAGTGCATCCAGCACTGATAATGTGATCCTACTGAAAATTGAATGCGCTCAAAATGTGCTATAACAGTGATGGGGAACCTTGGCACCCCAGATGCTTTGGAATTACATTTCCCATGATGCTCAACTACACTGCAGAGTGCATGAGCATCAAAGAAAATGTAGTTCCAAAACATCCGGGGTGCCAAGGTTCCCCATCACTGTCCTATAAAGTCTGAAAAACAAAAATGTTGGCGCTGACATCAAAGGCGTCACATTATCAGTGCAGAAAAGCCCCCTCCATACTCTCTGTGTTATGGCAACAATTTGTTCAATGTATGCTGGCTCTGAGATTCTTTACGCTATGATGCCATCTGCTGGCACTATACACAACTGCAGTAGGAAATACTGAAAATCATGACTTAACCACTTCCGCACTGCTCACTAGAGCTGTACTGCGGCGAAGTGGCTAGATAACTGATAGCTGAACCTGCGATCTGTCCTTGTGTCACATAGTCCCCTCCCCTCACACACGTCAGTAAGCACCAGGCATACATTAACCCCTCGATCACCAATAAAAATTAACCCCTTCCCTGCCTGTGCCATTTTTACAGTAACAGTGCATATTTATAGCATTGAATACTGTAGTAATGTCACTGGTACCCCCAAAAGTGTCAAAAATGTCAGTCAAGGGTCCGATCTGTCCGCTGCAATGTCGCAGTCCCACAAAAAAAAATCGCAGATCGCCGCCATTACTCGTTAAAAAAAAACCCACCAAAAATGACATAAATCTTTCCCTTAGTTAGTAAACGCAATAACCTTTGCGCAAACCAATCAAAATACGCTTATTGCAATTTTTTTTACCAAACATAGGTAGCAGAAAACAAATTGGCCAAAAATTTAAAAAAATTTTGATTTTTACATTTTTTTGGGGGGGAATTTCATATGAATGTGAAAAATATTGTTATTTTTTCAAAATTGTCGCTCTTTTTTTGTTTATAGCACAAAAATTAAAAATCGCACAGGTGATCAAATACCACCAAAAGAAAGCTCTGTTTGTGGGAAAAAAGGACGTAAATTTTGTTTGGGTACGGCATCGCACGACCGCGCAATTGTCAGTTAAAGTCGCACAGTGCCGAATCGCAAAAAGTGGCCCAGACGTAAGACAGCAAAATCCTCCGGTGGTAAAGTGGTTAAAGCTGAACCCCAGGGAAAATAAAAGTTCTCCCTTAAAGTGAGACTGCGCCTATACTGCAGGGGTTGATTTGTGTCTGAGAGACCATGACATTTTGCTTACCTCTTCTATCCTGTGCTTTGGCGGTCGGGTGCTCCTGACATCATCAATACTGAAGCAGAGCTCATAGCCATGCAATAGACGTGAGAATGCAGGGGGACCATCCACTGCCAGAACATAGGGGAGCACCATCTGCTGGGGGAGCGAAGAATCGGGTATATAAAAAGTGCTTTTGCCATCCACTAGCAGTTACAGTGATATTAAACTCCCAGTTTTTATTTTTCTAAGCACCTTCAACAGCTGATCTAATCACTAACTGAATATACAAGGCATATTTCATTTAAGAGATCTTTTTTAAAATATTGATTGGAACCAGTGCCGGGACAAGGGCATTCAGTGCCCAGGGCAAAGATGCCAAACTGCGCCCCCCCCCTTCCCTTAGGGTTAGGGTCATGGTGCCCCCATCCCTGCAATAAACCATTGTCCTGCCCCGGGCACAATGGTTTATTGCAGGGATGGGGGCGCCATGACCCTAACCCTAAGGGGAAGGGTGGGGGGGGCAGTTTGGCATCTTTGCCCTTGGCACTGGATGCCCTTGTCTCGGCTCTGGTTCCAATCAATATTTTAAAAAAGATCTCTTAAATGAAATATGCCTTGTATATTCAGTTAGTGATTAGATCAGCTGTTGAAGGTGCTTAGAAAAAAAAAAACTGGGAGTTTAATATCACTGTAACTGCTAGTGGATGGCAAAAGCACTTTTTATATACCCGATTCTTCGCTCCCCCAGCACTCGTTACAACCAAGGTATGTAGAATACCATCTCTGAACGCACAACACATCGAACCTTGAAGCAGATGGGCTACAGCACCAGAAGACTACACCGGGTGCCACTCCTGTCCAAGAACAGGAAACTGAGGCTATATTTCGCACAGGCTCACCAAAATTGGACAATAGAAGATTGGAAAAACGTCACCAGGTCTGATGAGTCTCGATTTCAACTGCAACATTCAGATGGTAGAGTCAGAATTTGGCGTAAACAATGCATGGATCCATCCTGCCTTGTATCAATGGTTCAGGTTGGTGGTGGTGTAATGGTGTGGGGGGAATATTTTCTTGGCACACTTTGGGCCCCTTAGTACCAATTGAGCATCGTTTAAACACCACGGCCTACCTGAGTATTGTTGCTGACCATGTCCATCCCTTTATGACTACAGTGTCCCCATCTTCTGATGGCTCCTTCCAGCAGGATAATGCACCATGTCACAAAGCTCAAATCATCTCACCTCTGGTTTCTTGAGCATGACAATGAGGTCACTGTACTCCAATGGCCTCCACACTAACCAGATCCGGTCACTGTACTCCAATGGCCTCCATACTCACCAGATCCGGTCACTGTACTCCAATGGCCTCCACACTCACCAGATCCGGTCACTGTCCTCCAATGGCCTCCACACTCACCAGATCTGGTCACTGTCCTCCAATGGCCTCCACACTCACCAGATCCGGTCACTGTACTCCAATGGCCTCCACACTCACCAGATCCGGTCACTGTACTCCAATGGCCTCCACACTCACCAGATCCGGTCACTGTACTCCAATGGCCTCCATACTCACCAGATCCGGTCACTGTACTCCAATGGCCTCCATACTCACCAGAACCGGTCACTGTACTCCAATGGCCTCCACACTCACCAGATCCGGTCACTGTCCTCCAATGGCCTCCACACTCACCAGAACCGGTCACTGTACTCCAATGGCCTCCACACTCACCAGATCCGGTCCAATTAGCCCTTTTGGGACAGAGGCGTTGTCTGACCTTTTCGATCATGCCTGATTGGTAAGCCTTTCTGGATACTATTGGGTGGTGGATTCCATAATTTGCCACTATTATTACCTATCCCCTACTTGAGTAGGGGATAGGTAATAATGGCCTCCAATGGCCTCCACACTCACCAGATCTGGTCACTGTCCTCCAATGGCCTCCACACTCACCAGAACCGGTCACTGTACTCCAATGGCCTCCACACTCACCAGATCCGGTCACTGTCCTCCAATGGCCTCCATACTCACCAGATCCGGTCACTGTCCTCCAATGGCCTCCACACTCACCAGATCTGGTCACTGTCCTCCAATGGCCTCCACACTCACCAGATCCAGTCACTGTACTCCAATGGCCTCCACACTCACCAGATCCGGTCACTGTACTCCAATGGCCTCCACACTCACCAGATCCGGTCACTGTACTCCAATGGCCTCCACACTCACCAGATCTGGTCACTGTACTCCAATGGCCTCCACACTCACCAGATCCAGTCACTGTACTTCAATGGCCTCCACACTCACCAGATCAGGTCACTGTACTACAATGGCCTCCACAGTCACCAAATCTCAATCCAATAGAGCACCTTTGGGATGTGGTGGAATGATATGGTGCAGCCGACAAATCTACAGCAACTGCGTGATGCTATCATGTCACTATGGACCAAAATCTCTGAGGAATGTTTCCAACACCTTGTTGAATCTATGCTACGAAGAATTAAGGCAGTTCTGAAAGCAAAAGGGGGTCCAACTGGTTACTAGCAAGGTGGACCTAATAAAGTGGCTGGTGAGTGTATATTTCAAGTCGCTGTCCATTCAGTGCTACGGGAACCTTTCTAATAGGAGCGACTCAAGTCGGTCCGACTTAGAAAATAGTTCCTGCACTACTTTTGACCGAAGTCGGAGCCACTTGCATTGACTTCCATTATGTGAAGTCCGTGCAAGTCGCGCCGAAGTCGCGGTGCACGGCGACTTCACTAGCCGCCCCCGAAGTCGGATCGCCGTAGTGTGAACCGACACTTAATGATTATATATGTTTCATTATGTACAAATTCTAGTCATGGATTATTTGTAAACAACAGACTGTTGGCTCTGAGCTTTTTATTTAATTCTTTAATTTGTCATATGGATTATAACCACTAGATGGAGCAGCACCTTTTCTACACTCAACTATGTACCATATGTAAACTAAAACCATATACAGCGCTGCGCCAGAAAAAAGTATATATAACATAGAATTAAAGATAAATAATGTGTACAAGTGTTTTTAGTGTCCCCCAAAAAATATAATGTATACAGGTGCTTCCAGTGTCCACAAATAGTGATAACTTAATAACAGCGACTCATAGAAAACAATCTCCTGTGATCCCCACAAAAGCAATCCGTGATGTGCTCCACTTCACCACCACCAGAAATCAAAGCCTCTCGACTTACACACTGACCCAAGAATCAACCCAGGTCAGATACAGCTTTACCCCACCGGGATAGTAGAGGATCTTCAATAGGACACACATAGAGATTCCCAAAATAAGTTCCACTCTCATCAGAAGCAGATGACAGGCATAGGAGGGGAACAAGCAAAGCAGATCTAATGCTCTCCGTATGGGTGAATCAACAGGGAACACTATGATAAGTGCATATATGATAACAGCTCCACACAGCTGAGAGGATTCGGCGTCTGGCAAGATAGGCTCCGCCCCCTATACGCGTTACGTCGTTGCAGATTGGGCACTGACTGCCACAGTAGAGGTCTACTCACTCCCTGCTGAGAAAGAAGGACGGGCAGCTGTTGTAAACACAGCTGACTGTTCTTCACCCTGGAATGATCATAGAGCCCCTGTGATCCTTCTATATAGGAACACATGTTTCTATGGTCATTTCAGAAGCCACGCCCCCCCAGTTAGAATGTGAATAAAGCTTTGGACCCTTCTGAGGAATCCTTGGTGTGCCGATGACATTTCTCCAAACCCTGCCCAGGAACAGTTAACCACTTCTGAACCGGAAGATTTTCCCCCCTTAATGACCAGGCCATATTTTGCGATTCGGCGATGCGTTATTTTAACGGACAATTGCGCGGTCGTGCGACGCTGTACCTAAATAAAATTGATGTCCTTTTTTTCCCACAAACAGAGCTTTCTTTTGGTGGTATTTGATCACCTGTGCGATTTTTATTTTTTGCGCTATAAACAAAAAAAAAATAGCGACAATTCTGAAAAAAAAAAAAATATTTTTCACATTCTGCTATATAACATTCTAAAAAAAAAAAAAAAATTAAAAATCTAAATTTGTTTTCTGCTACATGTTTTTGGTAAAAAAAAAATCACAATAAATGTATTTTGATTGGTTTGCGCAAAAGTTATCGTGTCTACTAACTACGGGAAAGAGTTATGTCATTTTTATTTTATTTTTTTTTTTTACTAGTAATGGCAGCGATTTGCGATTTTTAGCGGGACTGCCACATTGCGGCGGACAGATCGGACCCCTAACTGACATTTATGACACTTTTGGGGGGACCAGTGATATTACTACAGTAATCAGTGCTAAAAAATATGCACTGTTACTGTAATAATGACACTGGCAGGGAAGGGGTTAACACTGTATGTGATCAAGGAGTTAAATGAGAGCCTAGGGGAGTGATTCTAACTGTGGGGGTATCACGTACCTGGAGATGAGCCTGATACCGTGAGGAAGGCCTCTCTTGCGCCTCCGACTCAGGACCCCTGATAGTGCAGACAGGTGGCACCGGAGTGTAGAGTAGCACGAGCGCCTGGGTGTTGCTTGAAGCGGACGATGGCCACTGGTGAGGGTTGCCAGGGAAGTCCGGTTAGCAGGACGATGAGCAGGCAGCAGGTGCTGGAGACAGGAGTTCCTGGGTAACAGGAGGAGCCTGGTGAGCCTCCTGGGCAGGATGGACAGATCTGGGAATGACAGAAGCGTGGTAAGACAAGCCGGGTCTGGAGCCAATCTGTAACGTAGAAGCCAGTAGGAGCAGACAGGAAGAGAGGTCACGGGGCAAGCCAAGGTCGGTGCAGGCAGAGAGCAGAGAATCGTCAGGACAAGCCGGGTCTGGAGCTAGGAACAAGATGCAGGTAAACAGGTAACAGGTATCCAAGGCTGAAGACAAAGCAGCACTGGAGCAGTGTAAGGGCTGGGTTTAAATAGCCCATTTGGCGCCAGTGTTTACGAACGTGGGTGCGTGGCTGCGCGAGTCCGCGCATGCGTGGCTGCGCTAATTTGCGCATGCGCATTAGCCATTGTCACGTTCCTAACAGGAACACGTCTTTGCACAGCAAACGTTCTCTTACGGGGGGGGGGGGGGGCGTGGCTTCTGAGATGACCACAGAGACATGTGATCCATATGCACTGTTACTATAATAATGACACTGGCAGGGAAGGGGTTAACCCTGTGGGCGATCAAGGGGTTAAATGTGAGCCTAGGGGAGTGATTCTAACTGTGGGGGGGGGCATGGCTTCTAAGATGACCACAGATACATGTGATCCATATGCACTGTTACTATAATAATGACACTGGCAGGGAAGGGGTTAACCCTGTGGGTGATCAAGGGGTTAAATGTGAGCCTAGGGGAGTGATTCTAACTGGGGGGGGGGGGGGCGTGGCTTGTGAAATTACCACAGAGACCTGTGTTCCTATATAGAAGGATCACAGGGGCTCTGTGATCATTCCAGGGAGAAGAACGGTCAGCTGTGTTTACAACAGCCGACCGTCCTCTCTCAGCGGGGAATGATCGCGGGTGTCAGGCGGCAATCGGAGCCACCTAGCCCGTGCATCGGCTTCCCTGCTAACGAGTGGGGGGGCCAGCTCGCCCCCTAGCTGCAGGCGCGCGACCGACGTACACCTACGTCGGTTTGCGCAGGAGGGCTGCCCTGCACCAGTATAGAAGAAGTTAATTTCACCAAGCTGGGAAAATCCAACCATGCCAAAGGTGGTGCTGGGCAAATGGCGCTTGTCAGTGCTCATCACTTGTAGAAAATAAAGAAGCCGGATACACTTCGAAGACATGAGCTTTTCACAAAGCGTTATTGTTTTCCAGGCAAGATCACCAAAAGTCTGCTTACTCCACAGCATTGCACGCAAAAAGAGCTTAAAGCTCAACTAAACTCTATCCGAGCACCTCAATTTATTTTTTATTTTTTTATTCAAAGCAAACTCACCCATTTATTCATGTTTTATCACTTTGAACAACAGCATTTCTAGCCGTGGTCATTGTGAGTAAATTGAGTTGTTCCTGCGGAACTTACTGGCTGGAATCCGTCTGCCCTTAGCTCAGGCGCAGGAGGAGGTGCTTAGCTGAGAGAGGTCCTCCTCCTCTCTTCCAGATTAACCACTTGTACATATACTGCGGCGGTCAGCCCCTCACAGGCGAAGTGGCGTACCGGTACGTCATTAGCTTGTGAGGCTCTGGGGAGCGAGCGCGCGCCGCCGGAGGTGCGCTCCCGCGTGGTCACGGACCCCCCCGCGCGTGTGCCCGGCGGACTCGATGTCCGCCGGGCACTCACGATCGTCTGTGACAGTGGGAGAAAGGCAGGCGGCTGATGTAAACAAGCCGCCTGTCATTCTCCCCTGTGTAGGAATGGTGATCATACGGTTCTACTATGTAGGACCGTTGATCATTGTTCCTACACCTCAAGCCACAGCCAATCACAGTAAGAATCACGCCCCTAGGGACACACATAACCCCTCCCTCTCAAAAAAAAGTTAACCCCTTCATCACCAGTGTAATTTTACAGTAACAGTGCATATATATAGCACTGATTACTGTAGTAATGTCACTGGTAACCCCAAAAGTGTCAAAAATGTCAGTCAAGGGTCCGATCTGTCCGCCACAACGTCGCAGTCCAGCAAAAAAAAAATCGCAGATCGCCGCCATTACTCGTTAAAAAAAAAAAACAACAAAAATGACAAAAAATCTTTCCCTTTGTTAGTAAATGCAATAACTTTTGCGCAAACCAATCAAAATACGCTTTTTGCGATTTTTTTTTACCAAACATATGTAGCAGAAAACAAATTGGCCGAAAATGTTAAAAAATTTGGATTTTTACATTTTTTGGGGGGGAATTTCATATAAAAAAATGTGAAAAATATTGTTATTTTTGCAAACTTGTCGCTCTTTTTTTGTTTATAGCGCATGATCAAAAAATCGCACAGGTGATCAAATACCACCAAAAGAAAGCTCTGTTTGTGGGAAAAAAAGGACGTCAAATATGATTAGGTACAGCGTCGCACGATCGCGCAATTGTCCGTTAAAGTCACGCAGTGCCGAATCGCAAAATAGGCCCTGGTCAGTAAGGGGGTAAAATCTTCCGGGGCTTAAGTGGTTAAAGAAAAAAAAATGTCCATGAAGACCCGGGATAGCAACTGAAGAAATGTATAAAAATGAGTTTAATACAAGTAAATATAATATACCTCTCAGAGAAAAGGTGCGGGAACTCACCCGCCTACCCTAGGTTACACCTGTCTCCACCCCTAGAACCTCCCCTAGGACCACCCCTGTCTCCACCCCTAGAACCTCCCCTAGGACCACCCCCTGTCCCCACCCCTAAACACCTCCTAGCACCGCCGTTTTTTGAGAACAGGGAAGCAAAGTATAATTTTGGGGGGATTTACAAGGAAATTTGTATGGAATTTGTAAATAAAAAGCAATTCAGTAAAATGTACAAAACCTTAGGAATATCCAGTGCTTAACAAAGTAAACTCTAGATACCTCCAGATACTACAATATCCAACAAGAGACAGTCCCCAATGCACAACAAGAGACAGTCCCCAATGTATAGCAAAAGACAGTCCCCAATGTCCAACAAGAGACAGTCCCCAATGTACAGCAAGAGACAGTCCCCAATGTACAACAAGAGACAGTCCCCAATGTACAGCAAGAGACAGTCCCCAATGTCCAACAAGAGACAGTCCCCAATGTACAGCAAGAGACAGTCCCCAATGTACAACAAGAGACAGTCCCCAATGTACAGCAAGAGACAGTCCCCAATGTACAACAAGAGACAGTCCCCAATGTACAGCAAGAGACAGTCCCCAATGTCCAACAAGAGACAGTCCCCAATGTACAGCAAGAGACAGTCCCCAATGTACAACAAGAGACAGTCCCCAATGTACAGCAAGAGACAGTCCCCAATGTACAGCAAGAGACAGTCCCCAATGTACAGCAAGAGACAGTCCCCAATGTACAAGAGACAGTCCCCAATGTACAACAAGAGACAGTCCCCAATGTACAGCAAGAGACAGTCCTCAATGTACAGAATGTCATTGTCACAGTCACATTGTCACAGTCCCCAATGTCCAACAAGAGACAGTCCCCAATGTACAACAAGAGACAGTCCTCAATGTACAGCAAGAGACAGTCCCCAATGTACAGCAAGAGACAGTCCCCAATGTACAGCAAAAGACAGTCCCCAATGTACAACAAGAGAAAGTCCTCAATGTCCAACAAGAGACAGTCCCCAATGTACAGCAAGAGACAGTCCCCAATGTCCAACAAGAGACAGTCCCCAATGTACAGCAAGAGACAGTCCCCAATGTACAACAAGAGACAGTCCCCAATGTACAGCAAGAGACAGTCCCCAATGTACAACAAGAGACAGTCCCCAATGTACAACAAGAGACAGTCCCCAATGTACAGCAAGAGACAGTCCTCAATGTACAGAATGTCATTGTCACAGTCACATTGTCACAGTCCCCAATGTCCAACAAGAGACAGTCCCCAATGTACAACAAGAGACAGTCCCCAATGCACAACAAGAGACAGTCCCCAATGTACAACAAGAGACAGTCCCCAATGTACAACAAGAGACAGTCCCCAATGTCCAACAAGAGACAGTCCCCAATGCACAGCAAGAGACAGTCCCCAATGCACAACAAGAGACAGTCCCCAATGTACAGCAAGAGACAGTCCTCAATGTACAGCAAGAGACAGTCCCCAATGTACAACAAGAGACAGTCCCCAATGTACAACAAGAAACAGTCCCCAATGTACAGCAAGAGACAGTCCCCAATGTACAAGAGACAGTCCCCAATGTACAGCAAGAGACAGTCCCCAATGTACAACAAGAGACAGTCCCCAATGTACAACAAGAGACAGTCCCCAATGTCCAACAAGAGACAGTCCCCAATGAACAGCAAGAGACAGTCCCCAATGTACAACAAGAGACAGTCCCCAAATTACAGCAAGAGACGGTCCTCAATGTACAGCAAGAGACGGTCCTCAATGTACAGCAAGAGACAATCACCAATGTCCAACAAGAGACAGTTCCCAATGTACAGCAAGAGACAGTCCCCAATGTCCAGTAAGAGACAGTCCCCAATGTCCAGCAAGAGACAGTCCCCAATGTCCAACAAGAGACAGCCCCCAATGTCCAACAAGAGACAGTTCCCAATGTACAGCAAGAGACAGTCCCCAATGTACAGCAAGAGACAGTCCCCATATACAGCACAAGAGACAGTCCCCAATGTACAGCAAGAGACAGTCCCCATATACAGCACAAGAGACAGTCCCCAATATACAGTAAGAGACAGTCCCCAATGTACAGCAAGAGACAGTCCCCAATGTACAACAAGAGACAGTCCCCAATGTACAGCAAGAGACAGTCCCCAATGTACAGCAAGAGACAGTCCCCAATGTACAACAAGAGACAGTCCCCAATGTCCAACAAGAGACAGCCCCCAATGTACAAAAAGAGACAGTCCCCATATACAGCACAAGAGACAGTCCCCAATATACAGTGAGAGACAGTCCCCAATGTACAGCAAGAGACAGTCCCCAATGTACAACAAGAGACAGTCCCCAATGTACAGCAAGAGACAGTCCCCAATGTACAGCAAGAGACAGTCCCCAATGTCCCAAGAGACAGTCCCCAATGTACAACAAGAGACAGTCCCCATATACAGCACAAGAGACAGTCCCCAATGTACAGCAAGAGACAGTCCCCATATACAGCACAGGAGACAGTCCCCAATGTACAGCAAGAGACAGTCCCCAATGTACAGCAAGAGACAGTCCCCAATGTACAACAAGAGACAGTCCCCAATGTACAACAAGAGACAGTCACCAATGTACAGCAAGAGACAGTCCCCAATGTACAACAAGAGACAGTCCCCAATGTACAGCAAGAGACAGTCCCCAATGTACAGCAAGAGACAGTCCCCAATGTACAGCAAGAGACAGTCCCCAATGTACAGCAAGAGACAGTCCCCAATGTACAACAAGAGACAGTCCCCAATGTTCAGCAAGAGACAGTCCTCAATGTACAGCAAGAGACAGTCCCATACACTTTACAAGACAGGCCCATATACAGCAAAAGACAGTCCCATCCATATACCTTATTAGACAGCCATGCATTTCCTATATTCATTCAGCAGCAACACTGACAGTTTCAATATTTACCAAAATCAATGAATTTACCTCAGACAGACATGTAATGTACCTCAGGCAGACATGTAATGTACCTCAGGCAGACATGTAATGTACCTCAGGCAGACATGTAATATACCTCAGGCAGACATGTAATATACCTCAGGCAGACATGTAATATACCTCAGGCAGACATGTAATGTACCTCAGGCAGACATGTAATATACCCCAGGCAGACATGTAATATACCTCAGGCAGACATGTAATGTACCTCAGACAGACATGTAATATACCTCAGGCAGACATATAATGTACCTCAGGCAGATATGTAATGTACCTCAGGCAGACATGTAATATACCTCAGGCAGACATGTAATGTACCTCAGGCAGATATGTAATGTACCTCAGGCAGACATGTAATGTACCTCAGGCAGACATGCAATATACCTCAGGCAGACATGTAATGTACCTCAGACAGACATGTAATATACCTCAGGCAGACATGTAATATACCTCAGGCAGACATGTAATATACCTCAGGCAGACCTGTAATATACCTCAGGCAGACATGTAATATACCTCAGGCAGACATGTAATATACCTCAGGCAGACATGTAATATACCTCAGGCAGACATGTAATGTACCTCAGGCAGACATGTAATATACCTCAGGCAGACATGTAATATACCTCAGGCAGACATGTAATATACCTCAGGCAGACATGTAATATTCCTCAGGCAGACATGTAATGTACCTCAGGCAGACATGTAATATACCTCAGGCAGACATGTAATATACCTCAGGCAGACATGTAATGTACCTCAGGCAGACATGTAATATACCCCAGGCAGACATGTAATATACCTCAGGCAGACATGTAATGTACCTCAGACAGACATGTAATATACCTCAGGCAGACATGTAATGTACCTCAGGCAGATATGTAATGTACCTCAGGCAGACATGTAATGTACCTCAGGCAGACATGTAATGTACCTCAGGCAGACATGCAATATACCTCAGGCAGACATGTAATGTACCTCAGACAGACATGTAATATACCTCAGGCAGACATGTAATGTACCTCAGACAGACATGTAATATACCTCAGGCAGACATGTAATGTACCTCAGGCAGACATGTAATATACCTCAGGCAGACATGTAATATTCCTCAGGCAGACATGTAATGTACCTCAGGCAGACATGTAATATACCTCAGGCAGACATGTAATATACCTCAGGCAGACATGTAATGTACCTCAGGCAGATATGTAATGTACCCCAGGCAGACATGTAATATACCTCAGGCAGACATGTAATGTACCTCAGACAGACATGTAATATACCTCAGGCAGACATGTAATGTACCTCAGGCAGATATGTAATGTACCTCAGGCAGACATGTAATGTACCTCAGGCAGACATGTAATGTACCTCAGGCAGACATGCAATATACCTCAGGCAGACATGTAATGTACCTCAGACAGACATGTAATATACCTCAGGCAGACATGTAATGTACCTCAGACAGACATGTAATATACCTCAGGCAGACATGTAATGTACCTCAGGCAGACATGTAATGTACCTCAGGCAGACATGTAATATACCTCAGGCAGATATGTAATGTACCTCAGGCAGATATGTAATGTACCTCAGGCAGACATGTAATGTACCTCAGGCAGATATGTAATGTACCTCAGGCAGACATGCAATATACCTCAGGCAGACATGTAATGTACCTCAGGCAGACATGTAATGTACCTCAGGCAGACATGTAATGTACCTCAGGCAGACATGTAATATACCTCAGGCAGATATGTAATGTACCTCAGGCAGATATGTAATGTACCTCAGGCAGACATGTAATGTACCTCAGGCAGACATGTAATATACCTCAGGCAGATATGTAATGTACCTCAGGCAGACATGTAATATACCTCAGGCAGACATGTAATGTACCTCAGGCAGACATGTAATGTACCTCAGGCAGATATGTAATGTACCTCAGGCAGACATGCAATATACCTCAGGCAGACATGTAATGTACCTCAGGCAGACATGTAATATACCTCAGGCAGATATGTAATGTACCTCAGGCAGACATGTAATGTACCTCAGACAGACATGTAATATACCTCAGGCAGACATGTAATATTCCTCAGGCAGACATGTAATATTCCTCAGGCAGACATGTAATGTACCTCAGGCAGACATGTAATATACCTCAGGCAGACATGTAATATACCTCAGGCAGACATGTAATGTACCTCAGGCAGACATGTAATATACCCCAGGCAGACATGTAATATACCTCAGGCAGACATGCAATGTACCTCAGATAGACATGTAATATACCTCAGGCAGACATGTAATGTACCTCAGGCAGATATGTAATGTACCTCAGGCAGACATGTAATGTACCTCAGGCAGACATGTAATGTACCTCAGGCAGACATGTAATATACCTCAGACAGACATGTAATATACCTCAGGCAGACATGTAATGTACCTCAGGCAGACATGTAATGTACCTCAGGCAGACATGTAATATACCTCAGGCAGATATGTAATGTACCTCAGGCAGATATGTAATGTACCTCAGGCAGACATGTAATGTACCTCAGGCAGATATGTAATGTACCTCAGGCAGACATGCAATATACCTCAGGCAGACATGTAATGTACCTCAGGCAGACATGTAATGTACCTCAGGCAGACATGTAATGTACCTCAGGCAGACATGTAATATACCTCAGGCAGATATGTAATGTACCTCAGGCAGATATGTAATGTACCTCAGGCAGACATGTAATATACCTCAGGCAGACATGTAATATACCTCAGGCAGACATGTAATGTACCTCAGGCAGACATGTAATGTACCTCAGGCAGACATGTAATGTACCTCAGGCAGACATGTAATGTACCTCAGGCAGACATGTAATATACCTCAGGCAGATATGTAATGTACCTCAGGCAGATATGTAATGTACCTCAGGCAGACATGTAATGTACCTCAGGCAGACATGTAATATACCTCAGGCAGATATGTAATGTACCTCAGGCAGACATGTAATATACCTCAGGCAGACATGTAATGTACCTCAGGCAGACATGTAATGTACCTCAGGCAGATATGTAATGTACCTCAGGCAGACATGCAATATACCTCAGGCAGACATGTAATGTACCTCAGGCAGACATGTAATATACCTCAGGCAGATATGTAATGTACCTCAGGCAGACATGTAATGTACCTCAGACAGACATGTAATATACCTCAGGCAGACATGTAATATACCTCAGGCAGACATGTAATATACCTCAGGCAGACATGTAATATTCCTCAGGCAGACATGTAATGTACCTCAGGCAGACATGTAATATACCTCAGGCAGACATGTAATATACCTCAGGCAGACATGTAATGTACCTCAGGCAGACATGTAATATACCCCAGGCAGACATGTAATATACCTCAGGCAGACATGTAATGTACCTCAGACAGACATGTAATATACCTCAGGCAGACATGTAATGTACCTCAGGCAGATATGTAATGTACCTCAGGCAGACATGTAATGTACCTCAGGCAGACATGTAATGTACCTCAGGCAGACATGTAATATACCTCAGACAGACATGTAATATACCTCAGGCAGACATGTAATGTACCTCAGGCAGACATGTAATGTACCTCAGGCAGACATGTAATATACCTCAGGCAGATATGTAATGTACCTCAGGCAGATATGTAATGTACCTCAGGCAGACATGTAATGTACCTCAGGCAGATATGTAATGTACCTCAGGCAGACATGCAATATACCTCAGGCAGACATGTAATGTACCTCAGGCAGACATGTAATGTACCTCAGGCAGACATGTAATATACCTCAGGCAGATATGTAATGTACCTCAGGCAGATATGTAATGTACCTCAGGCAGACATGTAATATACCTCAGGCAGACATGTAATATACCTCAGGCAGATATGTAATGTACCTCAGGCAGATATGTAATGTACCTCAGGCAGACATGTAATGTACCTCAGGCAGACATGTAATATACCTCAGGCAGATATGTAATGTACCTCAGGCAGACATGTAATATACCTCAGGCAGACATGTAATGTACCTCAGGCAGACATGTAATGTACCTCAGGCAGATATGTAATGTACCTCAGGCAGACATGCAATATACCTCAGGCAGACATGTAATGTACCTCAGGCAGACATGTAATATACCTCAGGCAGATATGTAATGTACCTCAGGCAGACATGTAATGTACCTCAGGCAGACATGTAATGTACCTCAGGCAGACATGTAATGTACCTCAGGCAGACATGCAATATACCTCAGGCAGACATGTAATGTACCTCAGACAGACATGTAATATACCTCAGGCAGACATGTAATGTACCTCAGGCAGACATGTAATGTACCTCAGGCAGACATGTAATGTACCTCAGGCAGACATGCAATATACCTCAGGCAGACATGTAATGTACCTCAGACAGACATGTAATATACCTCAGGCAGACATGTAATGTACCTCAGGCAGACATGTAATGTACCTCAGGCAGATATGTAATGTACCTCAGGCAGACATGTAATATACCTCAGGCAGACATGTAATGTACCTCATGCAGACATGTAATGTACCTCAGGCAGACATGCAATATACCTCAGGCAGACATGTAATGTACCTCAGGCAGACATGTAATGTACCTCAGGCAGACATGCAATATACCTCAGGCAGACATGTAATGTACCTCAGGCAGACATGTAATGTACCTCAGGCAGACATGCAGTATACCTCAGGCAGACATGTAATGTACCTCAGACAGACATGTAATATACCTCAGGCAGATATGTAATGTACCTCAGGCAGATATGTAATGTACCTCAGGCAGACATGTAATGTACCTCAGGCAGACATGTAATATACCTCAGACAGACATGTAATATACCTCAGGCAGACATGTAATGTACCTCAGGCAGACATGTAATATACCCCAGGCAGACATGTAATATACCTCAGGCAGACATGTAATGTACCTCAGACAGACATGTAATATACCTCAGGCAGACATATAATGTACCTCAGGCAGATATGTAATGTACCTCAGGCAGACATGTAATATACCTCAGGCAGACATGTAATGTACCTCAGGCAGATATGTAATGTACCTCAGGCAGACATGTAATGTACCTCAGGCAGACATGCAATATACCTCAGGCAGACATGTAATGTACCTCAGACAGACATGTAATATACCTCAGGCAGACATGTAATATACCTCAGGCAGACATGTAATATACCTCAGGCAGACCTGTAATATACCTCAGGCAGACATGTAATATACCTCAGGCAGACATGTAATATACCTCAGGCAGACATGTAATATACCTCAGGCAGACATGTAATGTACCTCAGGCAGACATGTAATATACCTCAGGCAGACATGTAATATACCTCAGGCAGACATGTAATATACCTCAGGCAGACATGTAATATTCCTCAGGCAGACATGTAATGTACCTCAGGCAGACATGTAATATACCTCAGGCAGACATGTAATATACCTCAGGCAGACATGTAATGTACCTCAGGCAGACATGTAATATACCCCAGGCAGACATGTAATATACCTCAGGCAGACATGTAATGTACCTCAGACAGACATGTAATATACCTCAGGCAGACATGTAATGTACCTCAGGCAGATATGTAATGTACCTCAGGCAGACATGTAATGTACCTCAGGCAGACATGTAATGTACCTCAGGCAGACATGCAATATACCTCAGGCAGACATGTAATGTACCTCAGACAGACATGTAATATACCTCAGGCAGACATGTAATGTACCTCAGACAGACATGTAATATACCTCAGGCAGACATGTAATGTACCTCAGGCAGACATGTAATATACCTCAGGCAGACATGTAATATTCCTCAGGCAGACATGTAATGTACCTCAGGCAGACATGTAATATACCTCAGGCAGACATGTAATATACCTCAGGCAGACATGTAATGTACCTCAGGCAGATATGTAATGTACCCCAGGCAGACATGTAATATACCTCAGGCAGACATGTAATGTACCTCAGACAGACATGTAATATACCTCAGGCAGACATGTAATGTACCTCAGGCAGATATGTAATGTACCTCAGGCAGACATGTAATGTACCTCAGGCAGACATGTAATGTACCTCAGGCAGACATGCAATATACCTCAGGCAGACATGTAATGTACCTCAGACAGACATGTAATATACCTCAGGCAGACATGTAATGTACCTCAGACAGACATGTAATATACCTCAGGCAGACATGTAATGTACCTCAGGCAGACATGTAATGTACCTCAGGCAGACATGTAATATACCTCAGGCAGATATGTAATGTACCTCAGGCAGATATGTAATGTACCTCAGGCAGACATGTAATGTACCTCAGGCAGATATGTAATGTACCTCAGGCAGACATGCAATATACCTCAGGCAGACATGTAATGTACCTCAGGCAGACATGTAATGTACCTCAGGCAGACATGTAATGTACCTCAGACAGACATGTAATATACCTCAGGCAGACATATAATGTACCTCAGGCAGATATGTAATGTACCTCAGGCAGACATGTAATATACCTCAGGCAGACATGTAATGTACCTCAGGCAGATATGTAATGTACCTCAGGCAGACATGTAATGTACCTCAGACAGACATGTAATATACCTCAGGCAGACATGTAATGTACCTCAGGCAGACATGTAATGTACCTCAGGCAGACATGTAATATACCTCAGGCAGATATGTAATGTACCTCAGGCAGATATGTAATGTACCTCAGGCAGACATGTAATGTACCTCAGGCAGATATGTAATGTACCTCAGGCAGACATGCAATATACCTCAGGCAGACATGTAATGTACCTCAGGCAGACATGTAATATACCTCAGGCAGACATGTAATGTACCTCAGACAGACATGTAATATACCTCAGGCAGACATGTAATGTACCTCAGGCAGATATGTAATGTACCTCAGGCAGACATGTAATATACCTCAGGCAGACATGTAATGTACCTCAGGCAGACATGTAATATACCTCAGGCAGACATGTAATGTACCTCAGGCAGACATGTAATGTACCTCAAGCAGACATGCAGTATACCTCAGGCAGACATGTAATGTACCTCAGACAGACATGTAATATACCTCAGGCAGATATGTAATGTACCTCAGGCAGACATGCAGTATACCTCAGGCAGACATGTAATGTACCTCAGACAGACATGTAATATACCTCAGGCAGATATGTAATGTACCTCAGGCAGATATGTAATGTACCTCAGGCAGACATGTAATGTACCTCAGGCAGACATGTAATATACCTCAGGCAGACGTGTAATATACCTCAGGCAGACATGTAATGTACCTCAGGCAGACATGTAATGTACCTCAGGCAGACATGTAATGTACCTCAGGCAGACATGTAATATACCTCAGGCAGACATGTAATATACCTCAGGCAGACATGTAATATACCTCAGGCAGACATGTAATGTACCTCAGGCAGACATGTAATATACCTCAGGCAGACATGTAATATACCTCAGGCAGACATGTAATGTACCTCAGGCAGACATGTAATATACCTCAGGCAGACATGTAATATACCTCAGGCAGACATGTAATATACCTCAGGCAGACATGTAATGTACCTCAGGCAGACATGTAATATACCTCAGGCAGACATGTAATATACCTCAGGCAGACATGTAATGTACCTCAGGCAGACATGTAATATACCCCAGGCAGACATGTAATATACCTCAGGCAGACATGTAATGTACCTCAGACAGACATGTAATATACCTCAGGCAGACATGTAATGTACCTCAGGCAGATATGTAATGTACCTCAGGCAGACATGTAATGTACCTCAGGCAGACATGTAATGTACCTCAGGCAGACATGCAATATACCTCAGGCAGACCTGTAATATACCTCAGGCAGACATGTAATATACCTCAGGCAGACATGTAATATACCTCAGGCAGACATGTAATATACCTCAGGCAGACCTGTAATATACCTCAGGCAGACATGTAATATACCTCAGGCAGACATGTAATATACCTCAGGCAGACATGTAATATACCTCAGGCAGACATGTAATGTACCTCAGGCAGACATGTAATATACCTCAGGCAGACATGTAATATACCTCAGGCAGACATGTAATATACCTCAGGCAGACATGTAATATTCCTCAGGCAGACATGTAATGTACCTCAGGCAGACATGTAATATACCTCAGGCAGACATGTAATATACCTCAGGCAGACATGTAATGTACCTCAGGCAGACATGTAATATACCCCAGGCAGACATGTAATATACCTCAGGCAGACATGTAATATACCTCAGGCAGACATGTAATGTACCTCAGGCAGACATGTAATATACCCCAGGCAGACATGTAATATACCTCAGGCAGACATGTAATGTACCTCAGACAGACATGTAATATACCTCAGGCAGACATATAATGTACCTCAGGCAGATATGTAATGTACCTCAGGCAGACATGTAATATACCTCAGGCAGACATGTAATGTACCTCAGGCAGATATGTAATGTACCTCAGGCAGACATGTAATGTACCTCAGGCAGACATGCAATATACCTCAGGCAGACATGTAATGTACCTCAGACAGACATGTAATATACCTCAGGCAGACATGTAATATACCTCAGGCAGACATGTAATATACCTCAGGCAGACCTGTAATATACCTCAGGCAGACATGTAATATACCTCAGGCAGACATGTAATATACCTCAGGCAGACATGTAATATACCTCAGGCAGACATGTAATGTACCTCAGGCAGACATGTAATATACCTCAGGCAGACATGTAATATACCTCAGGCAGACATGTAATATACCTCAGGCAGACATGTAATATTCCTCAGGCAGACATGTAATGTACCTCAGGCAGACATGTAATATACCTCAGGCAGACATGTAATATACCTCAGGCAGACATGTAATGTACCTCAGGCAGACATGTAATATACCCCAGGCAGACATGTAATATACCTCAGGCAGACATGTAATGTACCTCAGACAGACATGTAATATACCTCAGGCAGACATGTAATGTACCTCAGGCAGATATGTAATGTACCTCAGGCAGACATGTAATGTACCTCAGGCAGACATGTAATGTACCTCAGGCAGACATGCAATATACCTCAGGCAGACATGTAATGTACCTCAGACAGACATGTAATATACCTCAGGCAGACATGTAATGTACCTCAGACAGACATGTAATATACCTCAGGCAGACATGTAATGTACCTCAGGCAGACATGTAATGTACCTCAGGCAGACATGTAATATACCTCAGGCAGATATGTAATGTACCTCAGGCAGATATGTAATGTACCTCAGGCAGACATGTAATGTACCTCAGGCAGATATGTAATGTACCTCAGGCAGACATGCAATATACCTCAGGCAGACATGTAATGTACCTCAGGCAGACATGTAATGTACCTCAGGCAGACATGTAATATACCTCAGGCAGATATGTAATGTACCTCAGGCAGATATGTAATGTACCTCAGGCAGACATGTAATGTACCTCAGGCAGACATGTAATATACCTCAGGCAGATATGTAATGTACCTCAGGCAGACATGTAATATACCTCAGGCAGACATGTAATGTACCTCAGGCAGACATGTAATGTACCTCAGGCAGATATGTAATGTACCTCAGGCAGACATGCAATATACCTCAGGCAGACATGTAATGTACCTCAGGCAGACATGTAATATACCTCAGGCAGATATGTAATGTACCTCAGGCAGACATGTAATGTACCTCAGACAGACATGTAATATACCTCAGGCAGACATGTAATATTCCTCAGGCAGACATGTAATATTCCTCAGGCAGACATGTAATGTACCTCAGGCAGACATGTAATATACCTCAGGCAGACATGTAATATACCTCAGGCAGACATGTAATGTACCTCAGGCAGACATGTAATATACCCCAGGCAGACATGTAATATACCTCAGGCAGACATGCAATGTACCTCAGATAGACATGTAATATACCTCAGGCAGACATGTAATGTACATCAGGCAGATATGTAATGTACCTCAGGCAGACATGTAATGTACCTCAGGCAGACATGTAATGTACCTCAGGCAGACATGTAATATACCTCAGACAGACATGTAATATACCTCAGGCAGACATGTAATGTACCTCAGGCAGACATGTAATGTACCTCAGGCAGACATGTAATATACCTCAGGCAGATATGTAATGTACCTCAGGCAGATATGTAATGTACCTCAGGCAGACATGTAATGTACCTCAGGCAGATATGTAATGTACCTCAGGCAGACATGCAATATACCTCAGGCAGACATGTAATGTACCTCAGGCAGACATGTAATGTACCTCAGGCAGACATGTAATGTACCTCAGGCAGACATGTAATATACCTCAGGCAGATATGTAATGTACCTCAGGCAGATATGTAATGTACCTCAGGCAGACATGTAATATACCTCAGGCAGACATGTAATATACCTCAGGCAGACATGTAATGTACCTCAGGCAGACATGTAATGTACCTCAGGCAGACATGTAATGTACCTCAGGCAGACATGTAATGTACCTCAGGCAGACATGTAATATACCTCAGGCAGATATGTAATGTACCTCAGGCAGATATGTAATGTACCTCAGGCAGACATGTAATGTACCTCAGGCAGACATGTAATATACCTCAGGCAGATATGTAATGTACCTCAGGCAGACATGTAATATACCTCAGGCAGACATGTAATGTACCTCAGGCAGACATGTAATGTACCTCAGGCAGATATGTAATGTACCTCAGGCAGACATGCAATATACCTCAGGCAGACATGTAATGTACCTCAGGCAGACATGTAATATACCTCAGGCAGATATGTAATGTACCTCAGGCAGACATGTAATGTACCTCAGACAGACATGTAATATACCTCAGGCAGACATGTAATATACCTCAGGCAGACATGTAATATACCTCAGGCAGACATGTAATATTCCTCAGGCAGACATGTAATGTACCTCAGGCAGACATGTAATATACCTCAGGCAGACATGTAATATACCTCAGGCAGACATGTAATGTACCTCAGGCAGACATGTAATATACCCCAGGCAGACATGTAATATACCTCAGGCAGACATGTAATGTACCTCAGACAGACATGTAATATACCTCAGGCAGACATGTAATGTACCTCAGGCAGACATGTAATGTACCTCAGGCAGACATGTAATGTACCTCAAGCAGACATGCAGTATACCTCAGGCAGACATGTAATGTACCTCAGACAGACATGTAATATACCTCAGGCAGATATGTAATGTACCTCAGGCAGATATGTAATGTACCTCAGGCAGACATGTAATGTACCTCAGGCAGACATGTAATATACCTCAGGCAGACGTGTAATATACCTCAGGCAGACATGTAATGTACCTCAGGCAGACATGTAATGTACCTCAGGCAGACATGTAATATACCTCAGGCAGGCATGTAATGTACCTCAGGCAGACATGTAATGTCCCTCAGGCAGACATGTAATGTACCTCAGGCAGACATGTAATGTACCTCAGGCAGACATGTAATATACCTCAGGCAGACATGTAATGTACCTCAGGCAGACATGTAATGTACTTCAGGCAGATATGTAATGTACCTCAGGCAGACATGTAATATACCTCAGGCAGACATGTAATGTACCTCAGGCAGATGTGTAATGTACCTCAGGCAGACATGTAATGTACCTCAGGCAGACATGTAATGCACCTCAGGCAGACATGTAATATACCTCAGGCAGACATGTAATGTACCTCAGACAGACATGCAATATACCTCAGGCAGACATGTAATGTACCTCAGGCAGACATGCAGTATACCTCAGGCAGACATGTAATGTACCTCAGGCAGACATGTAATGTACCTCAGGCAGACATGTAATATACCTCAGGCAGACGTGTAATATACCTCAGGCAGACATGTAATGTACCTCAGGCAGACATGTAATGTACCTCAGGCAGACATGTAATATACCTCAGGCAGGCATGTAATGTACCTCAGGCAGACATGTAATGTACCTCTGGCAGACATGTAATGTACCTCAGGCAGACATGTAATGTACCTCAGGCAGACATTTAATATACCTCAGGCAGACATGTAATGTACCTCAGGCAGACATGTAATGTACCTCAGGCAGACATGCAATATACCTCAGGCAGACATGTAATGTACCTCAGACAGACATGTAATATACCTCAGGCAGACATGTAATATACCTCAGGCAGATATGTAATGTACCTCAGGCAGACATGTAATGTACCTCAGACAGACATGTAATGTACCTCAGGCAGACATGTAATGTACCTCAGGCAGACGTGTAATATACCTCAGGCAGACATGTAATGTACCTCAGGCAGACATGTAATGTACCTCAGGCAGACATGTAATATACCTCAGGCAGGCATGTAATGTACCTCAGGCAGACATGTAATATACCTCAGGCAGACATGTAATGTACCTCAGGCAGACATGTAATGTACCTCAGGCAGACATGTAATATACCTCAGGCAGACATGTAATGCACCTCAGGCAGACATGTAATATACCTCAGGCAGATATGTAATATACCTCAGACAGACATGTAATATACCTCAGGCAGACATGTAATATACCTCAGGCAGGCATGTAATGTACCTCAGGCAGACATGTAATATACCTCAGGCAGACATGTAATGTACCTCAGGCAGACATGTAATGTACCTCAGGCAGACATGTAATATACCTCAGGCAGACATGTAATGTACCTCAGGCAGACATGTAATATACCTCAGGCAGATATGTAATGTACCTCAGGCAGACATGTAATATACCTCAGACAGACATGTAATATACCTCAGGCAGACATGTAATGTACATCAGGCAGATATGAAATATACCTCAGACAGACATGTAATATACCTCAGGCAGACATGTAATGTACCTCAGGCAGACATGTAATGTACCTCAGACAGACATGTAATGTACCTCAGGCAGACATGTAATGTACCTCAGGCAGACATGTAATATACCTCAGGCAGACATGTAATGTACCTCAAGCAGACATGTAATATACCTCAGGCAGACATGTAATGTACCTCAGGCAGACATGTAATGTACCTCAGGCAGACATGTAATGTACCTCAGGCAGATATGTAATGTACCTCAGGCAGACATGCAATATACCTCAGGCAGACATGTAATGTACCTCAGACAGACATGTAATATACCTCAGGCAGACATGTAATGAACCTCAGGCAGACATGTAATGTACCTCAGGCAGATATGTAATGTACCTCAGGCAGACATGTAATATACCTCAGGCAGACATGTAATGTACCTCAGGGAGACATGTAATGTACCTCAGGCAGACATGTAATGTACCTCAGACAGACATGTAATCTACCTCAGGCAGATATGTAATGTACCTCAGGCAGACATGTAATATACCTCCGGCAGACATGTAATATACCTCCGGCAGACATGTAATATACCTCAGGCAGACATGTAATATACCTCAGGCAGACATGTAATGTACCTCAGGCAGACATGCAATGTACCTCAGGCAGACATGCAATATACCTCAGGCAGACATGTAATGTACCTCAGGCAGATATGTAATGTACCTCAGGCAGACATGTAATGTACCTCAGGCAGACATGTAATATACCTCAGGCAGACATGTAATGTACCTCAGGCAGACATGTAAGGTGCCTCAGGCAGACATGTAATATACCTCAGGCAGACATGTAATGTACCTCAGGCAGACCTGTAATATACCTCAGGCAGACATGTAATGTACCTCAGGCAGACATGTAATATACCTCAGGCAGACATGTAATGTGCCTCAGGCAGACATATAATGTACCTCCGTCAGACATGTAATATACCTCAGGCAGACATGTAATGTACCTTAGGCAGACATGCAATATACTTCAGGCAGACATGTAATGTACCTCAGGCAGACATGTAATATGCCTCAGGCAGACATGTAATATACCTTAGGCAGACATGTAATATACCTCAGGCAGACATGTCATGTACCTCAGGCAGACATGTAATATACCTCAGGCAGACCTGTAATATACCTCAGGCAGACATGTAATATACCTCAGGCAGATATGTAATGTACCTCAGGCAGACATGTAATATACCTCAGACAGACATGTAATATACCTCAGGCAGACATGTAATGTACATCAGGCAGATATGAAATATACCTCAGACAGACATGTAATATACCTCAGGCAGACATGTAATGTACCTCAGGCAGACATGCAATATACCTCAGGCAGACATGTAATGTACCTCAGGCAGACATGTAATGTACCTCAGGCAGACATGCAGTATACCTCAGGCAGACATGTAATGTACCTCAGACAGACATGTAATATACCTCAGGCAGATATGTAATGTACCTCAGGCAGATATGTAATGTACCTCAGGCAGACATGTAATGTACCTCAGGCAGACATGTAATATACCTCAGGCAGACGTGTAATATACCTCAGGCAGACATGTAATGTACCTCAGGCAGACATGTAATGTACCTCAGGCAGACATGTAATGTACCTCAGGCAGACATGTAATATACCTCAGGCAGACATGTAATATACCTCAGGCAGACATGTAATATACCTCAGGCAGACATGTAATGTACCTCAGGCAGACATGTAATATACCTCAGGCAGACATGTAATATACCTCAGGCAGACATGTAATGTACCTCAGGCAGACATGTAATATACCTCAGGCAGACATGTAATATACCTCAGGCAGACATGTAATATACCTCAGGCAGACATGTAATGTACCTCAGGCAGACATGTAATATACCTCAGGCAGACATGTAATATACCTCAGGCAGACATGTAATGTACCTCAGGCAGACATGTAATATACCCCAGGCAGACATGTAATATACCTCAGGCAGACATGTAATGTACCTCAGACAGACATGTAATATACCTCAGGCAGACATGTAATGTACCTCAGGCAGATATGTAATGTACCTCAGGCAGACATGTAATGTACCTCAGGCAGACATGTAATGTACCTCAGGCAGACATGCAATATACCTCAGGCAGACCTGTAATATACCTCAGGCAGACATGTAATATACCTCAGGCAGACATGTAATATACCTCAGGCAGACATGTAATATACCTCAGGCAGACCTGTAATATACCTCAGGCAGACATGTAATATACCTCAGGCAGACATGTAATATACCTCAGGCAGACATGTAATATACCTCAGGCAGACATGTAATGTACCTCAGGCAGACATGTAATATACCTCAGGCAGACATGTAATATACCTCAGGCAGACATGTAATATACCTCAGGCAGACATGTAATATTCCTCAGGCAGACATGTAATGTACCTCAGGCAGACATGTAATATACCTCAGGCAGACATGTAATATACCTCAGGCAGACATGTAATGTACCTCAGGCAGACATGTAATATACCCCAGGCAGACATGTAATATACCTCAGGCAGACATGTAATGTACCTCAGACAGACATGTAATATACCTCAGGCAGACATGTAATGTACCTCAGGCAGATATGTAATGTACCTCAGGCAGACATGTAATGTACCTCAGGCAGACATGTAATGTACCTCAGGCAGACATGCAATATACCTCAGGCAGACATGTAATGTACCTCAGACAGACATGTAATATACCTCAGGCAGACATGTAATGTACCTCAGACAGACATGTAATATACCTCAGGCAGACATGTAATGTACCTCAGGCAGACATGTAATGTACCTCAGGCAGACATGTAATATACCTCAGGCAGATATGTAATGTACCTCAGGCAGATATGTAATGTACCTCAGGCAGACATGTAATGTACCTCAGGCAGACATGTAATGTACCTCAGGCAGATATGTAATGTACCTCAGGCAGACATGCAATATACCTCAGGCAGACATGTAATGTACCTCAGGCAGACATGTAATGTACCTCAGGCAGACATGTAATGTACCTCAGGCAGACATGTAATATACCTCAGGCAGATATGTAATGTACCTCAGGCAGATATGTAATGTACCTCAGGCAGACATGTAATATACCTCAGGCAGACATGTAATATACCTCAGGCAGATATGTAATGTACCTCAGGCAGATATGTAATGTACCTCAGGCAGACATGTAATGTACCTCAGGCAGACATGTAATATACCTCAGGCAGATATGTAATGTACCTCAGGCAGACATGTAATATACCTCAGGCAGACATGTAATGTACCTCAGGCAGACATGTAATGTACCTCAGGCAGATATGTAATGTACCTCAGGCAGACATGCAATATACCTCAGGCAGACATGTAATGTACCTCAGGCAGACATGTAATATACCTCAGGCAGATATGTAATGTACCTCAGGCAGACATGTAATGTACCTCAGACAGACATGTAATATACCTCAGGCAGACATGTAATATACCTCAGGCAGACATGTAATATACCTCAGGCAGACATGTAATATTCCTCAGGCAGACATGTAATATACCTCAGGCAGACATGTAATGTACCTCAGGCAGACATGTAATATACCCCAGGCAGACATGTAATATACCTCAGGCAGACATGTAATGTACCTCAGACAGACATGTAATATACCTCAGGCAGACATGTAATGTACCTCAGGCAGATATGTAATGTACCTCAGGCAGACATGTAATGTACCTCAGGCAGACATGTAATGTACCTCAGGCAGACATGTAATATACCTCAGACAGACATGTAATATACCTCAGGCAGACATGTAATGTACCTCAGGCAGACATGTAATATACCTCAGGCAGATATGTAATGTACCTCAGGCAGATATGTAATGTACCTCAGGCAGACATGTAATGTACCTCAGGCAGATATGTAATGTACCTCAGGCAGACATGCAATATACCTCAGGCAGACATGTAATGTACCTCAGGCAGACATGTAATGTACCTCAGGCAGACATGTAATGTACCTCAGGCAGACATGTAATATACCTCAGGCAGATATGTAATGTACCTCAGGCAGATATGTAATGTACCTCAGGCAGACATGTAATATACCTCAGGCAGACATGTAATATACCTCAGGCAGACATGTAATGTACCTCAGGCAGACATGTAATGTACCTCAGGCAGACATGTAATATACCTCAGGCAGACATGTAATGTACCTCAGGCAGACATGTAAGGTGCCTCAGGCAGACATGTAATATACCTCAGGCAGACATGTAATGTACCTCAGGCAGACCTGTAATATACCTCAGGCAGACATGTAATGTACCTCAGGCAGACATGTAATATACCTCAGGCAGACATGTAATGTGCCTCAGGCAGACATATAATGTACCTCCGTCAGACATGTAATATACCTCAGGCAGACATGTAATGTACCTTAGGCAGACATGCAATATACTTCAGGCAGACATGTAATGTACCTCAGGCAGACATGTAATATGCCTCAGGCAGACATGTAATATACCTTAGGCAGACATGTAATATACCTCAGGCAGACATGTCATGTACCTCAGGCAGACATGTAATATACCTCAGGCAGACCTGTAATATACCTCAGGCAGACATGTAATATACCTCAGGCAGATATGTAATGTACCTCAGGCAGACATGTAATATACCTCAGACAGACATGTAATATACCTCAGGCAGACATGTAATGTACATCAGGCAGATATGAAATATACCTCAGACAGACATGTAATATACCTCAGGCAGACATGTAATGTACCTCAGGCAGACATGCAATATACCTCAGGCAGACATGTAATGTACCTCAGGCAGACATGTAATGTACCTCAGGCAGACATGCAGTATACCTCAGGCAGACATGTAATGTACCTCAGACAGACATGTAATATACCTCAGGCAGATATGTAATGTACCTCAGGCAGATATGTAATGTACCTCAGGCAGACATGTAATGTACCTCAGGCAGACATGTAATATACCTCAGGCAGACGTGTAATATACCTCAGGCAGACATGTAATGTACCTCAGGCAGACATGTAATGTACCTCAGGCAGACATGTAATGTACCTCAGGCAGACATGTAATATACCTCAGGCAGACATGTAATATACCTCAGGCAGACATGTAATATACCTCAGGCAGACATGTAATGTACCTCAGGCAGACATGTAATATACCTCAGGCAGACATGTAATATACCTCAGGCAGACATGTAATGTACCTCAGACAGACATGTAATATACCTCAGGCAGACATGTAATGTACCTCAGGCAGACATGTAATGTACCTCAGGCAGACATGTAATGTACCTCAGGCAGACATGTAATATACCTCAGGCAGACATGTAATATACCTCAGGCAGACATGTAATATACCTCAGGCAGACATGTAATATACCTCAGGCAGACATGTAATGTACCTCAGGCAGACATGTAATATACCCCAGGCAGACATGTAATATACCTCAGGCAGACATGTAATGTACCTCAGACAGACATGTAATATACCTCAGGCAGACATGTAATGTACCTCAGGCAGATATGTAATGTACCTCAGGCAGACATGTAATATACCTCAGGCAGACATGTAATGTACCTCAGGCAGATATGTAATGTACCTCAGGCAGACATGTAATGTACCTCAGGCAGACATGCAATATACCTCAGGCAGACATGTAATGTACCTCAGACAGACATGTAATATACCTCAGGCAGACATGTAATATACCTCAGGCAGACATGTAATATACCTCAGGCAGACCTGTAATATACCTCAGGCAGACATGTAATATACCTCAGGCAGACATGTAATATACCTCAGGCAGACATGTAATATACCTCAGGCAGACATGTAATGTACCTCAGGCAGACATGTAATATACCTCAGGCAGACATGTAATATACCTCAGGCAGACATGTAATATACCTCAGGCAGACATGTAATATACCTCAGGCAGACATGTAATATTCCTCAGGCAGACATGTAATGTACCTCAGGCAGACATGTAATATACCTCAGGCAGACATGTAATATACCTCAGGCAGACATGTAATGTACCTCAGGCAGACATGTAATATACCCCAGGCAGACATGTAATATACCTCAGGCAGACATGTAATGTACCTCAGACAGACATGTAATATACCTCAGGCAGACATGTAATGTACCTCAGGCAGATATGTAATGTACCTCAGGCAGACATGTAATGTACCTCAGGCAGACATGTAATGTACCTCAGGCAGACATGCAATATACCTCAGGCAGACATGTAATGTACCTCAGACAGACATGTAATATACCTCAGGCAGACATGTAATGTACCTCAGACAGACATGTAATATACCTCAGGCAGACATGTAATGTACCTCAGGCAGACATGTAATGTACCTCAGGCAGACATGTAATATACCTCAGGCAGATATGTAATGTACCTCAGGCAGATATGTAATGTACCTCAGGCAGACATGTAATGTACCTCAGGCAGATATGTAATGTACCTCAGGCAGACATGCAATATACCTCAGGCAGACATGTAATGTACCTCAGGCAGACATGTAATGTACCTCAGGCAGACATGTAATGTACCTCAGGCAGACATGTAATATACCTCAGGCAGATATGTAATGTACCTCAGGCAGATATGTAATGTACCTCAGGCAGACATGTAATGTACCTCAGGCAGACATGTAATATACCTCAGGCAGATATGTAATGTACCTCAGGCAGACATGTAATATACCTCAGGCAGACATGTAATGTACCTCAGGCAGACATGTAATGTACCTCAGGCAGATATGTAATGTACCTCAGGCAGACATGCAATATACCTCAGGCAGACATGTAATGTACCTCAGGCAGACATGTAATATACCTCAGGCAGATATGTAATGTACCTCAGGCAGACATGTAATGTACCTCAGACAGACATGTAATATACCTCAGGCAGACATGTAATATTCCTCAGGCAGACATGTAATGTACCTCAGGCAGACATGTAATATACCTCAGGCAGACATGTAATATACCTCAGGCAGACATGTAATATACCTCAGGCAGACCTGTAATATACCTCAGGCAGACATGTAATATACCTCAGGCAGACATGTAATATACCTCAGGCAGACATGTAATATACCTCAGGCAGACATGTAATGTACCTCAGGCAGACATGTAATATACCTCAGGCAGACATGTAATATACCTCAGGCAGACATGTAATATACCTCAGGCAGACATGTAATATACCTCAGGCAGACATGTAATATTCCTCAGGCAGACATGTAATGTACCTCAGGCAGACATGTAATATACCTCAGGCAGACATGTAATATACCTCAGGCAGACATGTAATGTACCTCAGGCAGACATGTAATATACCCCAGGCAGACATGTAATATACCTCAGGCAGACATGTAATGTACCTCAGACAGACATGTAATATACCTCAGGCAGACATGTAATGTACCTCAGGCAGATATGTAATGTACCTCAGGCAGACATGTAATGTACCTCAGGCAGACATGTAATGTACCTCAGGCAGACATGCAATATACCTCAGGCAGACATGTAATGTACCTCAGACAGACATGTAATATACCTCAGGCAGACATGTAATGTACCTCAGACAGACATGTAATATACCTCAGGCAGACATGTAATGTACCTCAGGCAGACATGTAATGTACCTCAGGCAGACATGTAATATACCTCAGGCAGATATGTAATGTACCTCAGGCAGATATGTAATGTACCTCAGGCAGACATGTAATGTACCTCAGGCAGATATGTAATGTACCTCAGGCAGACATGCAATATACCTCAGGCAGACATGTAATGTACCTCAGGCAGACATGTAATGTACCTCAGGCAGACATGTAATGTACCTCAGGCAGACATGTAATATACCTCAGGCAGATATGTAATGTACCTCAGGCAGATATGTAATGTACCTCAGGCAGACATGTAATGTACCTCAGGCAGACATGTAATATACCTCAGGCAGATATGTAATGTACCTCAGGCAGACATGTAATATACCTCAGGCAGACATGTAATGTACCTCAGGCAGACATGTAATGTACCTCAGGCAGATATGTAATGTACCTCAGGCAGACATGCAATATACCTCAGGCAGACATGTAATGTACCTCAGGCAGACATGTAATATACCTCAGGCAGATATGTAATGTACCTCAGGCAGACATGTAATGTACCTCAGACAGACATGTAATATACCTCAGGCAGACATGTAATATTCCTCAGGCAGACATGTAATGTACCTCAGGCAGACATGTAATATACCTCAGGCAGACATGTAATATACCTCAGGCAGACATGTAATGTACCTCAGGCAGACATGTAATATACCCCAGGCAGACATGTAATATACCTCAGGCAGACATGCAATGTACCTCAGATAGACATGTAATATACCTCAGGCAGACATGTAATGTACCTCAGGCAGATATGTAATGTACCTCAGGCAGACATGTAATGTACCTCAGGCAGACATGTAATGTACCTCAGGCAGACATGTAATATACCTCAGACAGACATGTAATATACCTCAGGCAGACATGTAATGTACCTCAGGCAGACATGTAATGTACCTCAGGCAGACATGTAATATACCTCAGGCAGATATGTAATGTACCTCAGGCAGATATGTAATGTACCTCAGGCAGACATGTAATGTACCTCAGGCAGACATGTAATGTACCTCAGGCAGACATGCAATATACCTCAGGCAGACATGTAATGTACCTCAGACAGACATGTAATATACCTCAGGCAGACATGTAATGTACCTCAGGCAGACATGTAATGTACCTCAGGCAGATATGTAATGTACCTCAGGCAGACATGTAATATACCTCAGGCAGACATGTAATGTACCTCATGCAGACATGTAATGTACCTCAGGCAGACATGCAATATACCTCAGGCAGACATGTAATGTACCTCAGGCAGACATGTAATGTACCTCAGGCAGACATGCAATATACCTCAGGCAGACATGTAATGTACCTCAGGCAGACATGTAATGTACCTCAGGCAGACATGCAGTATACCTCAGGCAGACATGTAATGTACCTCAGACAGACATGTAATATACCTCAGGCAGATATGTAATGTACCTCAGGCAGATATGTAATGTACCTCAGGCAGACATGTAATGTACCTCAGGCAGACATGTAATATACCTCAGGCAGACGTGTAATATACCTCAGGCAGACATGTAATGTACCTCAGGCAGACATGTAATGTACCTCAGGCAGACATGTAATATACCTCAGGCAGGCATGTAATGTACCTCAGGCAGACATGTAATGTCCCTCAGGCAGACATGTAATGTACCTCAGGCAGACATGTAATGTACCTCAGGCAGACATGTAATATACCTCAGGCAGACATGTAATGTACCTCAGGCAGACATGTAATGTACCTCAGGCAGATATGTAATGTACCTCAGGCAGACATGTAATATACCTCAGGCAGACATGTAATGTACCTCAGGCAGATGTGTAATGTACCTCAGGCAGACATGTAATGTACCTCAGGCAGACATGTAATGCACCTCAGGCAGACATGCAATATACCTCAGGTAGACATGTAATGTACCTCAGACAGACATGCAATATACCTCAGGCAGACATGTAATGTACCTCAGGCAGACATGCAGTATACCTCAGGCAGACATGTAATGTACCTCAGGCAGACATGTAATGTACCTCAGGCAGACATGTAATGTACCTCAGACAGACATGTAATATACCTCAGGCAGACATGTAATGTACCTCAGGCAGACATGTAATGTACCTCAGGCAGATATGTAATGTACCTCAGGCAGACATGTAATATACCTCAGGCAGACATGTAATGTACCTCATGCAGACATGTAATGTACCTCAGGCAGACATGCAATATACCTCAGGCAGACATGTAATGTACCTCAGGCAGACATGTAATGTACCTCAGGCAGACATGCAATATACCTCAGGCAGACATGTAATGTACCTCAGGCAGACATGTAATGTACCTCAAGCAGACATGCAGTATACCTCAGGCAGACATGTAATGTACCTCAGACAGACATGTAATATACCTCAGGCAGATATGTAATGTACCTCAGGCAGATATGTAATGTACCTCAGGCAGACATGTAATGTACCTCAGGCAGATATGTAATGTACCTCAGGCAGACATGTAATGTACCTCAGGCAGATATGTAATGTACCTCAGGCAGACATGCAATATACCTCAGGCAGACATGTAATGTACCTCAGGCAGACATGTAATGTACCTCAGGCAGACATGTAATGTACCTCAGGCAGACATGTAATATACCTCAGGCAGATATGTAATGTACCTCAGGCAGATATGTAATGTACCTCAGGCAGACATGTAATATACCTCAGGCAGACATGTAATATACCTCAGGCAGACATGTAATGTACCTCAGGCAGACATGTAATGTACCTCAGGCAGACATGTAATGTACCTCAGGCAGACATGTAATGTACCTCAGGCAGACATGTAATATACCTCAGGCAGATATGTAATGTACCTCAGGCAGATATGTAATGTACCTCAGGCAGACATGTAATGTACCTCAGGCAGACATGTAATATACCTCAGGCAGATATGTAATGTACCTCAGGCAGACATGTAATATACCTCAGGCAGACATGTAATATACCTCAGGCAGGCATGTAATGTACCTCAGGCAGACATGTAATGTACCTCTGGCAGACATGTAATGTACCTCAGGCAGACATGTAATGTACCTCAGGCAGACATTTAATATACCTCAGGCAGACATGTAATGTACCTAAGGCAGACATGTAATGTACCTCAGGCAGACATGCAATATACCTCAGGCAGACATGTAATGTACCTCAGACAGACATGTAATATACCTCAGGCAGACATGTAATATACCTCAGGCAGATATGTAATGTACCTCAGGCAGACATGTAATGTACCTCAGACAGACATGTAATGTACCTCAGGCAGACATGTAATGTACCTCAGGCAGACGTGTAATATACCTCAGGCAGACATGTAATGTACCTCAGGCAGACATGTAATGTACCTCAGGCAGACATGTAATATACCTCAGGCAGGCATGTAATGTACCTCAGGCAGACATGTAATATACCTCAGGCAGACATGTAATGTACCTCAGGCAGACATGTAATGTACCTCAGGCAGACATGTAATATACCTCAGGCAGACATGTAATGCACCTCAGGCAGACATGTAATATACCTCAGGCAGATATGTAATATACCTCAGACAGACATGTAATATACCTCAGGCAGACATGTAATATACCTCAGGCAGGCATGTAATGTACCTCAGGCAGACATGTAATATACCTCAGGCAGACATGTAATGTACCTCAGGCAGACATGTAATGTACCTCAGGCAGACATGTAATATACCTCAGGCAGACATGTAATGTACCTCAGGCAGACATGTAATATACCTCAGGCAGATATGTAATGTACCTCAGGCAGACATGTAATATACCTCAGACAGACATGTAATATACCTCAGGCAGACATGTAATGTACATCAGGCAGATATGAAATATACCTCAGACAGACATGTAATATACCTCAGGCAGACATGTAATGTACCTCAGGCAGACATGTAATGTACCTCAGACAGACATGTAATGTACCTCAGGCAGACATGTAATGTACCTCAGGCAGACATGTAATATACCTCAGGCAGACATGTAATGTACCTCAAGCAGACATGTAATATACCTCAGGCAGACATGTAATGTACCTCAGGCAGACATGTAATGTACCTCAGGCAGACATGTAATGTACCTCAGGCAGATATGTAATGTACCTCAGGCAGACATGCAATATACCTCAGGCAGACATGTAATGTACCTCAGACAGACATGTAATATACCTCAGGCAGACATGTAATGAACCTCAGGCAGACATGTAATGTACCTCAGGCAGATATGTAATGTACCTCAGGCAGACATGTAATATACCTCAGGCAGACATGTAATGTACCTCAGGGAGACATGTAATGTACCTCAGGCAGACATGTAATGTACCTCAGACAGACATGTAATCTACCTCAGGCAGATATGTAATGTACCTCAGGCAGACATGTAATATACCTCCGGCAGACATGTAATATACCTCCGGCAGACATGTAATATACCTCAGGCAGACATGTAATATACCTCAGGCAGATATGTAATGTACCTCAGGCAGACATGCAATGTACCTCAGGCAGACATGCAATATACCTCAGGCAGACATGTAATGTACCTCAGGCAGATATGTAATGTACCTCAGGCAGACATGTAATGTACCTCAGGCAGACATGTAATATACCTCAGGCAGACATGTAATGTACCTCAGGCAGACATGTAAGGTGCCTCAGGCAGACATGTAATATACCTCAGGCAGACATGTAATGTACCTCAGGCAGACCTGTAATATACCTCAGGCAGACATGTAATGTACCTCAGGCAGACATGTAATATACCTCAGGCAGACATGTAATGTGCCTCAGGCAGACATATAATGTACCTCCGTCAGACATGTAATATACCTCAGGCAGACATGTAATGTACCTTAGGCAGACATGCAATATACTTCAGGCAGACATGTAATGTACCTCAGGCAGACATGTAATATGCCTCAGGCAGACATGTAATATACCTTAGGCAGACATGTAATATACCTCAGGCAGACATGTCATGTACCTCAGGCAGACATGTAATATACCTCAGGCAGACCTGTAATATACCTCAGGCAGACATGTAATATACCTCAGGCAGATATGTAATGTACCTCAGGCAGACATGTAATATACCTCAGACAGACATGTAATATACCTCAGGCAGACATGTAATGTACATCAGGCAGATATGAAATATACCTCAGACAGACATGTAATATACCTCAGGCAGACATGTAATGTACCTCAGGCAGACATGCAATATACCTCAGGCAGACATGTAATGTACCTCAGGCAGACATGTAATGTACCTCAGGCAGACATGCAGTATACCTCAGGCAGACATGTAATGTACCTCAGACAGACATGTAATATACCTCAGGCAGATATGTAATGTACCTCAGGCAGATATGTAATGTACCTCAGGCAGACATGTAATGTACCTCAGGCAGACATGTAATATACCTCAGGCAGACGTGTAATATACCTCAGGCAGACATGTAATGTACCTCAGGCAGACATGTAATGTACCTCAGGCAGACATGTAATGTACCTCAGGCAGACATGTAATATACCTCAGGCAGACATGTAATATACCTCAGGCAGACATGTAATATACCTCAGGCAGACATGTAATGTACCTCAGGCAGACATGTAATATACCTCAGGCAGACATGTAATATACCTCAGGCAGACATGTAATGTACCTCAGGCAGACATGTAATATACCTCAGGCAGACATGTAATATACCTCAGGCAGACATGTAATATACCTCAGGCAGACATGTAATGTACCTCAGGCAGACATGTAATATACCTCAGGCAGACATGTAATATACCTCAGGCAGACATGTAATGTACCTCAGGCAGACATGTAATATACCCCAGGCAGACATGTAATATACCTCAGGCAGACATGTAATGTACCTCAGACAGACATGTAATATACCTCAGGCAGACATGTAATGTACCTCAGGCAGATATGTAATGTACCTCAGGCAGACATGTAATGTACCTCAGGCAGACATGTAATGTACCTCAGGCAGACATGCAATATACCTCAGGCAGACCTGTAATATACCTCAGGCAGACATGTAATATACCTCAGGCAGACATGTAATATACCTCAGGCAGACATGTAATATACCTCAGGCAGACCTGTAATATACCTCAGGCAGACATGTAATATACCTCAGGCAGACATGTAATATACCTCAGGCAGACATGTAATATACCTCAGGCAGACATGTAATGTACCTCAGGCAGACATGTAATATACCTCAGGCAGACATGTAATATACCTCAGGCAGACATGTAATATTCCTCAGGCAGACATGTAATGTACCTCAGGCAGACATGTAATATACCTCAGGCAGACATGTAATATACCTCAGGCAGACATGTAATGTACCTCAGGCAGACATGTAATATACCCCAGGCAGACATGTAATATACCTCAGGCAGACATGTAATGTACCTCAGACAGACATGTAATATACCTCAGGCAGACATGTAATGTACCTCAGGCAGATATGTAATGTACCTCAGGCAGACATGTAATGTACCTCAGGCAGACATGTAATGTACCTCAGGCAGACATGCAATATACCTCAGGCAGACATGTAATGTACCTCAGACAGACATGTAATATACCTCAGGCAGACATGTAATGTACCTCAGACAGACATGTAATATACCTCAGGCAGACATGTAATGTACCTCAGGCAGACATGTAATGTACCTCAGGCAGACATGTAATATACCTCAGGCAGATATGTAATGTACCTCAGGCAGATATGTAATGTACCTCAGGCAGACATGTAATGTACCTCAGGCAGACATGTAATGTACCTCAGGCAGATATGTAATGTACCTCAGGCAGACATGCAATATACCTCAGGCAGACATGTAATGTACCTCAGGCAGACATGTAATGTACCTCAGGCAGACATGTAATGTACCTCAGGCAGACATGTAATATACCTCAGGCAGATATGTAATGTACCTCAGGCAGATATGTAATGTACCTCAGGCAGACATGTAATATACCTCAGGCAGACATGTAATATACCTCAGGCAGATATGTAATGTACCTCAGGCAGATATGTAATGTACCTCAGGCAGACATGTAATGTACCTCAGGCAGACATGTAATATACCTCAGGCAGATATGTAATGTACCTCAGGCAGACATGTAATATACCTCAGGCAGATATGTAATGTACCTCAGGCAGACATGTAATGTACCTCAGGCAGACATGTAATGTACCTCAGGCAGACATGCAATATACCTCAGGCAGACCTGTAATATACCTCAGGCAGACATGTAATATACCTCAGGCAGACATGTAATATACCTCAGGCAGACATGTAATATACCTCAGGCAGACCTGTAATATACCTCAGGCAGACATGTAATATACCTCAGGCAGACATGTAATATACCTCAGGCAGACATGTAATATACCTCAGGCAGACATGTAATGTACCTCAGGCAGACATGTAATATACCTCAGGCAGACATGTAATATACCTCAGGCAGACATGTAATATACCTCAGGCAGACATGTAATATTCCTCAGGCAGACATGTAATGTACCTCAGGCAGACATGTAATATACCTCAGGCAGACATGTAATGTACCTCAGGCAGACATGTAATATACCCCAGGCAGACATGTAATATACCTCAGGCAGACATGTAATGTACCTCAGACAGACATGTAATATACCTCAGGCAGATATGTAATGTACCTCAGGCAGATATGTAATGTACCTCAGGCAGACATGTAATGTACCTCAGGCAGACATGTAATATACCTCAGGCAGACGTGTAATATACCTCAGGCAGACATGTAATATACCTCAGGCAGACATGTAATGTACCTCAGGCAGACATGTAATATACCTCAGGCAGACATGTAATATACCTCAGGCAGACATGTAATATACCTCAGGCAGACATGTAATATTCCTCAGGCAGACATGTAATGTACCTCAGGCAGACATGTAATATACCTCAGGCAGACATGTAATATACCTCAGGCAGACATGTAATGTACCTCAGGCAGACATGTAATATACCCCAGGCAGACATGTAATATACCTCAGGCAGACATGTAATGTACCTCAGACAGACATGTAATATACCTCAGGCAGACATGTAATGTACCTCAGGCAGATATGTAATGTACCTCAGGCAGACATGTAATGTACCTCAGGCAGACATGTAATGTACCTCAGGCAGACATGCAATATACCTCAGGCAGACATGTAATGTACCTCAGACAGACATGTAATATACCTCAGGCAGACATGTAATGTACCTCAGACAGACATGTAATATACCTCAGGCAGACATGTAATGTACCTCAGGCAGACATGTAATGTACCTCAGGCAGACATGTAATATACCTCAGGCAGATATGTAATGTACCTCAGGCAGATATGTAATGTACCTCAGGCAGACATGTAATGTACCTCAGGCAGACATGTAATGTACCTCAGGCAGATATGTAATGTACCTCAGGCAGACATGCAATATACCTCAGGCAGACATGTAATATACCTCAGGCAGACATGTAATATACCTCAGGCAGACATGTAATGTACCTCAGGCAGACATGTAATGTACCTCAGGCAGACATGTAATATACCTCAGGCAGACATGTAATGTACCTCAGGCAGACATGTAAGGTGCCTCAGGCAGACATGTAATATACCTCAGGCAGACATGTAATGTACCTCAGGCAGACCTGTAATATACCTCAGGCAGACATGTAATGTACCTCAGGCAGACATGTAATATACCTCAGGCAGACATGTAATGTGCCTCAGGCAGACATATAATGTACCTCCGTCAGACATGTAATATACCTCAGGCAGACATGTAATGTACCTTAGGCAGACATGCAATATACTTCAGGCAGACATGTAATGTACCTCAGGCAGACATGTAATATGCCTCAGGCAGACATGTAATATACCTTAGGCAGACATGTAATATACCTCAGGCAGACATGTCATGTACCTCAGGCAGACATGTAATATACCTCAGGCAGACCTGTAATATACCTCAGGCAGACATGTAATATACCTCAGGCAGATATGTAATGTACCTCAGGCAGACATGTAATATACCTCAGACAGACATGTAATATACCTCAGGCAGACATGTAATGTACATCAGGCAGATATGAAATATACCTCAGACAGACATGTAATATACCTCAGGCAGACATGTAATGTACCTCAGGCAGACATGCAATATACCTCAGGCAGACATGTAATGTACCTCAGGCAGACATGTAATGTACCTCAGGCAGACATGCAGTATACCTCAGGCAGACATGTAATGTACCTCAGACAGACATGTAATATACCTCAGGCAGATATGTAATGTACCTCAGGCAGATATGTAATGTACCTCAGGCAGACATGTAATGTACCTCAGGCAGACATGTAATATACCTCAGGCAGACGTGTAATATACCTCAGGCAGACATGTAATGTACCTCAGGCAGACATGTAATGTACCTCAGGCAGACATGTAATGTACCTCAGGCAGACATGTAATATACCTCAGGCAGACATGTAATATACCTCAGGCAGACATGTAATATACCTCAGGCAGACATGTAATGTACCTCAGGCAGACATGTAATATACCTCAGGCAGACATGTAATATACCTCAGGCAGACATGTAATGTACCTCAGACAGACATGTAATATACCTCAGGCAGACATGTAATGTACCTCAGGCAGACATGTAATGTACCTCAGGCAGACATGTAATGTACCTCAGGCAGACATGTAATATACCTCAGGCAGACATGTAATATACCTCAGGCAGACATGTAATATACCTCAGGCAGACATGTAATATACCTCAGGCAGACATGTAATGTACCTCAGGCAGACATGTAATATACCCCAGGCAGACATGTAATATACCTCAGGCAGACATGTAATGTACCTCAGACAGACATGTAATATACCTCAGGCAGACATGTAATGTACCTCAGGCAGATATGTAATGTACCTCAGGCAGACATGTAATATACCTCAGGCAGACATGTAATGTACCTCAGGCAGATATGTAATGTACCTCAGGCAGACATGTAATGTACCTCAGGCAGACATGCAATATACCTCAGGCAGACATGTAATGTACCTCAGACAGACATGTAATATACCTCAGGCAGACATGTAATATACCTCAGGCAGACATGTAATATACCTCAGGCAGACCTGTAATATACCTCAGGCAGACATGTAATATACCTCAGGCAGACATGTAATATACCTCAGGCAGACATGTAATATACCTCAGGCAGACATGTAATGTACCTCAGGCAGACATGTAATATACCTCAGGCAGACATGTAATATACCTCAGGCAGACATGTAATATACCTCAGGCAGACATGTAATATACCTCAGGCAGACATGTAATATTCCTCAGGCAGACATGTAATGTACCTCAGGCAGACATGTAATATACCTCAGGCAGACATGTAATATACCTCAGGCAGACATGTAATGTACCTCAGGCAGACATGTAATATACCCCAGGCAGACATGTAATATACCTCAGGCAGACATGTAATGTACCTCAGACAGACATGTAATATACCTCAGGCAGACATGTAATGTACCTCAGGCAGATATGTAATGTACCTCAGGCAGACATGTAATGTACCTCAGGCAGACATGTAATGTACCTCAGGCAGACATGCAATATACCTCAGGCAGACATGTAATGTACCTCAGACAGACATGTAATATACCTCAGGCAGACATGTAATGTACCTCAGACAGACATGTAATATACCTCAGGCAGACATGTAATGTACCTCAGGCAGACATGTAATGTACCTCAGGCAGACATGTAATATACCTCAGGCAGATATGTAATGTACCTCAGGCAGATATGTAATGTACCTCAGGCAGACATGTAATGTACCTCAGGCAGATATGTAATGTACCTCAGGCAGACATGCAATATACCTCAGGCAGACATGTAATGTACCTCAGGCAGACATGTAATGTACCTCAGGCAGACATGTAATGTACCTCAGGCAGACATGTAATATACCTCAGGCAGATATGTAATGTACCTCAGGCAGATATGTAATGTACCTCAGGCAGACATGTAATGTACCTCAGGCAGACATGTAATATACCTCAGGCAGATATGTAATGTACCTCAGGCAGACATGTAATATACCTCAGGCAGACATGTAATGTACCTCAGGCAGACATGTAATGTACCTCAGGCAGATATGTAATGTACCTCAGGCAGACATGCAATATACCTCAGGCAGACATGTAATGTACCTCAGGCAGACATGTAATATACCTCAGGCAGATATGTAATGTACCTCAGGCAGACATGTAATGTACCTCAGACAGACATGTAATATACCTCAGGCAGACATGTAATATTCCTCAGGCAGACATGTAATGTACCTCAGGCAGACATGTAATATACCTCAGGCAGACATGTAATATACCTCAGGCAGACATGTAATATACCTCAGGCAGACCTGTAATATACCTCAGGCAGACATGTAATATACCTCAGGCAGACATGTAATATACCTCAGGCAGACATGTAATATACCTCAGGCAGACATGTAATGTACCTCAGGCAGACATGTAATATACCTCAGGCAGACATGTAATATACCTCAGGCAGACATGTAATATACCTCAGGCAGACATGTAATATACCTCAGGCAGACATGTAATATTCCTCAGGCAGACATGTAATGTACCTCAGGCAGACATGTAATATACCTCAGGCAGACATGTAATATACCTCAGGCAGACATGTAATGTACCTCAGGCAGACATGTAATATACCCCAGGCAGACATGTAATATACCTCAGGCAGACATGTAATGTACCTCAGACAGACATGTAATATACCTCAGGCAGACATGTAATGTACCTCAGGCAGATATGTAATGTACCTCAGGCAGACATGTAATGTACCTCAGGCAGACATGTAATGTACCTCAGGCAGACATGCAATATACCTCAGGCAGACATGTAATGTACCTCAGACAGACATGTAATATACCTCAGGCAGACATGTAATGTACCTCAGACAGACATGTAATATACCTCAGGCAGACATGTAATGTACCTCAGGCAGACATGTAATGTACCTCAGGCAGACATGTAATATACCTCAGGCAGATATGTAATGTACCTCAGGCAGATATGTAATGTACCTCAGGCAGACATGTAATGTACCTCAGGCAGATATGTAATGTACCTCAGGCAGACATGCAATATACCTCAGGCAGACATGTAATGTACCTCAGGCAGACATGTAATGTACCTCAGGCAGACATGTAATGTACCTCAGGCAGACATGTAATATACCTCAGGCAGATATGTAATGTACCTCAGGCAGATATGTAATGTACCTCAGGCAGACATGTAATGTACCTCAGGCAGACATGTAATATACCTCAGGCAGATATGTAATGTACCTCAGGCAGACATGTAATATACCTCAGGCAGACATGTAATGTACCTCAGGCAGACATGTAATGTACCTCAGGCAGATATGTAATGTACCTCAGGCAGACATGCAATATACCTCAGGCAGACATGTAATGTACCTCAGGCAGACATGTAATATACCTCAGGCAGATATGTAATGTACCTCAGGCAGACATGTAATGTACCTCAGACAGACATGTAATATACCTCAGGCAGACATGTAATATTCCTCAGGCAGACATGTAATGTACCTCAGGCAGACATGTAATATACCTCAGGCAGACATGTAATATACCTCAGGCAGACATGTAATGTACCTCAGGCAGACATGTAATATACCCCAGGCAGACATGTAATATACCTCAGGCAGACATGCAATGTACCTCAGATAGACATGTAATATACCTCAGGCAGACATGTAATGTACCTCAGGCAGATATGTAATGTACCTCAGGCAGACATGTAATGTACCTCAGGCAGACATGTAATGTACCTCAGGCAGACATGTAATATACCTCAGACAGACATGTAATATACCTCAGGCAGACATGTAATGTACCTCAGGCAGACATGTAATGTACCTCAGGCAGACATGTAATATACCTCAGGCAGATATGTAATGTACCTCAGGCAGATATGTAATGTACCTCAGGCAGACATGTAATGTACCTCAGGCAGATATGTAATGTACCTCAGGCAGACATGCAATATACCTCAGGCAGACATGTAATGTACCTCAGGCAGACATGTAATGTACCTCAGGCAGACATGTAATGTACCTCAGGCAGACATGTAATATACCTCAGGCAGATATGTAATGTACCTCAGGCAGATATGTAATGTACCTCAGGCAGACATGTAATATACCTCAGGCAGACATGTAATATACCTCAGGCAGACATGTAATGTACCTCAGGCAGACATGTAATGTACCTCAGGCAGACATGTAATGTACCTCAGGCAGACATGTAATGTACCTCAGGCAGACATGTAATATACCTCAGGCAGATATGTAATGTACCTCAGGCAGATATGTAATGTACCTCAGGCAGACATGTAATGTACCTCAGGCAGACATGTAATATACCTCAGGCAGATATGTAATGTACCTCAGGCAGACATGTAATATACCTCAGGCAGACATGTAATGTACCTCAGGCAGACATGTAATGTACCTCAGGCAGATATGTAATGTACCTCAGGCAGACATGCAATATACCTCAGGCAGACATGTAATGTACCTCAGGCAGACATGTAATATACCTCAGGCAGATATGTAATGTACCTCAGGCAGACATGTAATGTACCTCAGACAGACATGTAATATACCTCAGGCAGACATGTAATATACCTCAGGCAGACATGTAATATACCTCAGGCAGACATGTAATATTCCTCAGGCAGACATGTAATGTACCTCAGGCAGACATGTAATATACCCCAGGCAGACATGTAATATACCTCAGGCAGACATGTAATGTACCTCAGACAGACATGTAATATACCTCAGGCAGACATGTAATGTACCTCAGGCAGATATGTAATGTACCTCAGGCAGACATGTAATGTACCTCAGGCAGACATGTAATGTACCTCAGGCAGACATGTAATATACCTCAGACAGACATGTAATATACCTCAGGCAGACATGTAATGTACCTCAGGCAGACATGTAATGTACCTCAGGCAGACATGTAATATACCTCAGGCAGATATGTAATGTACCTCAGGCAGATATGTAATGTACCTCAGGCAGACATGTAATGTACCTCAGGCAGATATGTAATGTACCTCAGGCAGACATGCAATATACCTCAGGCAGACATGTAATGTACCTCAGGCAGACATGTAATGTACCTCAGGCAGACATGTAATATACCTCAGGCAGATATGTAATGTACCTCAGGCAGATATGTAATGTACCTCAGGCAGACATGTAATATACCTCAGGCAGACATGTAATATACCTCAGGCAGATATGTAATGTACCTCAGGCAGATATGTAATGTACCTCAGGCAGACATGTAATGTACCTCAGGCAGACATGTAATATACCTCAGGCAGATATGTAATGTACCTCAGGCAGACATGTAATATACCTCAGGCAGACATGTAATGTACCTCAGGCAGACATGTAATGTACCTCAGGCAGATATGTAATGTACCTCAGGCAGACATGCAATATACCTCAGGCAGACATGTAATGTACCTCAGGCAGACATGTAATATACCTCAGGCAGATATGTAATGTACCTCAGGCAGACATGTAATGTACCTCAGGCAGACATGTAATGTACCTCAGGCAGACATGTAATGTACCTCAGGCAGACATGCAATATACCTCAGGCAGACATGTAATGTACCTCAGACAGACATGTAATATACCTCAGGCAGACATGTAATGTACCTCAGGCAGACATGTAATGTACCTCAGGCAGACATGTAATGTACCTCAGGCAGACATGCAATATACCTCAGGCAGACATGTAATGTACCTCAGACAGACATGTAATATACCTCAGGCAGACATGTAATGTACCTCAGGCAGACATGTAATGTACCTCAGGCAGATATGTAATGTACCTCAGGCAGACATGTAATATACCTCAGGCAGACATGTAATGTACCTCATGCAGACATGTAATGTACCTCAGGCAGACATGCAATATACCTCAGGCAGACATGTAATGTACCTCAGGCAGACATGTAATGTACCTCAGGCAGACATGCAATATACCTCAGGCAGACATGTAATGTACCTCAGGCAGACATGTAATGTACCTCAGGCAGACATGCAGTATACCTCAGGCAGACATGTAATGTACCTCAGACAGACATGTAATATACCTCAGGCAGATATGTAATGTACCTCAGGCAGATATGTAATGTACCTCAGGCAGACATGTAATGTACCTCAGGCAGACATGTAATATACCTCAGGCAGACGTGTAATATACCTCAGGCAGACATGTAATGTACCTCAGGCAGACATGTAATGTACCTCAGGCAGACATGTAATATACCTCAGGCAGGCATGTAATGTACCTCAGGCAGACATGTAATGTCCCTCAGGCAGACATGTAATGTACCTCAGGCAGACATGTAATGTACCTCAGGCAGACATGTAATATACCTCAGGCAGACATGTAATGTACCTCAGGCAGACATGTAATGTACCTCAGGCAGATATGTAATGTACCTCAGGCAGACATGTAATATACCTCAGGCAGACATGTAATGTACCTCAGGCAGATGTGTAATGTACCTCAGGCAGACATGTAATGTACCTCAGGCAGACATGTAATGCACCTCAGGCAGACATGCAATATACCTCAGGTAGACATGTAATGTACCTCAGACAGACATGCAATATACCTCAGGCAGACATGTAATGTACCTCAGGCAGACATGCAGTATACCTCAGGCAGACATGTAATGTACCTCAGGCAGACATGTAATGTACCTCAGGCAGACATGTAATGTACCTCAGACAGACATGTAATATACCTCAGGCAGACATGTAATGTACCTCAGGCAGACATGTAATGTACCTCAGGCAGATATGTAATGTACCTCAGGCAGACATGTAATATACCTCAGGCAGACATGTAATGTACCTCATGCAGACATGTAATGTACCTCAGGCAGACATGCAATATACCTCAGGCAGACATGTAATGTACCTCAGGCAGACATGTAATGTACCTCAGGCAGACATGCAATATACCTCAGGCAGACATGTAATGTACCTCAGGCAGACATGTAATGTACCTCAAGCAGACATGCAGTATACCTCAGGCAGACATGTAATGTACCTCAGACAGACATGTAATATACCTCAGGCAGATATGTAATGTACCTCAGGCAGATATGTAATGTACCTCAGGCAGACATGTAATGTACCTCAGGCAGACATGTAATATACCTCAGGCAGACGTGTAATATACCTCAGGCAGACATGTAATGTACCTCAGGCAGACATGTAATGTACCTCAGGCAGACATGTAATATACCTCAGGCAGGCATGTAATGTACCTCAGGCAGACATGTAATGTCCCTCAGGCAGACATGTAATGTACCTCAGGCAGACATGTAATGTACCTCAGGCAGACATGTAATATACCTCAGGCAGACATGTAATGTACCTCAGGCAGACATGTAATGTACTTCAGGCAGATATGTAATGTACCTCAGGCAGACATGTAATATACCTCAGGCAGACATGTAATGTACCTCAGGCAGATGTGTAATGTACCTCAGGCAGACATGTAATGTACCTCAGGCAGACATGTAATGCACCTCAGGCAGACATGTAATATACCTCAGGCAGACATGTAATGTACCTCAGACAGACATGCAATATACCTCAGGCAGACATGTAATGTACCTCAGGCAGACATGCAGTATACCTCAGGCAGACATGTAATGTACCTCAGGCAGACATGTAATGTACCTCAGGCAGACATGTAATATACCTCAGGCAGACGTGTAATATACCTCAGGCAGACATGTAATGTACCTCAGGCAGACATGTAATGTACCTCAGGCAGACATGTAATATACCTCAGGCAGGCATGTAATGTACCTCAGGCAGACATGTAATGTACCTCTGGCAGACATGTAATGTACCTCAGGCAGACATGTAATGTACCTCAGGCAGACATTTAATATACCTCAGGCAGACATGTAATGTACCTCAGGCAGACATGTAATGTACCTCAGGCAGACATGCAATATACCTCAGGCAGACATGTAATGTACCTCAGACAGACATGTAATATACCTCAGGCAGACATGTAATATACCTCAGGCAGATATGTAATGTACCTCAGGCAGACATGTAATGTACCTCAGACAGACATGTAATGTACCTCAGGCAGACATGTAATGTACCTCAGGCAGACGTGTAATATACCTCAGGCAGACATGTAATGTACCTCAGGCAGACATGTAATGTACCTCAGGCAGACATGTAATATACCTCAGGCAGGCATGTAATGTACCTCAGGCAGACATGTAATATACCTCAGGCAGACATGTAATGTACCTCAGGCAGACATGTAATGTACCTCAGGCAGACATGTAATATACCTCAGGCAGACATGTAATGCACCTCAGGCAGACATGTAATATACCTCAGGCAGATATGTAATATACCTCAGACTGACATGTAATATACCTCAGGCAGACATGTAATATACCTCAGGCAGGCATGTAATGTACCTCAGGCAGACATGTAATATACCTCAGGCAGACATGTAATGTACCTCAGGCAGACATGTAATGTACCTCAGGCAGACATGTAATATACCTCAGGCAGACATGTAATGTACCTCAGGCAGACATGTAATATACCTCAGGCAGATATGTAATGTACCTCAGGCAGACATGTAATATACCTCAGACAGACATGTAATATACCTCAGGCAGACATGTAATGTACCTCAGGCAGACATGTAATATACCTCAGGCAGACATGTAATGTACCTCAGGCAGATATGTAATGTACCTCAGGCAGACATGTAATATACCTCAGGCAGACATGTAATGTACCTCAGGCAGATGTGTAATGTACCTCAGGCAGACATGTAATGTACCTCAGGCAGACATGTAATATACCTCAGGCAGATATGTAATGTACCTCAGGCAGACATGTAATATACCTCAGGCAGACATGTAATATACCTCAGGCAGACATGTAATATACCTCAGGCAGACCTGTAATATACCTCAGGCAGACATGTAATATACCTCAGGCAGACATGTAATATACCTCAGGCAGACATGTAATATACCTCAGGCAGACATGTAATATACCTCAGGCAGACATGTAATGTACCTCAGGCAGACATGTAATATACCTCAGGCAGACATGTAATATACCTCAGGCAGACATGTAATATACCTCAGGCAGACATGTAATATTCCTCAGGCAGACATGTAATGTACCTCAGGCAGACATGTAATATACCTCAGGCAGACATGTAATATACCTCAGGCAGACATGTAATGTACCTCAGGCAGACATGTAATATACCCCAGGCAGACATGTAATATACCTCAGGCAGACATGTAATGTACCTCAGACAGACATGGAATATACCTCAGGCAGACATGTAATGTACCTCAGGCAGATATGTAATGTACCTCAGGCAGACATGTAATGTACCTCAGGCAGACATGTAATGTACCTCAGGCAGACATGCAATATACCTCAGGCAGACATGTAATATACCTCAGGCAGACATGTAATGTACCTCAGACAGACATGTAATATACCTCAGGCAGACATGTAATGTACCTCAGGCAGACATGTAATGTACCTCAGGCAGACATGTAATATACCTCAGGCAGATATGTAATGTACCTCAGGCAGATATGTAATGTACCTCAGGCAGACATGTAATGTACCTCAGGCAGACATGTAATGTACCTCAGGCAGATATGTAATGTACCTCAGGCAGACATGCAATATACCTCAGGCAGACATGTAATGTACCTCAGGCAGACATGTAATGTACCTCAGGCAGACATGTAATATACCTCAGGCAGATATGTAATGTACCTCAGGCAGATATGTAATGTACCTCAGGCAGACATGTAATATACCTCAGGCAGACATGTAATATACCTCAGGCAGATATGTAATGTACCTCAGGCAGATATGTAATGTACCTCAGGCAGACATGTAATGTACCTCAGGCAGACATGTAATATACCTCAGGCAGATATGTAATGTACCTCAGGCAGACATGTAATATACCTCAGGCAGACATGTAATGTACCTCAGGCAGACATGTAATGTACCTCAGGCAGATATGTAATGTACCTCAGGCAGACATGCAATATACCTCAGGCAGACATGTAATGTACCTCAGGCAGACATGTAATATACCTCAGGCAGATATGTAATGTACCTCAGGCAGACATGTAATGTACCTCAGACAGACATGTAATATACCTCAGGCAGACATGTAATATACCTCAGGCAGACATGTAATATACCTCAGGCAGACATGTAATATTCCTCAGGCAGACATGTAATGTACCTCAGGCAGACATGTAATATACCTCAGGCAGACATGTAATATACCTCAGGCAGACATGTAATGTACCTCAGGCAGACATGTAATATACCCCAGGCAGACATGTAATATACCTCAGGCAGACATGTAATGTACCTCAGACAGACATGTAATATACCTCAGGCAGACATGTAATGTACCTCAGGCAGATATGTAATGTACCTCAGGCAGACATGTAATGTACCTCAGGCAGACATGTAATGTACCTCAGGCAGACATGTAATATACCTCAGACAGACATGTAATATACCTCAGGCAGACATGTAATGTACCTCAGGCAGACATGTAATGTACCTCAGGCAGACATGTAATATACCTCAGGCAGATATGTAATGTACCTCAGGCAGATATGTAATGTACCTCAGGCAGACATGTAATGTACCTCAGGCAGATATGTAATGTACCTCAGGCAGACATGCAATATACCTCAGGCAGACATGTAATGTACCTCAGGCAGACATGTAATGTACCTCAGGCAGACATGTAATGTACCTCAGGCAGACATGTAATATACCTTAGGCAGATATGTAATGTACCTCAGGCAGATATGTAATGTACCTCAGGCAGACATGTAATATACCTCAGGCAGACATGTAATATACCTCAGGCAGACATGTAATGTACCTCAGGCAGACATGTAATGTACCTCAGGCAGACATGTAATATACCTCAGGCAGACATGTAATGTACCTCAGGCAGACATGTAAGGTGCCTCAGGCAGACATGTAATATACCTCAGGCAGACAGGTAATGTACCTCAGGCAGACCTGTAATATACCTCAGGCAGACATGTAATGTACCTCAGGCAGACCTGTAATATACCTCAGGCAGACATGTAATGTACCTCAGGCAGACATGTAATATACCTCAGGCAGACATGTAATGTGCCTCAGGCAGACATATAATGTACCTCCGTCAGACATGTAATATACCTCAGGCAGACATGTAATGTACCTTAGGCAGACATGCAATATACTTCAGGCAGACATGTAATGTACCTCAGGCAGACATGTAATATGCCTCAGGCAGACATGTAATATACCTTAGGCAGACATGTAATATACCTCAGGCAGACATGTCATGTACCTCAGGCAGACATGTAATATACCTCAGGCAGACCTGTAATATACCTCAGGCAGACATGTAATATACCTCAGGCAGATATGTAATGTACCTCAGGCAGACATGTAATATACCTCAGACAGACATGTAATATACCTCAGGCAGACATGTAATGTACATCAGGCAGATATGAAATATACCTCAGACAGACATGTAATATACCTCAGGCAGACATGTAATGTACCTCAGGCAGACATGCAATATACCTCAGGCAGACATGTAATGTACCTCAGGCAGACATGTAATGTACCTCAGGCAGACATGCAGTATACCTCAGGCAGACATGTAATGTACCTCAGACAGACATGTAATATACCTCAGGCAGATATGTAATGTACCTCAGGCAGATATGTAATGTACCTCAGGCAGACATGTAATGTACCTCAGGCACACATGTAATATACCTCAGGCAGACGTGTAATATACCTCAGGCAGACATGTAATGTACCTCAGGCAGACATGTAATGTACCTCAGGCAGACATGTAATGTACCTCAGGCAGACATGTAATATACCTCAGGCAGACATGTAATATACCTCAGGCAGACATGTAATATACCTCAGGCAGACATGTAATGTACCTCAGGCAGACATGTAATATACCTCAGGCAGACATGTAATATACCTCAGGCAGACATGTAATGTACCTCAGGCAGACATGTAATATACCTCAGGCAGACATGTAATATACCTCAGGCAGACATGTAATATACCTCAGGCAGACATGTAATGTACCTCAGGCAGACATGTAATATACCTCAGGCAGACATGTAATATACCTCAGGCAGACATGTAATGTACCTCAGGCAGACATGTAATATACCCCAGGCAGACATGTAATATACCTCAGGCAGACATGTAATGTACCTCAGACAGACATGTAATATACCTCAGGCAGACATGTAATGTACCTCAGGCAGATATGTAATGTACCTCAGGCAGACATGTAATGTACCTCAGGCAGACATGTAATGTACCTCAGGCAGACATGCAATATACCTCAGGCAGACCTGTAATATACCTCAGGCAGACATGTAATATACCTCAGGCAGACATGTAATATACCTCAGGCAGACATGTAATGTACCTCAGACAGACATGTAATATACCTCAGGCAGACATGTAATGTACCTCAGGCAGACATGTAATGAACCTCAGGCAGACATGTAATGTACCTCAGGCAGATATGTAATGTACCTCCGGCAGACATGTAATATACCTCAGGCAGACATGTAATGTACCTCAGGGAGACATGTAATGTACCTCAGGCAGACATGTAATGTACCTCAGACAGACATGTAATATACCTCAGGCAGATATGTAATGTACCTCAGGCAGACATGTAATATACCTCCGGCAGACATGTAATATACCTCCGGCAGACATGTAATATACCTCAGGCAGACATGTAATATACCTCAGGCAGATATGTAATGTACCTCAGGCAGACATGCAATGTACCTCAGGCAGACATGTAATATACCTCCGGCAGACATGTAATATACCTCAGGCAGACATGTAATATACCTCAGGCAGACATGTAATGTACCTCAGGCAGATATGTAATGTACCTCAGGCAGACATGTAATGTACCTCAGGCAGACATGTAATATACCTCAGGCAGACATGTAATGTACCTCAGGCAGACATGTAAGGTGCCTCAGGCAGACATGTAATATACCTCAGGCAGACATGTAATGTACCTCAGGCAGACCTGTAATATACCTCAGGCAGACATGTAATGTACCTCAGGCAGACATGTAATATACCTCAGGCAGACATGTAATGTGCCTCAGGCAGACATATAATGTACCTCCGTCAGACATGTAATATACCTCAGGCAGACATGTAATGTACCTTAGGCAGACATGCAATATACTTCAGGCAGACATGTAATGTACCTCAGGCAGACATGTAATATGCCTCAGGCAGACATGTAATATACCTTAGGCAGACATGTAATATACCTCAGGCAGACATGTCATGTACCTCAGGCAGACATGTAATATACCTCAGGCAGACCTGTAATATACCTCAGGCAGACATGTAATATACCTCAGGCAGATATGTAATGTACCTCAGGCAGACATGTAATATACCTCAGACAGACATGTAATATACCTCAGGCAGACATGTAATGTACATCAGGCAGATATGAAATATACCTCAGACAGACATGTAATATACCTCAGGCAGACATGTAATGTACCTCAGGCAGACATGCAATATACCTCAGGCAGACATGTAATGTACCTCAGGCAGACATGTAATGTACCTCAGGCAGACATGCAGTATACCTCAGGCAGACATGTAATGTACCTCAGACAGACATGTAATATACCTCAGGCAGATATGTAATGTACCTCAGGCAGATATGTAATGTACCTCAGGCAGACATGTAATGTACCTCAGGCACACATGTAATATACCTCAGGCAGACGTGTAATATACCTCAGGCAGACATGTAATGTACCTCAGGCAGACATGTAATGTACCTCAGGCAGACATGTAATGTACCTCAGGCAGACATGTAATATACCTCAGGCAGACATGTAATATACCTCAGGCAGACATGTAATATACCTCAGGCAGACATGTAATGTACCTCAGGCAGACATGTAATATACCTCAGGCAGACATGTAATATACCTCAGGCAGACATGTAATGTACCTCAGGCAGACATGTAATATACCTCAGGCAGACATGTAATATACCTCAGGCAGACATGTAATATACCTCAGGCAGACATGTAATGTACCTCAGGCAGACATGTAATATACCTCAGGCAGACATGTAATATACCTCAGGCAGACATGTAATGTACCTCAGGCAGACATGTAATATACCCCAGGCAGACATGTAATATACCTCAGGCAGACATGTAATGTACCTCAGACAGACATGTAATATACCTCAGGCAGACATGTAATGTACCTCAGGCAGATATGTAATGTACCTCAGGCAGACATGTAATGTACCTCAGGCAGACATGTAATGTACCTCAGGCAGACATGCAATATACCTCAGGCAGACCTGTAATATACCTCAGGCAGACATGTAATATACCTCAGGCAGACATGTAATATACCTCAGGCAGACATGTAATGTACCTCAGACAGACATGTAATATACCTCAGGCAGACATGTAATGTACCTCAGGCAGACATGTAATGAACCTCAGGCAGACATGTAATGTACCTCAGGCAGATATGTAATGTACCTCCGGCAGACATGTAATATACCTCAGGCAGACATGTAATGTACCTCAGGGAGACATGTAATGTACCTCAGGCAGACATGTAATGTACCTCAGACAGACATGTAATATACCTCAGGCAGATATGTAATGTACCTCAGGCAGACATGTAATATACCTCCGGCAGACATGTAATATACCTCCGGCAGACATGTAATATACCTCAGGCAGACATGTAATATACCTCAGGCAGATATGTAATGTACCTCAGGCAGACATGCAATGTACCTCAGGCAGACATGTAATATACCTCCGGCAGACATGTAATATACCTCAGGCAGACATGTAATATACCTCAGGCAGACATGTAATGTACCTCAGGCAGATATGTAATGTACCTCAGGCAGACATGTAATGTACCTCAGGCAGACATGTAATATACCTCAGGCAGACATGTAATGTACCTCAGGCAGACATGTAAGGTGCCTCAGGCAGACATGTAATATACCTCAGGCAGACATGTAATGTACCTCAGGCAGACCTGTAATATACCTCAGGCAGACATGTAATGTACCTCAGGCAGACATGTAATATACCTCAGGCAGACATGTAATGTGCCTCAGGCAGACATATAATGTACCTCCGTCAGACATGTAATATACCTCAGGCAGACATGTAATGTACCTTAGGCAGACATGCAATATACTTCAGGCAGACATGTAATGTACCTCAGGCAGACATGTAATATGCCTCAGGCAGACATGTAATATACCTTAGGCAGACATGTAATATACCTCAGGCAGACATGTCATGTACCTCAGGCAGACATGTAATATACCTCAGGCAGACCTGTAATATACCTCAGGCAGACATGTAATATACCTCAGGCAGATATGTAATGTACCTCAGGCAGACATGTAATATACCTCAGACAGACATGTAATGTACCTCAGGCAGACATGTAATGTACCTCAGGCAGACATGCAATATACCTCAGGCAGACATGTAATGTACCTCAGGCAGACATGTAATGTACCTCAGGCAGACATGCAGTATACCTCAGGCAGACATGTAATGTACCTCAGACAGACATGTAATATACCTCAGGCAGATATGTAATGTACCTCAGGCAGATATGTAATGTACCTCAGGCAGACATGTAATGTACCTCAGGCAGACATGTAATATACCTCAGGCAGACGTGTAATATACCTCAGGCAGACATGTAATGTACCTCAGGCAGACATGTAATGTACCTCAGGCAGACATGTAATGTACCTCAGGCAGACATGTAATATACCTCAGGCAGACATGTAATATACCTCAGGCAGACATGTAATATACCTCAGGCAGACATGTAATGTACCTCAGGCAGACATGTAATATACCTCAGGCAGACATGTAATATACCTCAGGCAGACATGTAATGTACCTCAGGCAGACATGTAATATACCTCAGGCAGACATGTAATATACCTCAGGCAGACATGTAATATACCTCAGGCAGACATGTAATGTACCTCAGGCAGACATGTAATATACCTCAGGCAGACATGTAATATACCTCAGGCAGACATGTAATGTACCTCAGGCAGACATGTAATATACCCCAGGCAGACATGTAATATACCTCAGGCAGACATGTAATGTACCTCAGACAGACATGTAATATACCTCAGGCAGACATGTAATGTACCTCAGGCAGATATGTAATGTACCTCAGGCAGACATGTAATGTACCTCAGGCAGACATGTAATGTACCTCAGGCAGACATGCAATATACCTCAGGCAGACCTGTAATATACCTCAGGCAGACATGTAATATACCTCAGGCAGACATGTAATATACCTCAGGCAGACATGTAATGTACCTCAGACAGACATGTAATATACCTCAGGCAGACATGTAATGTACCTCAGGCAGACATGTAATGAACCTCAGGCAGACATGTAATGTACCTCAGGCAGATATGTAATGTACCTCAGGCAGACATGTAATATACCTCAGGCAGACATGTAATGTACCTCAGGGAGACATGTAATGTACCTCAGGCAGACATGTAATGTACCTCAGACAGACATGTAATATACCTCAGGCAGATATGTAATGTACCTCAGGCAGACATGTAATATACCTCCGGCAGACATGTAATATACCTCCGGCAGACATGTAATATACCTCAGGCAGACATGTAATATACCTCAGGCAGATATGTAATGTACCTCAGGCAGACATGCAATGTACCTCAGGCAGACATGTAATATACCTCCGGCAGACATGTAATATACCTCAGGCAGACATGTAATATACCTCAGGCAGACATGTAATGTACCTCAGGCAGATATGTAATGTACCTCAGGCAGACATGTAATGTACCTCAGGCAGACATGTAATATACCTCAGGCAGACATGTAATGTACCTCAGGCAGACATGTAAGGTGCCTCAGGCAGACATGTAATATACCTCAGGCAGACATGTAATGTACCTCAGGCAGACCTGTAATATACCTCAGGCAGACATGTAATGTACCTCAGGCAGACATGTAATATACCTCAGGCAGACATGTAATGTGCCTCAGGCAGACATATAATGTACCTCCGTCAGACATGTAATATACCTCAGGCAGACATGTAATGTACCTTAGGCAGACATGCAATATACTTCAGGCAGACATGTAATGTACCTCAGGCAGACATGTAATATGCCTCAGGCAGACATGTAATATACCTTAGGCAGACATGTAATATACCTCAGGCAGACATGTCATGTACCTCAGGCAGACATGTAATATACCTCAGGCAGACATGTAATATACCTCAGGCAGACATGTAATATACCTCAGGCAGATATGTAATGTACCTCAGGCAGACATGTAATATACCTCAGACAGACATGTAATGTACCTCAGGCAGACATGTAATGTACCTCAGGCAGACATGCAATATACCTCAGGCAGACATGTAATGTACCTCAGGCAGACATGTAATGTACCTCAGGCAGACATGCAGTATACCTCAGGCAGACATGTAATGTACCTCAGACAGACATGTAATATACCTCAGGCAGATATGTAATGTACCTCAGGCAGATATGTAATGTACCTCAGGCAGACATGTAATGTACCTCAGGCAGACATGTAATATACCTCTGGCAGACGTGTAATATACCTCAGGCAGACATGTAATGTACCTCAGGCAGACATGTAATGTACCTCAGGCAGACATGTAATGTACCTCAGGCAGACATGTAATATACCTCAGGCAGACATGTAATATACCTCAGGCAGACATGTAATATACCTCAGGCAGACATGTAATGTACCTGAGGCAGACATGTAATATACCTCAGGCAGACATGTAATATACCTCAGGCAGACATGTAATGTACCTCAGGCAGACATGTAATATACCTCAGGCAGACATGTAATGTACCTCAGGCAGACATGTAATGTACCTCAGGCAGATATGTAATGTACCTCAGGCAGACATGCAATATACCTCAGGCAGACATGTAATGTACCTCAGGCAGACATGTAATATACCTCAGGCAGATATGTAATGTACCTCAGGCAGACATGTAATGTACCTCAGACAGACATGTAATATACCTCAGGCAGACATGTAATATTCCTCAGGCAGACATGTAATGTACCTCAGGCAGACATGTAATATACCTCAGGCAGACATGTAATATACCTCAGGCAGACATGTAATGTACCTCAGGCAGACATGTAATATACCCCAGGCAGACATGTAATATACCTCAGGCAGACATGCAATGTACCTCAGATAGACATGTAATATACCTCAGGCAGACATGTAATGTACCTCAGGCAGATATGTAATGTACCTCAGGCAGACATGTAATGTACCTCAGGCAGACATGTAATGTACCTCAGGCAGACATGTAATATACCTCAGACAGACATGTAATATACCTCAGGCAGACATGTAATGTACCTCAGGCAGACATGTAATGTACCTCAGGCAGACATGTAATATACCTCAGGCAGATATGTAATGTACCTCAGGCAGATATGTAATGTACCTCAGGCAGACATGTAATGTACCTCAGGCAGATATGTAATGTACCTCAGGCAGACATGCAATATACCTCAGGCAGACATGTAATGTACCTCAGGCAGACATGTAATGTACCTCAGGCAGACATGTAATGTACCTCAGGCAGACATGTAATATACCTCAGGCAGATATGTAATGTACCTCAGGCAGATATGTAATGTACCTCAGGCAGACATGTAATATACCTCAGGCAGACATGTAATATACCTCAGGCAGACATGTAATGTACCTCAGGCAGACATGTAATGTACCTCAGGCAGACATGTAATGTACCTCAGGCAGACATGTAATGTACCTCAGGCAGATATGTAATGTACCTCAGGCAGATATGTAATGTACCTCAGGCAGACATGTAATGTACCTCAGGCAGACATGTAATATACCTCAGGCAGATATGTAATGTACCTCAGGCAGACATGTAATATACCTCAGGCAGACATGTAATGTACCTCAGGCAGACATGTAATGTACCTCAGGCAGATATGTAATGTACCTCAGGCAGACATGCAATATACCTCAGGCAGACATGTAATGTACCTCAGGCAGACATGTAATATACCTCAGGCAGATATGTAATGTACCTCAGGCAGATATGTAATGTACCTCAGGCAGACATGTAATGTACCTCAGACAGACATGTAATATACCTCAGGCAGACATGTAATATACCTCAGGCAGACATGTAATATACCTCAGGCAGACATGTAATATTCCTCAGGCAGACATGTAATGTACCTCAGGCAGACATGTAATATACCTCAGGCAGACATGTAATATACCTCAGGCAGACATGTAATGTACCTCAGGCAGACATGTAATATACCCCAGGCAGACATGTAATATACCTCAGGCAGACATGTAATGTACCTCAGACAGACATGTAATATACCTCAGGCAGACATGTAATGTACCTCAGGCAGATATGTAATGTACCTCAGGCAGACATGTAATGTACCTCAGGCAGACATGTAATGTACCTCAGGCAGACATGTAATATACCTCAGACAGACATGTAATATACCTCAGGCAGACATGTAATGTACCTCAGGCAGACATGTAATGTACCTCAGGCAGACATGTAATATACCTCAGGCAGATATGTAATGTACCTCAGGCAGATATGTAATGTACCTCAGGCAGACATGTAATGTACCTCAGGCAGATATGTAATGTACCTCAGGCAGACATGCAATATACCTCAGGCAGACATGTAATGTACCTCAGGCAGACATGTAATGTACCTCAGGCAGACATGTAATGTACCTCAGGCAGACATGTAATATACCTCAGGCAGATATGTAATGTACCTCAGGCAGATATGTAATGTACCTCAGGCAGACATGTAATATACCTCAGGCAGACATGTAATATACCTCAGGCAGATATGTAATGTACCTCAGGCAGATATGTAATGTACCTCAGGCAGACATGTAATGTACCTCAGGCAGACATGTAATATACCTCAGGCAGATATGTAATGTACCTCAGGCAGACATGTAATGTACCTCAGGCAGACATGTAATGTACCTCAGGCAGACATGTAATATACCTCAGGCAGGCATGTAATGTACCTCAGGCAGACATGTAATATACCTCAGGCAGACATGTAATGTACCTCAGGCAGACATGTAATGTACCTCAGGCAGACATGTAATATACCTCAGGCAGACATGTAATGCACCTCAGGCAGACATGCAATATACCTCAGGCAGACATGTAATGTACCTCAGGCAGACATGTAATGTACCTCAGGCAGACATGCAGTATACCTCAGGCAGACATGTAATGTACCTCAGACAGACATGTAATATACCTCAGGCAGATATGTAATGTACCTCAGGCAGATATGTAATGTACCTCAGGCAGACATGTAATGTACCTCAGGCAGACATGTAATATACCTCTGGCAGACGTGTAATATACCTCAGGCAGACATGTAATGTACCTCAGGCAGACATGTAATGTACCTCAGGCAGACATGTAATGTACCTCAGGCAGACATGTAATATACCTCAGGCAGACATGTAATATACCTCAGGCAGACATGTAATATACCTCAGGCAGACATGTAATGTACCTGAGGCAGACATGTAATATACCTCAGGCAGACATGTAATATACCTCAGGCAGACATGTAATGTACCTCAGGCAGACATGTAATATACCTCAGGCAGACATGTAATGTACCTCAGGCAGACATGTAATGTACCTCAGGCAGATATGTAATGTACCTCAGGCAGACATGCAATATACCTCAGGCAGACATGTAATGTACCTCAGGCAGACATGTAATATACCTCAGGCAGATATGTAATGTACCTCAGGCAGACATGTAATGTACCTCAGACAGACATGTAATATACCTCAGGCAGACATGTAATATTCCTCAGGCAGACATGTAATGTACCTCAGGCAGACATGTAATATACCTCAGGCAGACATGTAATATACCTCAGGCAGACATGTAATGTACCTCAGGCAGACATGTAATATACCCCAGGCAGACATGTAATATACCTCAGGCAGACATGCAATGTACCTCAGATAGACATGTAATATACCTCAGGCAGACATGTAATGTACCTCAGGCAGATATGTAATGTACCTCAGGCAGACATGTAATGTACCTCAGGCAGACATGTAATGTACCTCAGGCAGACATGTAATATACCTCAGACAGACATGTAATATACCTCAGGCAGACATGTAATGTACCTCAGGCAGACATGTAATGTACCTCAGGCAGACATGTAATATACCTCAGGCAGATATGTAATGTACCTCAGGCAGATATGTAATGTACCTCAGGCAGACATGTAATGTACCTCAGGCAGATATGTAATGTACCTCAGGCAGACATGCAATATACCTCAGGCAGACATGTAATGTACCTCAGGCAGACATGTAATGTACCTCAGGCAGACATGTAATGTACCTCAGGCAGACATGTAATATACCTCAGGCAGATATGTAATGTACCTCAGGCAGATATGTAATGTACCTCAGGCAGACATGTAATATACCTCAGGCAGACATGTAATATACCTCAGGCAGACATGTAATGTACCTCAGGCAGACATGTAATGTACCTCAGGCAGACATGTAATGTACCTCAGGCAGACATGTAATGTACCTCAGGCAGATATGTAATGTACCTCAGGCAGATATGTAATGTACCTCAGGCAGACATGTAATGTACCTCAGGCAGACATGTAATATACCTCAGGCAGATATGTAATGTACCTCAGGCAGACATGTAATATACCTCAGGCAGACATGTAATGTACCTCAGGCAGACATGTAATGTACCTCAGGCAGATATGTAATGTACCTCAGGCAGACATGCAATATACCTCAGGCAGACATGTAATGTACCTCAGGCAGACATGTAATATACCTCAGGCAGATATGTAATGTACCTCAGGCAGATATGTAATGTACCTCAGGCAGACATGTAATGTACCTCAGACAGACATGTAATATACCTCAGGCAGACATGTAATATACCTCAGGCAGACATGTAATATACCTCAGGCAGACATGTAATATTCCTCAGGCAGACATGTAATGTACCTCAGGCAGACATGTAATATACCTCAGGCAGACATGTAATATACCTCAGGCAGACATGTAATGTACCTCAGGCAGACATGTAATATACCCCAGGCAGACATGTAATATACCTCAGGCAGACATGTAATGTACCTCAGACAGACATGTAATATACCTCAGGCAGACATGTAATGTACCTCAGGCAGATATGTAATGTACCTCAGGCAGACATGTAATGTACCTCAGGCAGACATGTAATGTACCTCAGGCAGACATGTAATATACCTCAGACAGACATGTAATATACCTCAGGCAGACATGTAATGTACCTCAGGCAGACATGTAATGTACCTCAGGCAGACATGTAATATACCTCAGGCAGATATGTAATGTACCTCAGGCAGATATGTAATGTACCTCAGGCAGACATGTAATGTACCTCAGGCAGATATGTAATGTACCTCAGGCAGACATGCAATATACCTCAGGCAGACATGTAATGTACCTCAGGCAGACATGTAATGTACCTCAGGCAGACATGTAATGTACCTCAGGCAGACATGTAATGTACCTCAGGCAGATATGTAATGTACCTCAGGCAGATATGTAATGTACCTCAGGCAGACATGTAATATACCTCAGGCAGACATGTAATATACCTCAGGCAGATATGTAATGTACCTCAGGCAGATATGTAATGTACCTCAGGCAGACATGTAATGTACCTCAGGCAGACATGTAATATACCTCAGGCAGATATGTAATGTACCTCAGGCAGACATGTAATATACCTCAGGCAGACATGTAATGTACCTCAGGCAGACATGTAATGTACCTCAGGCAGATATGTAATGTACCTCAGGCAGACATGCAATATACCTCAGGCAGACATGTAATGTACCTCAGGCAGACATGTAATATACCTCAGGCAGATATGTAATGTACCTCAGGCAGACATGTAATGTACCTCAGGCAGACATGTAATGTACCTCAGGCAGACATGTAATGTACCTCAGGCAGACATGCAATATACCTCAGGCAGACATGTAATGTACCTCAGATAGACATGTAATATACCTCAGGCAGACATGTAATGTACCTCAGGCAGACATGTAATGTACCTCAGGCAGACATGTAATGTACCTCAGGCAGACATGCAATATACCTCAGGCAGACATGTAATGTACCTCAGACAGACATGTAATATACCTCAGGCAGACATGTAATGTACCTCAGGCAGACATGTAATGTACCTCAGGCAGATATGTAATGTACCTCAGGCAGACATGTAATATACCTCAGGCAGACATGTAATGTACCTCATGCAGACATGTAATGTACCTCAGGCAGACATGCAATATACCTCAGGCAGACATGTAATGTACCTCAGGCAGACATGTAATGTACCTCAGGCAGACATGCAATATACCTCAGGCAGACATGTAATGTACCTCAGGCAGACATGTAATGTACCTCAGGCAGACATGCAGTATACCTCAGGCAGACATGTAATGTACCTCAGACAGACATGTAATATACCTCAGGCAGATATGTAATGTACCTCAGGCAGATATGTAATGTACCTCAGGCAGACATGTAATGTACCTCAGGCAGACATGTAATATACCTCAGGCAGACGTGTAATATACCTCAGGCAGACATGTAATGTACCTCAGGCAGACATGTAATGTACCTCAGGCAGACATGTAATATACCTCAGGCAGGCATGTAATGTACCTCAGGCAGACATGTAATGTCCCTCAGGCAGACATGTAATGTACCTCAGGCAGACATGTAATGTACCTCAGGCAGACATGTAATATACCTGAGGCAGACATGTAATGTACCTCAGGCAGACATGTAATGTACCTCAGGCAGATATGTAATGTACCTCAGGCAGACATGTAATATACCTCAGGCAGACATGTAATGTACCTCAGGCAGATGTGTAATGTACCTCAGGCAGACATGTAATGTACCTCAGGCAGACATGTAATGCACCTCAGGCAGACATGCAATATACCTCAGGTAGACATGTAATGTACCTCAGACAGACATGCAATATACCTCAGGCAGACATGTAATGTACCTCAGGCAGACATGCAGTATACCTCAGGCAGACATGTAATGTACCTCAGGCAGACATGTAATGTACCTCAGGCAGACATGTAATGTACCTCAGACAGACATGTAATATACCTCAGGCAGACATGTAATGTACCTCAGGCAGACATGTAATGTACCTCAGGCAGATATGTAATGTACCTCAGGCAGACATGTAATATACCTCAGGCAGACATGTAATGTACCTCATGCAGACATGTAATGTACCTCAGGCAGACATGCAATATACCTCAGGCAGACATGTAATGTACCTCAGGCAGACATGTAATGTACCTCAGGCAGACATGCAATATACCTCAGGCAGACATGTAATGTACCTCAGGCAGACATGTAATGTACCTCAAGCAGACATGCAGTATACCTCAGGCAGACATGTAATGTACCTCAGACAGACATGTAATATACCTCAGGCAGATATGTAATGTACCTCAGGCAGATATGTAATGTACCTCAGGCAGACATGTAATGTACCTCAGGCAGACATGTAATATACCTCAGGCAGACGTGTAATATACCTCAGGCAGACATGTAATGTACCTCAGGCAGACATGTAATGTACCTCAGGCAGACATGTAATATACCTCAGGCAGGCATGTAATGTACCTCAGGCAGACATGTAATGTCCCTCAGGCAGACATGTAATGTACCTCAGGCAGACATGTAATGTACCTCAGGCAGACATGTAATATACCTCAGGCAGACATGTAATGTACCTCAGGCAGACATGTAATGTACTTCAGGCAGATATGTAATGTACCTCAGGCAGACATGTAATATACCTCAGGCAGACATGTAATGTACCTCAGGCAGATGTGTAATGTACCTCAGGCAGACATGTAATGTACCTCAGGCAGACATGTAATGCACCTCAGGCAGACATGTAATATACCTCAGGCAGACATGTAATGTACCTCAGACAGACATGCAATATACCTCAGGCAGACATGTAATGTACCTCAGGCAGACATGCAGTATACCTCAGGCAGACATGTAATGTACCTCAGGCAGACATGTAATGTACCTCAGGCAGACATGTAATATACCTCAGGCAGACGTGTAATATACCTCAGGCAGACATGTAATGTACCTCAGGCAGACATGTAATGTACCTCAGGCAGACATGTAATATACCTCAGGCAGGCATGTAATGTACCTCAGGCAGACATGTAATGTACCTCTGGCAGACATGTAATGTACCTCAGGCAGACATGTAATGTACCTCAGGCAGACATTTAATATACCTCAGGCAGACATGTAATGTACCTCAGGCAGACATGTAATGTACCTCAGGCAGACATGCAATATACCTCAGGCAGACATGTAATGTACCTCAGACAGACATGTAATATACCTCAGGCAGACATGTAATATACCTCAGGCAGATATGTAATGTACCTCAGGCAGACATGTAATGTACCTCAGACAGACATGTAATGTACCTCAGGCAGACATGTAATGTACCTCAGGCAGACATGTAATATACCTCAGGCAGGCATGTAATGTACCTCAGGCAGACATGTAATGTCCCTCAGGCAGACATGTAATGTACCTCAGGCAGACATGTAATGTACCTCAGGCAGACATGTAATATACCTCAGGCAGACATGTAATGTACCTCAGGCAGACATGTAATGTACTTCAGGCAGATATGTAATGTACCTCAGGCAGACATGTAATATACCTCAGGCAGACATGTAATGTACCTCAGGCAGATGTGTAATGTACCTCAGGCAGACATGTAATGTACCTCAGGCAGACATGTAATGCACCTCAGGCAGACATGTAATATACCTCAGGCAGACATGTAATGTACCTCAGACAGACATGCAATATACCTCAGGCAGACATGTAATGTACCTCAGGCAGACATGCAGTATACCTCAGGCAGACATGTAATGTACCTCAGGCAGACATGTAATGTACCTCAGGCAGACATGTAATATACCTCAGGCAGACGTGTAATATACCTCAGGCAGACATGTAATGTACCTCAGGCAGACATGTAATGTACCTCAGGCAGACATGTAATATACCTCAGGCAGGCATGTAATGTACCTCAGGCAGACATGTAATGTACCTCTGGCAGACATGTAATGTACCTCAGGCAGACATGTAATGTACCTCAGGCAGACATTTAATATACCTCAGGCAGACATGTAATGTACCTCAGGCAGACATGTAATGTACCTCAGGCAGACATGCAATATACCTCAGGCAGACATGTAATGTACCTCAGACAGACATGTAATATACCTCAGGCAGACATGTAATATACCTCAGGCAGATATGTAATGTACCTCAGGCAGACATGTAATGTACCTCAGACAGACATGTAATGTACCTCAGGCAGACATGTAATGTACCTCAGGCAGACGTGTAATATACCTCAGGCAGACATGTAATGTACCTCAGACAGACATGTAATATACCTCAGGCAGACATGTAATATACCTCAGGCAGATATGTAATGTACCTCAGGCAGACATGTAATGTACCTCAGACAGACATGTAATGTACCTCAGGCAGACATGTAATGTACCTCAGGCAGACGTGTAATATACCTCAGGCAGACATGTAATGTACCTCAGGCAGACATGTAATGTACCTCAGGCAGACATGTAATATACCTCAGGCAGGCATGTAATGTACCTCAGGCAGACATGTAATATACCTCAGGCAGACATGTAATGTACCTCAGGCAGACATGTAATGTACCTCAGGCAGACATGTAATATACCTCAGGCAGACATGTAATGCACCTCAGGCAGACATGTAATATACCTCAGGCAGATATGTAATATACCTCAGACAGACATGTAATATACCTCAGGCAGACATGTAATATACCTCAGGCAGGCATGTAATGTACCTCAGGCAGACATGTAATATACCTCAGGCAGACATGTAATGTACCTCAGGCAGACATGTAATGTACCTCAGGCAGACATGTAATATACCTCAGGCAGACATGTAATGTACCTCAGGCAGACATGTAATATACCTCAGGCAGATATGTAATGTACCTCAGGCAGACATGTAATATACCTCAGACAGACATGTAATATACCTCAGGCAGACATGTAATGTACATCAGGCAGATATGAAATATACCTCAGACAGACATGTAATATACCTCAGGCAGACATGTAATGTACCTCAGGCAGACATGTAATGTACCTCAGACAGACATGTAATGTACCTCAGGCAGACATGCAATATACCTCAGGCAGACATGTAATGTACCTCAGACAGACATGTAATATACCTCAGGCAGACATGTAATGAACCTCAGGCAGACATGTAATGTACCTCAGGCAGATATGTAATGTACCTCAGGCAGACATGTAATATACCTCAGGCAGACATGTAATGTACCTCAGGGAGACATGTAATGTACCTCAGGCAGACATGTAATGTACCTCAGACAGACATGTAATCTACCTCAGGCAGATATGTAATGTACCTCAGGCAGACATGTAATATACCTCCGGCAGACATGTAATATACCTCCGGCAGACATGTAATATACCTCAGGCAGACATGTAATATACCTCAGGCAGATATGTAATGTACCTCAGGCAGACATGCAATGTACCTCAGGCAGACATGCAATATACCTCAGGCAGACATGTAATGTACCTCAGGCAGATATGTAATGTACCTCAGGCAGACATGTAATGTACCTCAGGCAGACATGTAATATACCTCAGGCAGACATGTAATGTACCTCAGGCAGACATGTAAGGTGCCTCAGGCAGACATGTAATATACCTCAGGCAGACATGTAATGTACCTCAGGCAGACCTGTAATATACCTCAGGCAGACATGTAATGTACCTCAGGCAGACATGTAATATACCTCAGGCAGACATGTAATGTGCCTCAGGCAGACATATAATGTACCTCCGTCAGACATGTAATATACCTCAGGCAGACATGTAATGTACCTTAGGCAGACATGCAATATACTTCAGGCAGACATGTAATGTACCTCAGGCAGACATGTAATATGCCTCAGGCAGACATGTAATATACCTTAGGCAGACATGTAATATACCTCAGGCAGACATGTCATGTACCTCAGGCAGACATGTAATATACCTCAGGCAGACCTGTAATATACCTCAGGCAGACATGTAATATACCTCAGGCAGATATGTAATGTACCTCAGGCAGACATGTAATATACCTCAGACAGACATGTAATATACCTCAGGCAGACATGTAATGTACATCAGGCAGATATGAAATATACCTCAGACAGACATGTAATATACCTCAGGCAGACATGTAATGTACCTCAGGCAGACATGCAATATACCTCAGGCAGACATGTAATGTACCTCAGGCAGACATGTAATGTACCTCAGGCAGACATGCAGTATACCTCAGGCAGACATGTAATGTACCTCAGACAGACATGTAATATACCTCAGGCAGATATGTAATGTACCTCAGGCAGATATGTAATGTACCTCAGGCAGACATGTAATGTACCTCAGGCAGACATGTAATATACCTCAGGCAGACGTGTAATATACCTCAGGCAGACATGTAATGTACCTCAGGCAGACATGTAATGTACCTCAGGCAGACATGTAATGTACCTCAGGCAGACATGTAATATACCTCAGGCAGACATGTAATATACCTCAGGCAGACATGTAATATACCTCAGGCAGACATGTAATGTACCTCAGGCAGACATGTAATATACCTCAGGCAGACATGTAATATACCTCAGGCAGACATGTAATGTACCTCAGGCAGACATGTAATATACCTCAGGCAGACATGTAATATACCTCAGGCAGACATGTAATATACCTCAGGCAGACATGTAATGTACCTCAGGCAGACATGTAATATACCTCAGGCAGACATGTAATATACCTCAGGCAGACATGTAATGTACCTCAGGCAGACATGTAATATACCCCAGGCAGACATGTAATATACCTCAGGCAGACATGTAATGTACCTCAGACAGACATGTAATATACCTCAGGCAGACATGTAATGTACCTCAGGCAGATATGTAATGTACCTCAGGCAGACATGTAATGTACCTCAGGCAGACATGTAATGTACCTCAGGCAGACATGCAATATACCTCAGGCAGACCTGTAATATACCTCAGGCAGACATGTAATATACCTCAGGCAGACATGTAATATACCTCAGGCAGACATGTAATATACCTCAGGCAGACCTGTAATATACCTCAGGCAGACATGTAATATACCTCAGGCAGACATGTAATATACCTCAGGCAGACATGTAATATACCTCAGGCAGACATGTAATATACCTCAGGCAGACATGTAATGTACCTCAGGCAGACATGTAATATACCTCAGGCAGACATGTAATATACCTCAGGCAGACATGTAATATACCTCAGGCAGACATGTAATATTCCTCAGGCAGACATGTAATGTACCTCAGGCAGACATGTAATATACCTCAGGCAGACATGTAATATACCTCAGGCAGACATGTAATGTACCTCAGGCAGACATGTAATATACCCCAGGCAGACATGTAATATACCTCAGGCAGACATGTAATGTACCTCAGACAGACATGTAATATACCTCAGGCAGACATGTAATGTACCTCAGGCAGATATGTAATGTACCTCAGGCAGACATGTAATGTACCTCAGGCAGACATGTAATGTACCTCAGGCAGACATGCAATATACCTCAGGCAGACATGTAATGTACCTCAGACAGACATGTAATATAACTCAGGCAGACATGTAATGTACCTCAGACAGACATGTAATATACCTCAGGCAGACATGTAATGTACCTCAGGCAGACATGTAATGTACCTCAGGCAGACATGTAATATACCTCAGGCAGATATGTAATGTACCTCAGGCAGATATGTAATGTACCTCAGGCAGACATGTAATGTACCTCAGGCAGACATGTAATGTACCTCAGGCAGATATGTAATGTACCTCAGGCAGACATGCAATATACCTCAGGCAGACATGTAATGTACCTCAGGCAGACATGTAATGTACCTCAGGCAGACATGTAATGTACCTCAGGCAGACATGTAATATTCCTCAGGCAGATATGTAATGTACCTCAGGCAGATATGTAATGTACCTCAGGCAGACATGTAATATACCTCAGGCAGACATGTAATATAACTCAGGCAGATATGTAATGTACCTCAGGCAGATATGTAATGTACCTCAGGCAGACATGTAATGTACCTCAGGCAGACATGTAATATACCTCAGGCAGATATGTAATGTACCTCAGGCAGACATGTAATATACCTCAGGCAGACATGTAATGTACCTCAGGCAGACATGTAATGTACCTCAGGCAGATATGTAATGTACCTCAGGCAGACATGCAATATACCTCAGGCAGACATGTAATGTACCTCAGGCAGACATGTAATATACCTCAGGCAGATATGTAATGTACCTCAGGCAGACATGTAATGTACCTCAGACAGACATGTAATATACCTCAGGCAGACATGTAATATACCTCAGGCAGACATGTAATATACCTCAGGCAGACATGTAATATTCCTCAGGCAGACATGTAATGTACCTCAGGCAGACATGTAATATACCTCAGGCAGACATGTAATATACCTCAGGCAGACATGTAATGTACCTCAGGCAGACATGTAATATACCCCAGGCAGACATGTAATATACCTCAGGCAGACATGTAATGTACCTCAGACAGACATGTAATATACCTCAGGCAGACATGTAATGTACCTCAGGCAGATATGTAATGTACCTCAGGCAGACATGTAATGTACCTCAGGCAGACATGTAATGTACCTCAGGCAGACATGTAATATACCTCAGACAGACATGTAATATACCTCAGGCAGACATGTAATGTACCTCAGGCAGACATGTAATGTACCTCAGGCAGACATGTAATATACCTCAGGCAGACATGTAATATACCTCAGGCAGATATGTAATGTACCTCAGGCAGATATGTAATGTACCTCAGGCAGACATGTAATGTACCTCAGGCAGATATGTAATGTACCTCAGGCAGACATGCAATATACCTCAGGCAGACATGTAATGTACCTCAGGCAGACATGTAATGTACCTCAGGCAGACATGTAATGTACCTCAGGCAGACATGTAATATACCTCAGGCAGATATGTAATGTACCTCAGGCAGATATGTAATGTACCTCAGGCAGACATGTAATATACCTCAGGCAGACATGTAATATACCTCAGGCAGACATGTAATGTACCTCAGGCAGACATGTAATGTACCTCAGGCAGACATGTAATATACCTCAGGCAGACATGTAATGTACCTCAGGCAGACATGTAAGGTGCCTCAGGCAGACATGTAATATACCTCAGGCAGACATGTAATGTACCTCAGGCAGACCTGTAATATACCTCAGGCAGACATGTAATGTGCCTAAGGCAGACATATAATGTACCTCCGTCAGACATGTAATATACCTCAGGCAGACATGTAATGTACCTTAGGCAGACATGCAATATACTTCAGGCAGACATGTAATGTACCTCAGGCAGACATGTAATATGCCTCAGGCAGACATGTAATATACCTTAGGCAGACATGTAATATACCTCAGGCAGACATGTCATGTACCTCAGGCAGACATGAAATATACCTCAGGCAGACCTGTAATATACCTCAGGCAGACATGTAATATACCTCAGGCAGATATGTAATGTACCTCAGGCAGACATGTAATATACCTCAGACAGACATGTAATATACCTCAGGCAGACATGTAATGTACATCAGGCAGATATGAAATATACCTCAGACAGACATGTAATATACCTCAGGCAGACATGTAATGTACCTCAGGCAGACATGCAATATACCTCAGGCAGACATGTAATGTACCTCAGGCAGACATGCAATATACCTCAGGCAGACATGTAATGTACCTCAGGCAGACATGTAATGTACCTCAGACAGACATGTAATATACCTCAGGCAGATATGTAATGTACCTCAGGCAGATATGTAATGTACCTCAGGCAGACATGTAATGTACCTCAGGCAGACATGTAATATACCTCAGGCAGACGTGTAATATACCTCAGGCAGACATGTAATGTACCTCAGGCAGACATGTAATGTACCTCAGGCAGACATGTAATGTACCTCAGGCAGACATGTAATATACCTCAGGCAGACATGTAATATACCTCAGGCAGACATGTAATATACCTCAGGCAGACATGTAATGTACCTCAGGCAGACATGTAATATACCTCAGGCAGACATGTAATATACCTCAGGCAGACATGTAATGTACCTCAGGCAGACATGTAATATACCTCAGGCAGACATGTAATATACCTCAGGCAGACATGTAATATACCTCAGGCAGACATGTAATGTACCTCAGGCAGACATGTAATATACCTCAGGCAGACATGTAATATACCTCAGGCAGACATGTAATGTACCTCAGGCAGACATGTAATATACCCCAGGCAGACATGTAATATACCTCAGGCAGACATGTAATGTACCTCAGACAGACATGTAATATACCTCAGGCAGACATGTAATGTACCTCAGGCAGATATGTAATGTACCTCAGGCAGACATGTAATGTACCTCAGGCAGACATGTAATGTACCTCAGGCAGACATGCAATATACCTCAGGCAGACCTGTAATATACCTCAGGCAGACATGTAATATACCTCAGGCAGACATGTAATATACCTCAGGCAGACATGTAATGTACCTCAGACAGACATGTAATATACCTCAGGCAGACATGTAATGTACCTCAGGCAGACATGTAATATACCCCAGGCAGACATGTAATATACCTCAGGCAGACATGTAATGTACCTCAGACAGACATGTAATATACCTCAGGCAGACATGTAATGTACCTCAGGCAGATATGTAATGTACCTCAGGCAGACATGTAATGTACCTCAGGCAGACATGTAATGTACCTCAGGCAGACATGTAATATACCTCAGACAGACATGTAATATACCTCAGGCAGACATGTAATGTACCTCAGGCAGACATGTAATGTACCTCAGGCAGACATGTAATATACCTCAGGCAGATATGTAATGTACCTCAGGCAGATATGTAATGTACCTCAGGCAGACATGTAATGTACCTCAGGCAGATATGTAATGTACCTCAGGCAGACATGCAATATACCTCAGGCAGACATGTAATGTACCTCAGGCAGACATGTAATGTACCTCAGGCAGACATGTAATGTACCTCAGGCAGACATGTAATATACCTCAGGCAGATATGTAATGTACCTCAGGCAGATATGTAATGTACCTCAGGCAGACATGTAATATACCTCAGGCAGACATGTAATATACCTCAGGCAGATATGTAATGTACCTCAGGCAGATATGTAATGTACCTCAGGCAGACATGTAATGTACCTCAGGCAGACATGTAATATACCTCAGGCAGATATGTAATGTACCTCAGGCAGACATGTAATATACCTCAGGCAGACATGTAATGTACCTCAGGCAGACATGTAATGTACCTCAGGCAGATATGTAATGTACCTCAGGCAGACATGCAATATACCTCAGGCAGACATGTAATGTACCTCAGGCAGACATGTAATATACCTCAGGCAGATATGTAATGTACCTCAGGCAGACATGTAATGTACCTCAGGCAGACATGTAATGTACCTCAGGCAGACATGTAATGTACCTCAGGCAGACATGCAATATACCTCAGGCAGACATGTAATGTACCTCAGATAGACATGTAATATACCTCAGGCAGACATGTAATGTACCTCAGGCAGACATGTAATGTACCTCAGGCAGACATGTAATGTACCTCAGGCAGACATGCAATATACCTCAGGCAGACATGTAATGTACCTCAGACAGACATGTAATATACCTCAGGCAGACATGTAATGTACCTCAGGCAGACATGTAATGTACCTCAGGCAGATATGTAATGTACCTCAGGCAGACATGTAATATACCTCAGGCAGACATGTAATGTACCTCATGCAGACATGTAATGTACCTCAGGCAGACATGCAATATACCTCAGGCAGACATGTAATGTACCTCAGGCAGACATGTAATGTACCTCAGGCAGACATGCAATATACCTCAGGCAGACATGTAATGTACCTCAGGCAGACATGTAATGTACCTCAGGCAGACATGCAGTATACCTCAGGCAGACATGTAATGTACCTCAGACAGACATGTAATATACCTCAGGCAGATATGTAATGTACCTCAGGCAGATATGTAATGTACCTCAGGCAGACATGTAATGTACCTCAGGCAGACATGTAATATACCTCAGGCAGACGTGTAATATACCTCAGGCAGACATGTAATGTACCTCAGGCAGACATGTAATGTACCTCAGGCAGACATGTAATATACCTCAGGCAGACATGTAATGTACCTCAGGCAGATATGTAATGTACCTCAGGCAGACATGCAATATACCTCAGGCAGACATGTAATGTACCTCAGGCAGACATGTAATATACCTCAGGCAGATATGTAATGTACCTCAGGCAGACATGTAATGTACCTCAGGCAGACATGTAATGTACCTCAGGCAGACATGTAATGTACCTCAGGCAGACATGCAATATACCTCAGGCAGACATGTAATATACCTCAGGCAGACATGTAATATACCTCAGGCAGATATGTAATGTACCTCAGGCAGATATGTAATGTACCTCAGGCAGACATGTAATGTACCTCAGGCAGACATGTAATATACCTCAGGCAGATATGTAATGTACCTCAGGCAGACATGTAATATACCTCAGGCAGACATGTAATGTACCTCAGGCAGACATGTAATGTACCTCAGGCAGATATGTAATGTACCTCAGGCAGACATGCAATATACCTCAGGCAGACATGTAATGTACCTCAGGCAGACATGTAATATACCTCAGGCAGATATGTAATGTACCTCAGGCAGACATGTAATGTACCTCAGGCAGACATGTAATGTACCTCAGGCAGACATGTAATGTACCTCAGGCAGACATGCAATATACCTCAGGCAGACATGTAATGTACCTCAGATAGACATGTAATATACCTCAGGCAGACATGTAATGTACCTCAGGCAGACATGTAATGTACCTCAGGCAGACATGTAATGTACCTCAGGCAGACATGCAATATACCTCAGGCAGACATGTAATGTACCTCAGACAGACATGTAATATACCTCAGGCAGACATGTAATGTACCTCAGGCAGACATGTAATGTACCTCAGGCAGATATGTAATGTACCTCAGGCAGACATGTAATATACCTCAGGCAGACATGTAATGTACCTCATGCAGACATGTAATGTACCTCAGGCAGACATGCAATATACCTCAGGCAGACATGTAATGTACCTCAGGCAGACATGTAATGTACCTCAGGCAGACATGCAATATACCTCAGGCAGACATGTAATGTACCTCAGGCAGACATGTAATGTACCTCAGGCAGACATGCAGTATACCTCAGGCAGACATGTAATGTACCTCAGACAGACATGTAATATACCTCAGGCAGATATGTAATGTACCTCAGGCAGATATGTAATGTACCTCAGGCAGACATGTAATGTACCTCAGGCAGACATGTAATATACCTCAGGCAGACGTGTAATATACCTCAGGCAGACATGTAATGTACCTCAGGCAGACATGTAATGTACCTCATGCAGACATGTAATGTACCTCAGGCAGACATGCAATATACCTCAGGCAGACATGTAATGTACCTCAGGCAGACATGTAATGTACCTCAGGCAGACATGCAATATACCTCAGGCAGACATGTAATGTACCTGGGGCAGACATGTAATGTACCTCAGGCAGACATGCAGTATACCTCAGGCAGATATGTAATGTACCTCAGGCAGATATGTAATGTACCTCAGGCAGACATGTAATGTACCTCAGGCAGACATGTAATATACCTCAGGCAGATATGTAATGTACCTCAGGCAGACATGTAATATACCTCAGGCAGACATGTAATGTACCTCAGGCAGACATGTAATGTACCTCAGGCAGATATGTAATGTACCTCAGGCAGACATGCAATATACCTCAGGCAGACATGTAATGTACCTCAGGCAGACATGTAATATACCTCAGGCAGATATGTAATGTACCTCAGGCAGACATGTAATGTACCTCAGACAGACATGTAATATACCTCAGGCAGACATGTAATATACCTCAGGCAGACATGTAATATACCTCAGGCAGACATGTAATATTCCTCAGGCAGACATGTAATGTACCTCAGGCAGACATGTAATATACCTCAGGCAGACATGTAATATACCTCAGGCAGACATGTAATGTACCTCAGGCAGACATGTAATATACCCCAGGCAGACATGTAATATACCTCAGGCAGACATGTAATGTACCTCAGACAGACATGTAATATACCTCAGGCAGACATGTAATGTACCTCAGGCAGATATGTAATGTACCTCAGGCAGACATGTAATGTACCTCAGGCAGACATGTAATGTACCTCAGGCAGACATGTAATATACCTCAGACAGACATGTAATATACCTCAGGCAGACATGTAATGTACCTCAGGCAGACATGTAATGTACCTCAGGCAGACATGTAATATACCTCAGGCAGACATGTAATATACCTCAGGCAGATATGTAATGTACCTCAGGCAGATATGTAATGTACCTCAGGCAGACATGTAATGTACCTCAGGCAGATATGTAATGTACCTCAGGCAGACATGCAATATACCTCAGGCAGACATGTAATGTACCTCAGGCAGACATGTAATGTACCTCAGGCAGACATGTAATGTACCTCAGGCAGACATGTAATATACCTCAGGCAGATATGTAATGTACCTCAGGCAGATATGTAATGTACCTCAGGCAGACATGTAATATACCTCAGGCAGACATGTAATATACCTCAGGCAGACATGTAATGTACCTCAGGCAGACATGTAATGTACCTCAGGCAGACATGTAATATACCTCAGGCAGACATGTAATGTACCTCAGGCAGACATGTAAGGTGCCTCAGGCAGACATGTAATATACCTCAGGCAGACATGTAATGTACCTCAGGCAGACCTGTAATATACCTCAGGCAGACATGTAATGTACCTCAGGCAGACATGTAATATACCTCAGGCAGACATGTAATGTGCCTAAGGCAGACATATAATGTACCTCCGTCAGACATGTAATATACCTCAGGCAGACATGTAATGTACCTTAGGCAGACATGCAATATACTTCAGGCAGACATGTAATGTACCTCAGGCAGACATGTAATATGCCTCAGGCAGACATGTAATATACCTTAGGCAGACATGTAATATACCTCAGGCAGACATGTCATGTACCTCAGGCAGACATGAAATATACCTCAGGCAGACCTGTAATATACCTCAGGCAGACATGTAATATACCTCAGGCAGATATGTAATGTACCTCAGGCAGACATGTAATATACCTCAGACAGACATGTAATATACCTCAGGCAGACATGTAATGTACATCAGGCAGATATGAAATATACCTCAGACAGACATGTAATATACCTCAGGCAGACATGTAATGTACCTCAGGCAGACATGCAATATACCTCAGGCAGACATGTAATGTACCTCAGGCAGACATGTAATGTACCTCAGACAGACATGTAATATACCTCAGGCAGATATGTAATGTACCTCAGGCAGATATGTAATGTACCTCAGGCAGACATGTAATGTACCTCAGGCAGACATGTAATATACCTCAGGCAGACGTGTAATATACCTCAGGCAGACATGTAATGTACCTCAGGCAGACATGTAATGTACCTCAGGCAGACATGTAATGTACCTCAGGCAGACATGTAATATACCTCAGGCAGACATGTAATATACCTCAGGCAGACATGTAATATACCTCAGGCAGACATGTAATGTACCTCAGGCAGACATGTAATATACCTCAGGCAGACATGTAATATACCTCAGGCAGACATGTAATGTACCTCAGGCAGACATGTAATATACCTCAGGCAGACATGTAATATACCTCAGGCAGACATGTAATATACCTCAGGCAGACATGTAATGTACCTCAGGCAGACATGTAATATACCTCAGGCAGACATGTAATATACCTCAGGCAGACATGTAATGTACCTCAGGCAGACATGTAATATACCCCAGGCAGACATGTAATATACCTTAGGCAGACATGTAATGTACCTCAGACAGACATGTAATATACCTCAGGCAGACATGTAATGTACCTCAGGCAGATATGTAATGTACCTCAGGCAGACATGTAATGTACCTCAGGCAGACATGTAATGTACCTCAGGCAGACATGCAATATACCTCAGGCAGACCTGTAATATACCTCAGGCAGACATGTAATATACCTCAGGCAGACATGTAATATACCTCAGGCAGACATGTAATGTACCTCAGACAGACATGTAATATACCTCAGGCAGACATGTAATGTACCTCAGGCAGACATGTAATGAACCTCAGGCAGACATGTAATGTACCTCAGGCAGATATGTAATGTACCTCAGGCAGACATGTAATATACCTCAGGCAGACATGTAATGTACCTCAGGGAGACATGTAATGTACCTCAGGCAGACATGTAATGTACCTCAGACAGACATGTAATATACCTCAGGCAGATATGTAATGTACCTCAGGCAGACATGTAATATACCTCCGGCAGACATGTAATATACCTCCGGCAGACATGTAATATACCTCAGGCAGACATGTAATATACCTCAGGCAGATATGTAATGTACCTCAGGCAGACATGCAATGTACCTCAGGCAGACATGTAATATACCTCCGGCAGACATGTAATATACCTCAGGCAGACATGTAATATACCTCAGGCAGACATGTAATGTACCTCAGGCAGATATGTAATGTACCTCAGGCAGACATGTAATGTACCTCAGGCAGACATGTAATATACCTCAGGCAGACATGTAATGTACCTCAGGCAGACATGTAAGGTGCCTCAGGCAGACATGTAATATACCTCAGGCAGACATGTAATGTACCTCAGGCAGACCTGTAATATACCTCAGGCAGACATGTAATGTACCTCAGGCAGACATGTAATATACCTCAGGCAGACATGTAATGTGCCTCAGGCAGACATATAATGTACCTCCGTCAGACATGTAATATACCTCAGGCAGACATGTAATGTACCTTAGGCAGACATGCAATATACTTCAGGCAGACATGTAATGTACCTCAGGCAGACATGTAATATGCCTCAGGCAGACATGTAATATACCTTAGGCAGACATGTAATATACCTCAGGCAGACATGTCATGTACCTCAGGCAGACATGTAATATACCTCAGGCAGACCTGTAATATACCTCAGGCAGACATGTAATATACCTCAGGCAGATATGTAATGTACCTCAGGCAGACATGTAATATACCTCAGACAGACATGTAATATACCTCAGGCAGACATGTAATGTACATCAGGCAGATATGAAATATACCTCAGACAGACATGTAATATACCTCAGGCAGACATGTAATGTACCTCAGGCAGACATGCAATATACCTCAGGCAGACATGTAATGTACCTCAGGCAGACATGTAATGTACCTCAGGCAGACATGCAGTATACCTCAGGCAGACATGTAATGTACCTCAGACAGACATGTAATATACCTCAGGCAGATATGTAATGTACCTCAGGCAGATATGTAATGTACCTCAGGCAGACATGTAATGTACCTCAGGCAGACATGTAATATACCTCAGGCAGACGTGTAATATACCTCAGGCAGACATGTAATGTACCTCAGGCAGACATGTAATGTACCTCAGGCAGACATGTAATGTTCCTCAGGCAGACATGTAATATACCTCAGGCAGACATGTAATATACCTCAGGCAGACATGTAATATACCTCAGGCAGACATGTAATGTACCTGAGGCAGACATGTAATATACCTCAGGCAGACAGGTAATATACCTCAGGCAGACATGTAATGTACCTCAGGCAGACATGTAATATACCTCAGGCAGACATGTAATATACCTCAGGCAGACATGTAATATACCTCAGGCAGACATGTAATGTACCTCAGGCAGACATGTAATATACCTCAGGCAGACATGTAATATACCTCAGGCAGACATGTAATGTACCTCAGGCAGACATGTAATATACCCCAGGCAGACATGTAATATACCTCAGGCAGACATATAATGTACCTCAGACAGACATGTAATATACCTCAGGCAGACATGTAATGTACCTCAGGCAGATATGTAATGTACCTCAGGCAGACATGTAATGTACCTCAGGCAGACATGTAATGTACCTCAGGCAGATATGTAATGTACCTCAGGCAGACATGTAATATACCTCAGGCAGACATGTAATGTACCTCAGGCAGACATGTAATGTACCTCAGGCAGACATGCAATATACCTCAGGCAGACATGTAATGTACCTCAGGCAGACATGTAATGTACCTCAAGCAGACATGCAGTATACCTCAGGCAGACATGTAATGTACCTCAGACAGACATGTAATATACCTCAGGCAGATATGTAATGTACCTCAGGCAGATATGTAATGTACCTCAGGCAGACATGTAATGTACCTCAGGCAGACATGTAATATACCTCAGGCAGACGTGTAATATACCTCAGGCAGACATGTAATATACCTCAGGCAGACATGTAATGTACCTCAGGCAGACATGTAATATACCCCAGGCAGACATGTAATATACCTCAGGCAGACATGTAATGTACCTCAGACAGACATGTAATATACCTCAGGCAGACATGTAATGTACCTCAGGCAGATATGTAATGTACCTCAGGCAGACATGTAATGTACCTCAGGCAGACATGTAATGTACCTCAGGCAGACATGTAATATACCTCAGACAGACATGTAATATACCTCAGGCAGACATGTAATGTACCTCAGGCAGACATGTAATGTACCTCAGGCAGACATGTAATATACCTCAGGCAGATATGTAATGTACCTCAGGCAGATATGTAATGTACCTCAGGCAGACATGTAATGTACCTCAGGCAGATATGTAATGTACCTCAGGCAGACATGCAATATACCTCAGGCAGACATGTAATGTACCTCAGGCAGACATGTAATGTACCTCAGGCAGACATGTAATGTACCTCAGGCAGACATGTAATATACCTCAGGCAGATATGTAATGTACCTCAGGCAGATATGTAATGTACCTCAGGCAGACATGTAATATACCTCAGGCAGACATGTAATATACCTCAGGCAGACATGTAATGTACCTCAGGCAGACATGTAATGTACCTCAGGCAGACATGTAATGTACCTCAGGCAGACATGTAATGTACCTCAGGCAGACATGTAATGTACCTCAGGCAGATATGTAATGTACCTCAGGCAGATATGTAATGTACCTCAGGCAGACATGTAATGTACCTCAGGCAGACATGTAATATACCTCAGGCAGATATGTAATGTACCTCAGGCAGACATGTAATATACCTCAGGCAGACATGTAATGTACCTCAGGCAGACATGTAATGTACCTCAGGCAGATATGTAATGTACCTCAGGCAGACATGCAATATACCTCAGGCAGACATGTAATGTACCTCAGGCAGACATGTAATATACCTCAGGCAGATATGTAATGTACCTCAGGCAGACATGTAATGTACCTCAGACAGACATGTAATATACCTCAGGCAGACATGTAATATACCTCAGGCAGACATGTAATATACCTCAGGCAGACATGTAATATTCCTCAGGCAGACATGTAATGTACCTCAGGCAGACATGTAATATACCTCAGGCAGACATGTAATATACCTCAGGCAGACATGTAATGTACCTCAGGCAGACATGTAATATACCCCAGGCAGACATGTAATATACCTCAGGCAGACATGTAATGTACCTCAGACAGACATGTAATATACCTCAGGCAGACATGTAATGTACCTCAGGCAGATATGTAATGTACCTCAGGCAGACATGTAATGTACCTCAGGCAGACATGTAATGTACCTCAGGCAGACATGTAATATACCTCAGGCAGACATGTAATATACCTCAGGCAGACATGTAATGTACCTCAGGCAGACATGTAATGTACCTCAGGCAGACATGTAATATACCTCAGGCAGATATGTAATGTACCTCAGGCAGATATGTAATGTACCTCAGGCAGACATGTAATGTACCTCAGGCAGATATGTAATGTACCTCAGGCAGACATGCAATATACCTCAGGCAGACATGTAATGTACCTCAGGCAGACATGTAATGTACCTCAGGCAGACATGTAATGTACCTCAGGCAGACATGTAATATACCTCAGGCAGATATGTAATGTACCTCAGGCAGATATGTAATGTACCTCAGGCAGACATGTAATATACCTCAGGCAGACATGTAATATACCTCAGGCAGATATGTAATGTACCTCAGGCAGATATGTAATGTACCTCAGGCAGACATGTAATGTACCTCAGGCAGACATGTAATATACCTCAGGCAGATATGTAATGTACCTCAGGCAGACATGTAATATACCTCAGGCAGACATGTAATGTACCTCAGGCAGACATGTAATGTACCTCAGGCAGATATGTAATGTACCTCAGGCAGACATGCAATATACCTCAGGCAGACATGTAATGTACCTCAGCCAGACATGTAATATACCTCAGGCAGATATGTAATGTACCTCAGGCAGACATGTAATGTACCTCAGACAGACATGTAATATACCTCAGGCAGACATGTAATGTACCTCAGGCAGACATGTAATGTACCTCAGGCAGACATGCAATATACCTCAGGCAGACATGTAATGTACCTCAGACAGACATGTAATATACCTCAGGCAGACATGTAATGTACCTCAGGCAGACATGTAATGTACCTCAGGCAGACATGTAATGTACCTCAGGCAGACATGCAATATACCTCAGGCAGACATGTAATGTACCTCAGACAGACATGTAATATACCTCAGGCAGACATGTAATGTACCTCAGGCAGACATGTAATGTACCTCAGGCAGATATGTAATGTACCTCAGGCAGACATGTAATATACCTCAGGCAGACATGTAATGTACCTCATGCAGACATGTAATGTACCTCAGGCAGACATGCAATATACCTCAGGCAGACATGTAATGTACCTCAGGCAGACATGTAATGTACCTCAGGCAGACATGCAATATACCTCAGACAGACATGTAATGTACCTCAGGCAGACATGTAATCTACCTCAGGCAGACATGCAGTATACCTCAGGCAGACATGTAATGTACCTCAGACAGACATGTAATATACCTCAGGCAGATATGTAATGTACCTCAGGCAGATATGTAATGTACCTCAGGCAGACATGTAATGTACCTCAGGCAGACATGTAATATACCTCAGGCAGACGTGTAATATACCTCAGGCAGACATGTAATGTACCTCAGGCAGACATGTAATGTACCTCAGGCAGACATGTAATATACCTCAGGCAGGCATGTAATGTACCTCAGGCAGACATGTAATGTCCCTCAGGCAGACATGTAATGTACCTCAGGCAGACATGTAATGTACCTCAGGCAGACATGTAATATACCTCAGGCAGACATGTAATGTACCTCAGGCAGACATGTAATGTACCTCAGGCAGATATGTAATGTACCTCAGGCAGACATGTAATATACCTCAGGCAGACATGTAATGTACCTCAGGCAGATGTGTAATGTACCTCAGGCAGACATGTAATGTACCTCAGGCAGACATGTAATGCACCTCAGGCAGACATGCAATATACCTCAGGCAGACATGTAATGTACCTCAGACAGACATGCAATATACCTCAGGCAGACATGTAATGTACCTCAGGCAGACATGCAGTATACCTCAGGCAGACATGTAATGTACCTCAGGCAGACATGTAATGTACCTCAGGCAGACATGTAATGTACCTCAGACAGACATGTAATATACCTCAGGCAGACATGTAATGTACCTCAGGCAGACATGTAATGTACCTCAGGCAGATATGTAATGTACCTCAGGCAGACATGTAATATACCTCAGGCAGACATGTAATGTACCTCATGCAGACATGTAATGTACCTCAGGCAGACATGCAATATACCTCAGGCAGACATGTAATGTACCTCAGGCAGACATGTAATGTACCTCAGGCAGACATGCAATATACCTCAGGCAGACATGTAATGTACCTCAGGCAGACATGTAATGTACCTCAAGCAGACATGCAGTATACCTCAGGCAGACATGTAATGTACCTCAGACAGACATGTAATATACCTCAGGCAGATATGTAATGTACCTCAGGCAGATATGTAATGTACCTCAGGCAGACATGTAATGTACCTCAGGCAGACATGTAATATACCTCAGGCAGACGTGTAATATACCTCAGGCAGACATGTAATGTACCTCAGGCAGACATGTAATGTACCTCAGGCAGACATGTAATATACCTCAGGCAGGCATGTAATGTACCTCAGGCAGACATGTAATGTCCCTCAGGCAGACATGTAATGTACCTCAGGCAGACATGTAATGTACCTCAGGCAGACATGTAATATACCTCAGGCAGACATGTAATGTACCTCAGGCAGACATGTAATGTACCTCAGGCAGATATGTAATGTACCTCAGGCAGACATGTAATATACCTCAGGCAGACATGTAATGTACCTCAGGCAGATGTGTAATGTACCTCAGGCAGACATGTAATGTACCTCAGGCAGACATGTAATGCACCTCAGGCAGACATGTAATATACCTCAGGCAGACATGTAATGTACCTCAGACAGACATGCAATATACCTCAGGCAGACATGTAATGTACCTCAGGCAGACATGCAGTATACCTCAGGCAGACATGTAATGTACCTCAGGCAGACATGTAATGTACCTCAGGCAGACATGTAATATACCTCAGGCAGACGTGTAATATACCTCAGGCAGACATGTAATGTACCTCAGGCAGACATGTAATGTACCTCAGGCAGACATGTAATATACCTCAGGCAGGCATGTAATGTACCTCAGGCAGACATGTAATGTACCTCAGGTAGACATGTAATGTACCTCAGGCAGACATTTAATATACCTCAGGCAGACATGTAATGTACCTCAGGCAGACATGTAATGTACCTCAGGCAGACATGCAATATACCTCAGGCAGACATGTAATGTACCTCAGACAGACATGTAATATACCTCAGGCAGACATGTAATATACCTCAGGCAGATATGTAATGTACCTCAGGCAGACATGTAATGTACCTCAGACAGACATGTAATGTACCTCAGGCAGACATGTAATGTACCTCAGGCAGACGTGTAATATACCTCAGGCAGACATGTAATGTACCTCAGGCAGACATGTAATGTACCTCAGGCAGACATGTAATATACCTCAGGCAGGCATGTAATGTACCTCAGGCAGACATGTAATATACCTCAGGCAGACATGTAATGTACCTCAGGCAGACATGTAATGTACCTCAGGCAGACATGTAATATACCTCAGGCAGACATGTAATGCACCTCAGGCAGACATGTAATATACCTCAGGCAGATATGTAATATACCTCAGACAGACATGTAATATACCTCAGGCAGACATGTAATATACCTCAGGCAGGCATGTAATGTACCTCAGGCAGACATGTAATATACCTCAGGCAGACATGTAATGTACCTCAGGCAGACATGTAATGTACCTCAGGCAGACATGTAATATACCTCAGGCAGACATGTAATGTACCTCAGGCAGACATGTAATATACCTCAGGCAGATATGTAATGTACCTCAGGCAGACATGTAATATACCTCAGACAGACATGTAATATACCTCAGGCAGACATGTAATGTACATCAGGCAGATATGAAATATACCTCAGACAGACATGTAATATACCTCAGGCAGACATGTAATGTACCTCAGGCAGACATGTAATGTACCTCAGACAGACATGTAATGTACCTCAGGCAGACATGTAATGTACCTCAGGCAGACATGTAATATACCTCAGGCAGACATGTAATGTACCTCAAGCAGACATGTAATATACCTCAGGCAGACATGTAATGTACCTCAGGCAGACATGTAATGTACCTCAGGCAGACATGTAATGTACCTCAGGCAGATATGTAATGTACCTCAGGCAGACATGCAATATACCTCAGGCAGACATGTAATGTACCTCAGACAGACATGTAATATACCTCAGGCAGACATGTAATGAACCTCAGGCAGACATGTAATGTACCTCAGGCAGATATGTAATGTACCTCAGGCAGACATGTAATATACCTCAGGCAGACATGTAATGTACCTCAGGGAGACATGTAATGTACCTCAGGCAGACATGTAATGTACCTCAGACAGACATGTAATATACCTCAGGCAGATATGTAATGTACCTCAGGCAGACATGTAATATACCTCCGGCAGACATGTAATATACCTCCGGCAGACATGTAATATACCTCAGGCAGACATGTAATATACCTCAGGCAGATATGTAATGTACCTCAGGCAGACATGCAATGTACCTCAGGCAGACATGCAATATACCTCAGGCAGACATGTAATGTACCTCAGGCAGATATGTAATGTACCTCAGGCAGACATGTAATGTACCTCAGGCAGACATGTAATATACCTCAGGCAGACATGTAATGTACCTCAGGCAGACATGTAAGGTGCCTCAGGCAGACATGTAATATACCTCAGGCAGACATGTAATGTACCTCAGGCAGACCTGTAATATACCTCAGGCAGACATGTAATGTACCTCAGGCAGACATGTAATATACCTCAGGCAGACATGTAATGTGCCTCAGGCAGACATATAATGTACCTCCGTCAGACATGTAATATACCTCAGGCAGACATGTAATGTACCTTAGGCAGACATGCAATATACTTCAGGCAGACATGTAATGTACCTCAGGCAGACATGTAATATGCCTCAGGCAGACATGTAATATACCTTAGGCAGACATGTAATATACCTCAGGCAGACATGTCATGTACCTCAGGCAGACATGTAATATACCTCAGGCAGACCTGTAATATACCTCAGGCAGACATGTAATATACCTCAGGCAGATATGTAATGTACCTCAGGCAGACATGTAATATACCTCAGACAGACATGTAATATACCTCAGGCAGACATGTAATGTACATCAGGCAGATATGAAATATACCTCAGACAGACATGTAATATACCTCAGGCAGACATGTAATGTACCTCAGGCAGACATGTAATGTACCTCAGACAGACATGTAATGTACCTCAGGCAGACATGTAATGTACCTCAGGCAGACATGTAATATACCTCAGGCAGACATGTAATGTACCTCAAGCAGACATGTAATATACCTCAGGCAGACATGTAATATACCTCAGGCAGACCTGTAATATACCTCAGGCAGACATGTAATGTACCTCAGGCAGACATGTAATGTACCTCAGGCAGATATGTAATGTACCTCAGGCAGACATGCAATATACCTCAGGCAGACATGTAATGTACCTCAGACAGACATGTAATATACCTCAGGCAGACATGTAATGTACCTCAGGCAAACATGTAATGTACCTCAGGCAGATATGTAATGTACCTCAGGCAGACATGTAATATACCTCAGGCAGACACGTAATGTACCTCAGGCAGGCATGTAATATACCTCAGGCAGATATGTAATGTACCTCAGGCAGGTATGTAATATACCTCAGGCAGGCATGTAATATACCTCAGGCAGACATGTAATGTACCTCAGGCAGACATGTAATGTACCTCAGGCAGGCATGTAATATACCTCAGGCAGATATGTAATGTACCTCAGGGAGACATGTAATGTACCTCAGGCAGACATGTAATGTACCTCAGACAGACATGTAATATACCTCAGGCAGATATGTAATGTACCTCAGGCAGACATGTAATATACCTCCGGCAGACATGTAATATACCTCCGGCAGACATGTAATATACCTCAGGCAGACATGTAATATACCTCAGGCAGATATGTAATGTACCTCAGGCAGACATGCAATGTACCTCAGGCAGACATGCAATATACCTCAGGCAGACATGTAATGTACCTCAGGCAGATATGTAATGTACCTCAGGCAGACATGTAATGTACCTCAGGCAGACATGTAATATACCTCAGGCAGACATGTAATGTACCTCAGGCAGACATGTAAGGTGCCTCAGGCAGACATGTAATATACCTCAGGCAGACATGTAATGTACCTCAGGCAGACCTGTAATATACCTCAGGCAGACATGTAATGTACCTCAGGCAGACATGTAATATACCTCAGGCAGACATGTAATGTGCCTCAGGCAGACATATAATGTACCTCCGTCAGACATGTAATATACCTCAGGCAGACATGTAATGTACCTTAGGCAGACATGCAATATACTTCAGGCAGACATGTAATGTACCTCAGGCAGACATGTAATATGCCTCAGGCAGACATGTAATATACCTTAGGCAGACATGTAATATACCTCAGGCAGACATGTCATGTACCTCAGGCAGACATGTAATATACCTCAGGCAGACCTGTAATATACCTCAGGCAGACATGTAATATACCTCAGGCAGATATGTAATGTACCTCAGGCAGACATGTAATATACCTCAGACAGACATGTAATATACCTCAGGCAGACATGTAATGTACATCAGGCAGATATGAAATATACCTCAGACAGACATGTAATATACCTCAGGCAGACATGTAATGTACCTCAGGCAGACATGTAATGTACCTCAGACAGACATGTAATGTACCTCAGGCAGACATGTAATGTACCTCAGGCAGACATGTAATATACCTCAGGCAGACATGTAATGTACCTCAAGCAGACATGTAATATACCTCAGGCAGACATGTAATATACCTCAGGCAGACCTGTAATATACCTCAGGCAGACATGTAATGTACCTCAGGCAGACATGTAATGTACCTCAGGCAGATATGTAATGTACCTCAGGCAGACATGCAATATACCTCAGGCAGACATGTAATGTACCTCAGACAGACATGTAATATACCTCAGGCAGACATGTAATGTACCTCAGGCAAACATGTAATGTACCTCAGGCAGATATGTAATGTACCTCAGGCAGACATGTAATATACCTCAGGCAGACACGTAATGTACCTCAGGCAGGCATGTAATATACCTCAGGCAGATATGTAATGTACCTCAGGCAGGTATGTAATATACCTCAGGCAGACATGTAATATACCTCAGGCAGGCATGTAATATACCTCAGGCAGACATGTAATGTACCTCAGGCAGACATGTAATGTACCTCAGGCAGGCATGTAATATACCTCAGGCAGATATGTAATGTACCTCAGGCAGATATGTAATATACCTCAGGCAGACATGTAATATACCTCAGGCAGACATGTAATATACCTCAGGCAGGCATGTAATTTACCTCAGGCAGATATGTAATGTACTTCACTTGGGACAGCAGAATGTTCCTCCCCAGAAGTTGTTCACTCATTTCGGTAGCAAGGGAACAAAGCATAGTAATCCTGTCGCTGCTGGGTTGTTGCTAATGACAGGATCGCCTGTGAGACATGGCCATAAATGACTCTTGTACTGCATCGGAGGTTCACAGAATATGACAGTAAAAGAAAGACATGCTTCTACTGTCCTCATACTGTTTCCCTATGTCTATTAGGCTTTCCCCTCACCCATTAGGCCAGGGGTCAAACTATGGCCCTTCAGTTGTTCAGGAACTACAATTCCCATCATGCCTAGTCACGTCTGTGAATGTCAGAGTTTTACAATGCCTCATGGGATGTGTAGTTCCGCAACAGCTGGAGGGCCGTAGTTTGAGGATCCCTGCATTAGGCCATTCCTGTTTTAGTAACCGTTTTAGTAACACTCATTGCTTGTCTAAAGAAAGGAAATTTATATTGTTGTGGGTATTGTTAGTTATCACATATACTTTTTAGCAGCCCTTCTTAACCACTTAAGCACCGGAAGATTTTACCCCCTTCCTGACCTTAATTTAACGGTCAATTGCGCGGTCGTGCGACGCTGTACCTAAACCTATTTGACGTCCTTTTTTTCCCACAAACAGAGCTTTCTTTTGGTGGTATTTGACCACCCATGCGATTTTTTGATCATGCGCTATAATCAAAAAAAGAGCGACAATTTTGCAAAAATAACAATATTTTTCACATTTTTTTATATGAAATTCCCCCCAAAAAAATGTAAAAATCAAAATTTTTGGCCAATTTGTTTTCTGCTACCTATGTTTGGTAAAAAAAATCACAATAAGCGTATTTTGATTGGTTTGTTCAAAAGTTATTGCGTTTACTAACTAAGGGAAAGACTTTTGTTGTTTTTTTTTTTAACGAGTAATGGCGGCGATCTGCGATTTTTTTGCGGGACCGTGACATTGCGGCGGACAGATCGGACCCTTGACTGACATTTTTGACACTTTTGGGGGTACCAGTGACATTTCTACAGTAATCAGTGCTATACATATGCACTGTTACTGTAAAAATGACACTGGCAGGGAAAGGGTTAACTTTATTAGAGATGCAGTGACTATGTGTGTCCCTAGGGGCGTGCTTCTTACTGTGATTGGATATGGCTGTATGTGTAACAGCACAGATCAACGGTCCTACATAGCAGGACCGTTAGATCAGTGCTTTTACACAGGGGAGAATGACAGGTGGCTTTGTTTACATTAGCCGCCTGCCTTTCTCCCTTCACAGCAGACGATCGGGAGTGACATTGGGTCCGCCGGTCACACGCACGGAGGTGTCCGTGAACGAGCCGAGGCGGGAGCACGCCTCCGGCGGCGCGAGCTTGCCCGCTATTGGCTCCCAGGCTAGTGACGTACTGGTACGTCACTTTGCCTGGCCGGGGCTGACCGCCGCAGTATATGTACTTGCGGCGGTCGGCAACCGGTTAACCTTTGTAATCCGGAGGAACATTTGAAATAATATTTTCAGTTACAGGGGAACATTTTTTAATAACTGCTGTATCTACAGCTCATTGTACATTAGTATGATAGCCACTGGGAAGAATGCTCAGGGGAGGACTGGGCCAGGGGGCAGGGCGCCAATAGCCCCCCGGGCTGCTCTGATGCCCCGTAAAAAGGATGCAGAGCTTCTGCCACAGACATGTCTAAAGGATTCCTGGTGAAGATAATTAAAAAGACTCCACCGCTGACCTACTAAGTGTGGGATAATGACAAGGACAGAGCGCCGGCCTCCCCCCCAGCATGGATGGTGTAAACTGTGTCTGAACAGAGGCCAGTTCCATGCCCCATAGGGGACTCTCCTCCTCTGGCCAGCCCCGATCGAGCTGTCCCAGATCCCCCAACCGCCCCCCTGCTGGCCAGGTCAGGACCCCGGTTCGACCGATGACTAGAGAGTACCTGGAGTGGAGCTTCAGCCTGGAATGGGGGTCAGGAGGAAGCCGGGAAGAAGGATAGTAGGAGTGAAGCCGATTCGCTGCACCATGGACTTTTGGTTTGTACTTGCCCCCTGGGCTGAAGGTTGCCAGTCAGCCCCTGAGGATGCTTCTTATATTTGTGTGCATTTAAAAAAATACAGATAGCTAAAAAAAGATAGTTGGTGGAACTGGGAACTTATGAGAGGTATAAATTGAAGCTCTGAAGGAACCCTGGAGTTTCCACAGAATCCTGCTTTAGAAAGGCTACTTTATAGTATTTAAATATTGAGTGCTTTAGTTTGTAATATGAGTTTCTTTGACTTCTTTTTTACTTAATCTGTTTTTGGTAAGATTATAAAGTAAAGCATGGGGCACATCAAAAAGAAAAGGTAAAACGCAGCATCTTCACAATTCAGTGTGAATAGCGGCAGTCAATGCTTGATGGGGTTCACTTAAAGCAGTTGTATACTCCCTGAAAAAAAAAAAAAAAAAACCCTGCAAGACAAAGGCATAATGAGCTTGTATGCATCGCATACTAGCTCATTATGAAATACTTACCTTAAAATGAAGCCCCGACACGGACCCCCGGACACCGCTCTGGGAGCTGACATGCTCCCTCTGCGTCTCTTCCGGGTTTGGCGGCTCCGGCGCTGTGAGTGGCCGGAGCCGCGATGACGTCACTCCCGCGCGTGCGCGCGGGAGTCACTTTCCGGCAAGTTCCCGGCAAGGAACTCTGAAGTGAGCTCGTGAGCGGCTGCATGCATGGCAAATATCTCCTAAACCGTGCAGGTTTAGGAGATATTAATTGTACCTACAGCTAAGCCTTATTACAGGCTTACCTGTAGGTAAAAGTAAAAAAAAAGAGTATACTACCGCTTTAACAATGAAAGAATATAGCAGTATCCAGGTGCACCAAGCCTTGGTGTCCTAGCTCACTACCATTATGCAGAGAGTTTCTATATATTGAGAAATTTCTTGAATGTATTGAGAAAATAAAGGCGGCGTATTGTATTGTACAGGACAATGTGAGTTTGTAATCTTGATTTTGAATTATGTAGGCCCCAGAATGTTCCAGGGTGACACTACAGCCATTCAAAAAGTCAAAGAGGGAAAAATAAGGAAGAATGGAGTGGTAGAGTAATAAGAAGAGGGAAAAGTGGGGTTGGAGGTAGGGTTATGAAGGATCGGTCACAGTTAGGTAGAGATAACCCAGGCTCACTCTGATAAGCATACACTTCTTATCAAGTGGTTTGAGGACTGCTGGTGATGCATCTTGTGTTTTATCATCTCAGGGTATCCATGAAGAACTTTAAGTGCTGGTTCACACTAGGTCGCGCCACTTCGGCGCGACTTGCACGGACTTCACATAATGGATGTCTATGCAAGTCGCTCCGAGGTCACCCCAAAGTAGTACAGGAACCTTTTTCTAAGTTGGAGCGACTTGTGTCACTCCTATTAGAACGGGTCCTGTAGCACTGCAAGGACCGCGACTTGTCAGACTGACAAGTCGCGGTAGTGTGAATGGACACTAAGTGAATTAACTTTATTATACTTGGATAAGCTATGGTTCACCGTCACCTTGTGTGGATCCCGGAGCCTAAGCACACATGCGATTTCTTGCCTTAATTAGTGCAGGCTTTAATCTGGATGGTATCCACCTTCCCCATTGGCCGGTCTGGGGCTCTCGTGCTGTACCACTTTGGGGGGGTCTATTGCCCCGCTTCTGTCCATGCCCCAACGCTTGCTCCCTGCAGGACTGAACTCACATTGGAAGGATTATTACACTGTGGATGCCCAGTTGTGCTCTTGAACCCCCGAAGAAGCTCAACCAGCAGAACGCATTGGGATACAGCACCTTCCATTGTCATCTTTATAGCCATTATTCATCTCATTGGTTGTATTGTGACAGTTAGGACTGAATTTAACTAGGAAGGTGTATGGGGTAGATGTTGCTATGAACACTTCTAGATGCATCGAATGTATTTTTATGTGGACCTACGAGTCCATTTTTTTAATTTTGCTAATGAATAATAAAGATATGTTTTTATACCATCAGTGCGTTATGTGTATTTTTTCTGAGGGTAAAAGGATTAGCGCCCTAAAAGTCCCATATACTCATGAGCACAGTGAAATGTATGCAGAGATGTATAGTAACTAAGTAGAACTACTTCACTACTGTACTTAAGTACCGAAAAGGCGGTATCTGTACTTTCCTAGAGTAGAATTTTTTTCTCCTACTTCCACTTTTACTTCACTACATTTTTTCAATGATTTTAATACTTCTACTCCGATATTTTTTTTTTTTTGTGCTGCAGAGTTACTCATTACAATTATAAAAATTACCACTGCCAGAACAGTAGATGGCAGGTTTCATGAAGCTCAAAACATGTGTATTATCAGCGCATACGAAAATAAATGCTACTGTATGTATAAATAAAAGCTGCATTTGAAATAATAAAAAACAATATGATGTTCAAACTTTTGACTTCTTTCTTTAATAACTACATAACACAGTACTTGTACTTTTACTTTCAGTACTTGAGTAGCAAGATGTTTAAAAAAACTACTTGCAATACATAAGTACAAAACATGTTGAATACTTTAGTACTTCTACTCATGTCACTTTTTGATCGAGCACTTCCACTTCTACTCAAGTCACTTTTTGATCGAGCACTTGTACTTTTACTCAAGTATGGGTTTCGAGTACTTTATACAACTCTGAATGTATGGCAGTAATGGCAATTTCATTTAAATACATTCACATGTTCTAATAGTGTGTACATTTATATTGATCAAAAGATATGTAATTGCGAAGTACTGAATTTATCCCGAGTGCATCTTCAAAATCGATAACGAGCGTTCTGTCTTTGGGGACTGCTTGGGGGGGGGGGGGGGGGGTTGGGTGATAATAGTTTCCTGTCTTGTCCTCTGCAGTTTCCAAGCGGCTGACCCGTGCTTTTGATGGACCAATTATCATGAAGTTTTATTTTATGTTAGAAAGATTATGTTTTAGTTTCATTCATTTGTATCAATGATTTGTTTATTTATGTATGCAATAGTTTTGAAAAATCTGTGAAAAATCTCCCTAAGAGCCGGTTCACACTGAGGCGACACGACTCCTTACTACTTCAGGGGCATTACCATGCACCACGACTTCGGAGCGACTTGCAGGGACTTCACATAATGGAAGTCAATGCAAGTCGCTCCGAGGTCGCCCCGAAGTAGTACAGGACCCTTTTTCTAAGTCGGAGTGACTTGTGTCGCTCCTATTAGAACGGGTCCTGTAGCGGTCAATGGACCGCGAGGGAGCGCAACTTGTCAGGCTGACAAGTCGCCTGACAAGTCGCGCTAGTGTGAACCGACTTTTAGAGTCGATGCACACTAGCTCGACTTGTGAGGCGACTTGTCAGCCTGACAAGTCGAGCTCCCTCGTGGTCCATTGACCGCTACAGGACCCGTTCTAATAGGAGTGACACAAGTCGCTCCGACTTAGAAAAAGGGTCCTGTACTACTTCAGGGCGACCTCGGAGCGACTTGCATAGACTTCCATTATGTGAAGTCCATGCAAGTCGCTCCGAAGTCGTGGTGCATGGCAATGCACAAGTCGTCCCCGAAGTAGTACAGAGTCGTGCCGCCCCAGTGTGAACCGACTCTAAATGTGCCACATCCCTATTAAATAGATCGTGGAAAGGTTCCCCTTGGGTGGGACTTTAAAGGCACTCAATACTATAAAACGTAGATTTGAGTAAAAAGCAATTTTATTACAATTGACATAAAAAACCCTAACTAAATATGCATGATAGTACATGGAATGCATAGACATAATACACCAATGTTGATACAATGAAAGGATAGACGTCCTCCACCCGACACGTTTCGGGACTTTCACAGCTCCTTCATCAGGGGTATATTTGGCATCAACCTAATAGATTCCATTGATGTATATAGCATTTCCATATCAAAATTTAAAAACAAGATCGCAGGAGAGCTGCCATTTTGCCTAAGGCTATATTTAGCATATACCATAAAGAGGGCTCTAAGGTAGGTATTGTTGGTAATGAATACCTAGCCCGACCAGTTTAAAATTATTTCCTAACCTCAGGAGAGACAGATCACAGCCCACGCTCATTGACATTGGAACCTGTCTGTCAGGCCTCAGTAGCCAAGAATTACTCTGGTCGGGCTAAGTATTCATTACCAACAATACCTACCTTTATGGTATATGCTAAATGTAGCCTTAGGCGAAGTGGCAGCTCTCCTGAGATCGTGTTTTTAAATTTTGATATGGAAATGCTATATACATCCATGGAATCTATTAGGTTGATGCCAAAAAAAAAATGGTATGGGGAATGGCAACCCTGTGTGAGAGGAGCAGGTTTTCAGGGCTTCAGCAATGTGGCATGGTAAGCATATAGCATCTTCTTTTACAGGCTGCCAGCTGTAGTGACAGGGTCACTTTAAATGTTGAGGAAAAGAAAAGAGGAAGTTGTGATGGATGAATAAATCTTGCCATATTATTCCAACCCTCATTTTATACATAACACTTCAGTTCCCCTATCATTTCCAATAGTCAATAAAAAAAGCGAGCAGACCGTGTTATCTTATACCTCTTACTCCATAAAAGGTAAGCTATTTATAGTCATTTCTTTTTATGTTGGCGCTGGTTTTCTTTCCAAAAAGGAAGTCAGACAATTCTATGATTTGTTTTAGGGTAAGCATGCAGATTACCCCATTGTCTATAGAATAATACAATTCATGGACTGCCTTTTCCTGGATACTTGAATTACCTGCAGATCAGAAACATTCAAATATTCAAATGAAACAAAAGTGTGGGATTTGCAGGTTACATTTAATTTGAGTTCTCCCCCCCCCCCCCTCCAAAAATTAAAAGTCAGCAGCTACACATACTATAGCTGCTGACTTTGAAATATCAGGACACTTACCCGTCCTAGAATCCAGTGATGCAAGCACCGCAGCCGATGTTTCCATCGGCTGTCGGATACTGCCGTTCAGGGGAGGACTGGGCCAGGGGGCAGGGGGGGGGGGCAATTGCCCCCTGGGCTGCTCTGATGCCCCCGTAAAAAGGCTGCACTGCTTCTGCCAGACATGCCTAAAGTTTTCTGGTCAAGAGAAGTAAAAAATCCCTGATGCTGACCTACTAAGTGGGGGTGGAAGACAAGGACAGAGCACAGAAATCCTCCCAACCCCCCCTCAAGCATGGATGGTGTAAACTGGGTCTAAACAGAGGCCGGTTCCATGCCCCACTGGAGACTCTCCTCTAGTCCTAACTGAGCTGTCCCAGCTCTCCACAACAGCCCCCTGCTGGCCAGGTAGAGAACCCGGATGCAGCCAGCGAGTAGAGAGTACCTGGAGCAGAGCTTTAGCCTGGAATGGGGGTCAGGGGGAGGCCGGGAAGAGGGAGAGTGGGAGAAGGGCCGAATCGCTGCACCATGGGCCTCTGGTTTGTACTTGCCCCCTGGGCCAGATGTTGCCAGTCAGCCCCTGCTGCCTCTGCCATTGCCAGTAAGGGAACCTGGCAGTGAAGCCTTGCAGCTTCACAGTCTTTTCCCTACTGTGCATGCGTGAAGAGCGCTGCGCTCTCTTACTGGCCCTGCAGCAGGGGAAGGAGGAGGGGGGGCCAAACTGCTGACATACCTCGCCGCGGTGAGGTCTGACGGAAGTAGGGAAAGGTGCCAAATGTGGCACCGGAGGGGGGGGGGAATCAAATAAGCGTAAATTCCAAGTTTGAGTGGAACTTAGAAGTTCAAACGACACATGTGAGGTATCACCGAGATCAATTTGAGCCTTAGACTCTGTAACTCTAAGCTGCTAACCTTTAGACATTTTTAAAGTGTCGCCTATGGGGGTTTTTAAATACCAATGTTTGTCGCCATTCCACGAGCGTGTGCATTTTTTAAGCATGACATGTTGAGTATCTATCTACTCGGCATAACATTATCTTTCACATTATATGAAAAAACTGGGCTAACTTTACTGTTTTCTTATTTTTTAATTCAAAAAAGTATATTTTTTCCAAAAAAATTGCATTTGTAAGACCACTGTGCAAATACGGTGTGATAAAAAATATTGCAACAATCTCCATTTTATTCTCTAGTGTCTCTGCTAAAAAAAATATATTATGTTTGGGGGTTCTAAGTAATTTTCTAGCAAAATAAAAACGGATTTTAACTTGTAAACAACAAGTATCAGAAGAAGGCCCAGTCCAGAAGTGGTTAAACTGAATAATTTTATTTTCACCTGGTGATCTTGCCGGTAACACGCTTCGTGTTCTAGGGTGACAACGCTCACTTACCAACTGTACCTATGGAAAAGCAAGGTTGTTAATCTAGGACCGGACCTCCAAACACTTTCCCATCTCCTCCTTTGTATAAGACAAGGGGAAGTGTTCTGTAGTCCTCAGAGAGAGCTGCTAACAATCTAATGCAGCCTTTCTCAACCTTTTCAACACAGAGAAAATTTCTGGTTCTTGGGGAACCCCAGCTAAAAGTTAGAAATCTACAACTCATGACACATTAGTGTGACAGTCAGTGGAAAGAATGTTCCTAAAGCCCCGTACACACGCACAGATTGTTGGCCGTAAATTGTCGGCCAACGTCCGATCTGCCGATTGTAGGCTTGTTAGTATGATGCTTCCGACAACCAACTGCGAATTTTCGGCCGAAAAAAGTCTGGTGTGCATGCTATAAATTTTTTGTTGGCCACCAAAGAACGGCCGATTGTTCCTCAGTCAGTACAGATTTCGGCAGACAAAAATCAGATGAGCAAGACTGGGCATGCTCAGAGAAGAAAAAACACACTGAAAGTCAACCATCACATGACATCACTTCTGAAGTTGGTTTTTGTTGGCCAACAAAAGTCCAGTGCAAGTCTAGAGCACATTTCAACCAACAAACAACACTGGACAAAAGACGGCCGATCGGTTGGCCAACAATCTGTGCGTGTGTACGGGGCTTTACTCTTGTCATCATTGGGAAGAATTACCCCCTTACAGATAGTTAAAAGGAACAATGGTGTCATTGGAAACTTACCTGAGAGGCAGAAATTGCCCATTGCTCAAGGAACCTCTAGCAACCTCAGGAGGAACCCTACGGTTCCACGGAACCCTGGTTGAGAAACCCTGATCTAATGGATAAGAGTGAAGCACAGGCAGAGAGCACAGCAAGTTGTTGGACAAGATTTTTCTCAGAATTAATATTGAATTTATTTTTTGCACCTATTAGACAGATATAACAAAACATTTTCTGTTTTAATATTTGAAATGAAGTTTCAAGGAAATCCAGATCAACAATATCACTCACACTGGGGCTGTACCAAGCTGTCAGGAACATACAGAGAAGTATATGGAAGAGCGTGGTATCCGGGGTATGGGAAGTTAGGGTGGGTAGGTAAAAAAACAATGAAAAACCTTTGGTACACCCGAGAGGTGATCTGCATTTCCTGACCCACATGCCATCCCAAAAGTAGATAGTAGGAGGTTATGGTGGCAAGGGGGGGAAGGGGAAGGGAGAGAGGAAATTATAGAAACCATTAGTAAGAAAGAGGAAGAAAAATATCTAACAGCCCCCAAAGTTCTCGGAACAAGAGGCAAAAGGAGAAAACAAACAGTGTAGGTAACTGAGGATAGATACAGTAGATTAAACGCAGAAATGGATATTTGAGCATAGAAATGCATTTAGAACACATCGTGGATGCCCCATGAAATTTAATAAGATATGGGATAGGTGGACTCAGGCCCGGAGACATGTATTTTGGGGCCTCCTCTTCTTTTGCCATATAGTTGGTTGGTCTACTGGCCATTTGATGTATGTCTCGGTCTTTTTGCCTTACGATGTCATGTAACTGTTCAATACCAATGACGCTTGCTCAGGTTACATTTCATAATGTATTTGCGAATATGTCTTTTTGATCTCTATGCCCAGTTGTACTGTTCACCGATTATTTAACTATTTGTGGATTATTGCATTACCCTGATACTGTTGTTTGCCCTTATTTGTTCAATAAAGAACCGTTTGAATAAATAAAAAAAAAGAAATGCATATAGAAATAAATAGTACGAAAGAGGAAGAATAGGAGGAAAACAGCCCCCAAAATTCTCAGAACAAGAGACAAAAAAACCCCAAACAGTTATAGGCAATCAAGGATAGATAGATTCAACATATAAATGCATTTTTGAGCCAAAGTTCCAAACTTTGAAAAATATTGGTAGCAGGCTATGACGATACTAGAAGGTTTCTACTTCACATGAAACACATGCATTTGTTTTAACCTGTACGTTGCAATTTCTGTTTAGGCACTATAAAAAGGAAGGTGGCAAGCATATGCTGGGGATTTGGTGAGCTATTCTAGGGTCTTTCTTGATAGCAACATGGAGGCCTAGGATAGTGAAATGTAGAGGAGCTATTCTAGGGTCTTTCTATATAGCGACATGGAGGTATAAGATAGTAAAATCTACAGGAGCTATTCTAGCGTCTTTCTGGATAGCGTCATGGAGGCCTGAGATAGGGAGATGTAGAAGAGCTATCCTAGGTTCTTTTTTGTAGTGACATGGAGGCCTAGGATAGTGAAATGTAGAGGAGCTATTCTAGGGTCTTTCTGAATAGTGACATGGAGGCCAAGGATAGCGAAATGTAGAGGAGCTATTCTAGGGTCTTTCTGGATAGTGACATGGAGGCCTAAGATAGGGAGATGTAGAAGAGCTATCCTAGGGTCTTTTTTTGATAGTGACATGGAGGCCTAGGGTAGGGAGACGTAGAAGAGCAATTCTGGGTCTTTCTGGATAGCGACATGGAGTCCTAGGATAGGGTGATGTAGAGGAGCCACTCTAGCATCTTTCTGGATAGTAATATGGAGGCCTAAGATAGGGAGATGTAAAAGAGCTATTCTAGGGTCTTTCTGGATGTGACATGAAACAAAGTTTGGATAAGACCAAAAACTTTGGACCAAAAGGGAGCACATTTTCGAAAAAAAACACCATTTATGGAGCATATCATCTAAATGACCACAGAAGTCACTGAAGGACAGAACTACTTTTGCAATCTGAGCAGGTACCCAGGACTAACTGAAGAGACCATTATAAGCTACTTCCCTAGTAATCATGTTAAAGAACATTTTGCTGTTCAAGATTAGAACTTGCTCCACCCCTAAGGAGATCTTGGTTGTGCCAAGACATGTTCCCAGTTCCTAACATGTGCCTGGGGGGACTGCAAAAAATTACTGTTTAGAACCGAGTACAGAGTTGAGATTAGTTTGGGGACCGCATCACATAAAGCCAAACATGTTCAATGACCGATTTAGAATAGAACAGCCTTTCTCAACCTTCTTACCCAAGAAGAACCCTTGAAATATTTTTCAGGTCTTGGGGAACCGCAGCTAAAATTAATGTATTAGGGGGTCAATAGAAATGATGCCCCTTACAATGAAGAATACTCCCTTTACATTGGTGGTCGGAATGCCACCCTTGCAGACAGCTAAAAATATAATTGGTGTCATGTCATTGATTGTGCCAAGAAAACTATTGAGGCATCTTCAGATGGGAGGTCAATCAGCCGCAAGTCAAGAAACCCAAGTAAACCTCTGAAAGAACAGTAGGGTTCCAGGGAACCCTGGTTGAGAATGGCTGATATAGAGGAATTCCGAATTCTGGGTAGAACAGGAGATCCGTTGTTCAATCTGTAGGTATCTTTGGACTATCATCTGAGGACTGTAGTGGTGCTCCTGCAAGTCTGACTATGACAGCAAAGACTGGGAGGTGGTAAAGTGATGGACATGAGATAAACCCAAAAACCCAAGTCATAGCAAAATGTTTTAAAGGTTTATTGCTAGGGTTCGCATACAGAATCTTTTAAAGTTTAGCTGCAACCAAACTCTTTTTTTAACCTTGGATAGAGTAGGAAAGGGTTAAAACTTCAGCCTGTGTTCCTGTGGGCGAGATGTTTCTGTCAGATTTCAAATAAACCTTTGGCTTTCTCAAAGGGACACAATCAGCCACAAAATCTTGACCGCAGCTCCAAAACTTCCTGCTAGAAAAACTATTTTTGTTGCTGTCTGTGTCACATTGAGTAAATTCCACCTCACTTCCCGTCTATTTGATGTTGCCGAAAAAACTTGCCTGCCGAAAAAAAATGACAATGAGTTTACACACTTTTTTTAACAAAAAAACCCTAAAAATGAATATAAACATGTTATTTTAAAACGTTACTCTTTCAGGTAATAGACAAAAGGTTATTATGTAGATCAGTGAGGAGCGATTTACGTTAGACAATTTTTTGAGAAAGGACATGCCATTGCTTATGACCCACTTATTATTTATAATCAGGTTTGGGAAACACATGGAAGTACATTTATCGCGAATCAGTCCTTTGTAGGTGACATTACAGATGTTAACCACTTGCCGACCGCCGCCCGACTATATACGGCGGCGGTCAGCCCCTCCCAGGCAAAATAAAAATAAATAAAATAGAGCTTTCTTTTGGTGGTATTTGATCACCTGTGCAATTTTTATTTTTTGTGCTATAAACAAAAAAAGAGCGACAATTCTGAAAAAAAAAAAAAAAAAACAGTATTTTTCACATTCTGCTATATAACATTCCCAAAAAAAAAAAAAATAAATAAAAAAATCTAAATATTTTATCCTTTTAGGCCAATTTGTTTTCTGCTACATATTTTTTGGTTAAAAAAAAATTGCAATAAGCGCATTTTGATTGGTTTGCGCAAAAGTTATCGCGTCTACAAACTAAGGGAAAGATTTAAGTCATTTTTATGTATTTATTTTTTTTACTAGATATTGCGGCGATCTGCAATTTTTAGCGGGACTGCGACATTGCGGTGGACAGATCGGACCCCTAACTGACATTTTTTACACTTTTGGGGGGACCAGTGACATTACTACAGTAATCAGTGCTAAAAATATGCACTATTACTGTAATAATGACATTGGCAGGGAAGGGGTTAACACAGTGGTGATCAAAGGGTTAAGTGTGAGCCTAGGGGAGTGTTTTCTAACTGTATGGGGGATGGGCTTGTGAAATGACCCCAGAGAACTGTGATCCTATATAGAAGGATCAAAGGCGCTCTGTCATCATTTCAGAGAGAACAATGGTCAGCTATGTTGCCGCCGAGCCCATGAATCAGCATCCCCACTTGCTAGTGGGGGCGCTCGCCCCCCAGCACCACTGCCGCGAACCGATGTACCCATATATCGAATCACGCAGCTGAGCCAGCCTGGCACAATATTTATGCGCACTCAGGAATTGACGAATATCAAAGTATTTAATTCCTTATCAAGGATTAATATAGACAGTACATCACAGGGACATGCGACTGGTTGACGCGTTTCACGATTCTGAAGATCGCTTACTGATAACCACACAATTCCTGAGTGCGGTCAATTTCTCTTTTTGGCTGTGAAGTATTTGGATGACGGATCCGACTCGCACTCGGAATGCTTTGTCTCACCTGAGCGGCTTTTCTTTGTTAGTAACGCAGTATTTATGCGGCGTGGCAGCCGGCATATGATTAAAAAACACCCTCTATCATTTCTGGCTGTGGCCATCTTGAGTAACGGATTTGTGTAGCATTTACTTGGCATTTACCTGGAATCCATCTGCTTTTAGCAGGCAGGGGGGTGTGCTTAGCTGAGAAAGCCCCTCCTCCCCTCCCCTAGATAAAAGGGAAAAAAGTCCATGAAGACTTCTGGGATGTATGACAGCATTTTGGCCTGGGCCAAAAACCAGGAAGCAGCTAATGTGAAAAAAAAAAAAATAAGTTTAAGACATATAAATATAATATTATATACAATACTGTCTAATAAGACTAGCAGCATAAGGATTAAAAATAGTTATTGTTGATTAAGAGAGTTTAGTTCTGCTTTAATTGGTCATAAAATGTTCATTGGTGACATTTGCAGAAGCATTATGAGAACTGTAATATGTATATTTAATGTATTATACTTAATTTTAGGGAACACAAACACAATATAGTTCCTATTTTTGGTAAAAATGTAAAAGATGAGACTGGGACTAGTAAACAAATACCAAATATGTCAGGATTTAAAATTGCATGAGTCTGCAAAATGGTGAGAAAATTTGAGCCCCAAAAACCTTCACAGCTCATCGGTTTAGTGTTAAGCCTAAATAATGGCCCTAGAATTATTATCGTCATTCTGCATAAGGGGCGATACCTGATATAGTTACCCAATCACTGTTTATATACAAATGTGCATCTTAGGTGTGCATATAGGTGTGTGGGGAGGGGGGGCCAGAGTTCTTTCTTTTTTTTAACCACTTAAGCCCCGGAAGATTTTACCCCCTTCCTGACCAGGGCCTATTTTGCAATTCAGCACTGCGTGACTTTAACGGACAATTGCGCGGTCATGCGACACTGTACCCAAATGAAATTGACGTCCTTTTTTCCCCACAAACAGAGCTTTCTTTTGGTGGTATTTTATCACCTGTGCGATTTTTTGATCATGCGCTATAAACAAAAAAAGAGCGACAATTTTGCAAAAATAACAATATTTTTCACATTTTTTTATATGAAATTCCCCCCCCAAAAAATTTAAAAATCTAAATTTTTTAACATTTTAGGCCAATTTGTTTTCTGCTACATATGTTTGGTAAAAAAAAATTGCAAAAAGCGTATTTTGATTGGTTTGCGCAAAAGTTCTTGCATTTACTAACTAAAGGAAAGATTTTTGTCATTTTTATTGTTTTTTTTTTAATGAGTAATGGCGGCGATCTGCGATTTTTTTTTTGCGGGACTGCGACATTGCGGCCGACAGATCGGACCCTTGACTGACATTTTTGACACTTTTGGGGGTACCAGTGACATTCTACAGTAATCAATGCTATACATATGCACTGTTACTGCAAAAATTACACTGGGAGGGAAGGGGGTTAACTTTATTGGAGAGGGAGGGGTTAAGTGTGTCCCTAGGGGCGTGCTTCTAACTGTGATTGGATGTGGCTGTGTGTGTAACAGCAGAGATCAACGGTCCTACATAGCAGGACCGTATGATCTGTGCTTTTACACAGGGGAAAATGACAGGCGGCTGTGTTTACATTAGCCGCCTGCCTTTCTCCCTCTCCACCCGACGATCGCGAGTGACCGGCGGACATTGGGTCCGCCGGTCACACGCGCGGGCTGCTTAGGGAACGAGCGGGGGCGGGAGCGCGCCTCCGGCGGCGCGCGCTCGCCCCCTATTGGCTCCCAGGCTAGTGAAATACCGGTACGTCACTTTGCCTGGGAGGGGGCTAGTGTTTCTTTATTGCTATCAAAAGGCGGCTGGCAAGCCCCCTAAGTGATAGGAGTGGCCAGGAAACATGTTCGCTTTTTAGGACATCTGGGGTTTGTTAGACCTTTTTTTGCAAACCTTTTTTTTTCATTTTGGATAGAACAAAGGAGAGTTATAGCCCCTATCAGATTTTTTTTCCGGCATCTATGTCCCATTGCTGAGATATCATTTCACTTCCTCTTCCACAACCCAACAGGAAGTGAAAGGAAATCTCTGCAAATTAACAGAATTCCTTGGGGACCCCCAAGCCACCTGAACTAGTGTCCCTATTGGAAGATTTTCTCTCTGTTACTTTTCTGGGGGCAACCCAAAATTTGTGATTTTCTTTTAATTACACTTTCAGTGGTAACAGTAAACAGGACAAAAAGAGAGGGTGGATCTTCCTAATAGGGGCACAGACAGCAATACAAATTGACAGGAAGCCTAATCCCTCTCCACTCTATCCAAAATTAAAAAAAAGTTTTGCCTTTAGTTATACTTAAAGAGACAAGTTCAGGAGTTATTAAAAATACCCCCCCCCCCACCCCATTCTATTCTCCAAGCTAATCTAAGCATCAACCCAACCCAACTAAGTTGCCTACACACCTCTTGGTGACAGCCTTCTCCAGTGTTTACAGCCTTCTTCTTCCTCCCTAAATTTTATCCAGAGCTACCTATGCTAGCAAAGTAACTTCTCATAGACTTGATTGTGATCCTACCCTTAGTGTCCATTCACACTAGTCCGACTTGTCAGGCGACTTGGTCAGCCTGACAAGTCACGCACTGTCGCGGTCCATTGACTGGTACAGGAGCCGTTCTAATAGGAGCGACACGAGTCGCTCCGACTTAGAAAAAGAGTCCTGTACTACTTCGGGGCGACCTAGAGGGACTTGCATAGACATTCATTTTATGAAGTCCGTGCAAGTCGCGCCGAAATCGCGCTGCACGCTACTTCACAGGTCGCCCCCTAAGTCGGAGCGATGTAGCGTGAACCGAGCCTTACTGTTGAACTATGGCCACATTTAAGTCTATTGAGAGTAACTGCCCAGGTTAGGGGTTAGGAAGGGGGACTGGGTGTTTTCTTTATATAACTTGGGAAATTGTCCTTTTAAAAAGCAAATCTAGGCAGTTATTTTAACTTTGGGTTGAAAAGGAAAGGGTTAGAACCTCTGATAACTTGTAAATTTTACCTCTTGTAAGAATATTTAATAATAATATCTCACGCTCGTACTTTATTATGTCAGCATATTTATACTGCTCTGAATATAACAGTGTCTATTTATGCCAATAAGCAAAGATCTGTGAGAAAGGAGAATCTTCACTTATTTCCACAAATCAATATGTAGTGAATTCTTTTTAATTGATTAATTTATTTTTAAAAGCATATACCAATCTTAGTGAGTACAGTCTACAGTATGGAATATATAAAAATATTTATTCACAAGACATGTAATCACAATATATGATCGAACTAAAAATGACACAAAAAGATAACTCTTACATAAACTACTAACTTCAAACAATCAAAGCAATGTGATGTTTAGCTCAATAATGAAAGTGAATTTCCACTCGTGTGTACGGGCCTTTAGTCTAAGCAAAATCTGTTTGGGTGTGGCCATCTTAATTTGTTTCATTATCACTTAGGCATGTACGTATTTTGTTAAAATACTGATTTTTCAACTGTATAACATAGAAGTAAATAATTTAAATTTGAGAACACAATTTGAGATAGGGTAAAGAGACCCTTAAATAAAGTCTGTGCATAATTGTTTTTTTTTTTTTTTTAATTACACAGAACTTATCATTTGATAGCCTTCTATAATGAATTAGTTATCCAATCACAAATTGGCTATTGTTGCTTTCAGAACTTTTAGAACGCTATAAGAAAGTGCCAGACACAGGCTGAAGCTAAATATTAAAATGCATATCTATTTTATATCTCAGGCTACCTATATTATCAGGAAAATGCTTTTTTCGGTGATCTTGTTTGCATGTTCTGCAAGAATCCTGGGTCTGACAGGTGAGTCAACTTGTTCTCTTTTGGGGTTTATTGTATCAAGCTGTATTATGCACCTCGTGAAGGCTCTGATCCCTTTCTCTTGCCAATAGTTTTTTTTATAGATTTTCAAAAAAAGATCATATAAACAGATGACTACACAGTCTTTTGTTTACATTGCTCAAGATATGCAATAAAAACACAATTAGAATGATGCTTGTAGAGCTGGAATGACAATAGTCACATAAAACACATTAAATAGAGTTATGTTCCAATAGGCGAGATTCTTATCTACGTGTATCTTACAGTCACATAGAAAATAAGCAAAATACAACTTGCAATCAAACTTTAAGATTCTACATACTTTGAAACAGTATTCTCAAAACTGTGTCCTGCTTTACTTTATCAGGCCCTTGTGGCACTATTCCTCCCACTGACACCAACGATGAGTCACCATTCCTTCCACTGACACCAAGAATGGGGCACAAAAAAACTACTAATACCAATTATGGGGTACTATTCCTCTCGTTGACGCCAACGATGGAAAACTTTTTCTCTCACCAATACCAACTATAGGACACTATTTCTCCTCTCTCTAACCACAGTATAATATTTTTTACACCCATTGACCACTAAACCTGAGGCATTATTTACATTCACTCTGGGGCATTTTCTACTACCATCAGTCACAGTTCAACCCCCTTAATGTCTGAAGGACAATGAACTGGCCTTTTGTTTCAAAAGTTTGGAGACCCCTGTTCTAAAAGACTTTTTGAAGCATTAAACTTTTATACAAAACAAAAGCTTTTCTAAATACCTGGAAATGATCCTCTACCACCTTGCTTGTTAAGGGAAAAAATGTCAATAACTCTGCCATCCCCCTCTACCAAATTGCAAACTCTAATAGGGGCTCCTTGCAGAAGATCAATATAATCTGGGTTCCATAGACACAGTCACCACTTACAGTATTCTCCCCTAATGCTCTAAACTGCAATCCATGGGCTAAATGCAACCTTTTGCTTGCATTTATTTGGCCCTTTGGTTCTATTACTCCCACTGACACCAATGATTAGGCAACATTCCTTCCACGGACACCAGCAGTGGGGCACTGTTCCTCCCATTGAAACCAACGATGGAACACTATTCCTTCCACTGACACCAAAGATGGAGTACATTTCCTTCCACTGACGCCAAAGATGAGGCACTATCCTTTCCATTGACAACCACGATGGGAACAATTCCTTCCACTAAAACCAACAATGGGGCATTATTCCTTCCACTGAAACCAAAAATCTAGAACTATTCTTTCCACAAACACTGACAATGGAGCACTATTCCTTCCACTATTACCAATGATGGAGCATTATTCCTCCCACTAATACCAATGATGGGGCACCATTACTCCCACTGATACCAATGACAGGGCAGTATTCCTTCCTCTGACACCAATGATGGGGCACTAGTCCTCCTCCTACTCACCACGGGCACTATGGAATCTTTATAGTCCCTTTGACCACCAAGCTTGAGACATTGCCCTCTCCCTCTGAGTCTGGGGCATTTTCTACTGCCACAGTGTGGTCCCTTATAGTCTGAATGAGCTTAAACTGGCCCTTTGTTTAGACTCTTTGGAGACCTCTGCCCTAATGGTTAGAACCAGGAGGCTGTATTATTATTCAACTGATTCAGTATAGCTTGTGCATTACTAGGTATACTTTATATAACTACATATGTTATTGGTGCTGATACTGTTTTTTTTTTTTGTCAAAACAGTTTATTAGAGTATAACAGCATACATATAGTAAGAGCATGACAGAGATACAGAGAAACTCCAAGAAATATGCAAACAAAATACAGTCATGGTATGCAATAGAAAACGTAGAAATCTACTCAGAATCACACTTGGACCCAGGTGCATCATATAACCTCTGGAATCACAATAGTGCAAAAAAACACCTCGGGAACAGTATGGGATTGTGAACCACAGTAAGGGGTCAAGCAGACGGAGTAGCCTCCATAACGGTGAAAACCAGGACTAGAAGGTTAAAGCAGCATATCAGGGGGGCCCCCCATCTCCCGACAACCCCATAGGGGAACTTGCTGTCTCAGGGGGCGGGGGGCCCAGACCCCGGAAGCGTGAGACCCGGCACAGAGAGTTCATGGCACGGGAACCATCATTGTGGCCAATGGAGGAAAAGTGCCCACCAAATGGTGGACAAATGAGTCTGTGAGTGTAACGGAGGGGAGGGGAACGAGGAGAGGGAGAGAGGGGAAAGGGTGGAAGGAGAGAGGGTGACAGGGGAACACACAAAAGGGAAAGATGGGGGGAAAGGAAGAAGGAGGCAGAAGGAAGGGCACGAGAAAAAGGAGAGCAAGAGGAAAGGGGGGCAGCGAGGGGAAGACAGTGAAACCCAAACATCCATGGGTGCATCCAAGGGGAGCTGAATAGCCGCCAAGGCAGTGACACGTGCGGTGGGCACTGCCGCTATGCTCTAAGTACACAACCTTTGGAAATCAGGGAGGTGCTGATACTGTTGTATGTTTCCAGTGAAGAACACAACATTTCAATTTTAACTTTTAATAGCATTTAAAAAAATAAATTTACATGTATTTGTTTTTCCATTTTTTTTTTTAGATATGGGTGACAACATGTTTTCATTCCATGTGAAGTCAGACACTTCCTATGTCCACTTGATTCCTGAAAGAAATGAGCCATTCGCAGAGGCAACCGTCTGTATTAGAGTCAACCCTTCACGAGTTCTGGTTGATGAATATTGCCTGTTTTCTTTGGCCACCAGAAATCGTGACAATGAATTCACATTATTTTTTAGAAGAGCGAGTCATGTTTTCATTTTTGCAACTAACAGCCACTCCAGAGAGTTCCAGCTAAATAGCACCCATTTCCGAGAATGGACAAGCACTTGTGTGAGTTGGTGTTCTTCCAAAGGAGAAGTGATTGTGTGGATCAATGAGAAACCCTTTATTTCAAGCAATCTAGAGAAAGGACATGTCATTGCTAGTGACAGGGTAATTATTATTGGTCAAGATCAGGACAAATATGGAGGTTCATTTGAAGCAAAGCAGTCCTTTGTAGGTGACATTGCAGATGTTAACTTATGGGACAAAGTTCTGACCCCAGAAAATATTACAGATTATATTAATAGTAATGACATCGGAGGCAATGTGATCAACTGGAAGGCTTTAAGGTATGAAGTGTATGGTAATGTCACAATCAGGGAAGCTCCATGTATACCTGTTTAATGTATTAAAAAAAACATATATAACTACCACATAAGCCATTTTGAAATGTAATTAAATTAAAATTGATTGCTAATAACATGTTCATGGCTTAACCGACTCCATGGCTTTTTTTTTTTTTTTACATCCATGTCTTCTCAGCTGAATGCACAAGTGATTAAAGCGGAGTTCCGGCCACAAAATCAACATAATCGATTTTGGGCCATCCGCTTGCTTTTGGTCACCTGAAAAAGAAATGGATAGTTACGATTTTTTTTTTTGTTTACTTACCTTGTTATTGAAGAAAAATATACTCACCTTTCTTCCACTTCCTCTCTCTGCGGCCGCGGCCCGCGCTATCACTTCCTCTTTGCATTGATTCCTGGGAGCTGAACGTCATTGCTCCCAGGAATCAATGCGCCTGCACCGGCCCCGCTTGTCACTTCCGGAAGTGACGAGCGGGGCGGTGCAGGCGCATTCTGGGAGAAGAGGACACGGAAGAGGACGCAGAAGAGGATGCGCTGGCTTCAGCTGCCCACATCCGAGATGGCAGCGCTGGAGAAGAAATTTTCAAGGTAAGTATTTCTTCTAAAAGGTAAGTGCGACCCGGGACAGTACAGAGGCTATCCATTGTGGAATGTACTAGCCCTGACTGTCCCGGGGGTATTTTTATTGAAAAAACATTTTCGTGGCCGGAACTCCGCTTTAAGGTGGCTACAAAGTCCCCCCATCACTTCTACAAGTTTAAAGTGTATGTAAAAGGAAAACTTTTTTTTTGTTTTGGAAAGGGGAGATTTAGATGGTCTGCCAAGATTTATTGCTGTCTGTGTCACTCTATTTGCCCCGCCGACCATGGTCATTAAAACAGAAACTAAGAGAAAATCCAAAATGATTATCATAGGAGCCAAAGATGAAGGGAAATTTCCCAATGGGGACAAATGTACCAGTAGCAACTGTGTAACAGCTTTGAGTTTCCATCACTTTGGAGTAGTTTTTTTTTTTCAGTTCCAGTCACAGATTCAATACAGGAAGTTCTGTGAAATCTCCCCAGCAGGGCACAAAGAGCAAAAAATACCCTGAACAGAATTGTAACCCTTTCTGCTTTGTCAAACTCCTGTGAACAAAAAAGTGAACCGTGAAATCACAGCACAAAAACAAAAGTGCACAAATGGTACAGAAATGGCCAAACCTCTGAAAAGCAAGGGCCTCTAACCTTAAACTCTACCTAGACCAAAGCCAGATGGACCCCACTCCTTAGGGACCAGCCGAAGCTGGTCCAGCAAGTACTTGCTATAGGGCTCTCCCTTGTGGTTGAGGAGTTGGCCACAGAACCTCCCCCCGACATTAGGGCTGGCCCCTGATAACCTGAGCTTTCAATCTCTGTATAAAATACAACAAAAACAACACACGTTCAGTGCAAGTGCCCGTGAATAAATAATGCAAAATAACGGCAAGTGCAAAAATGAAGCAGGCCTTCCGGCCAGTATAATGGTTTTCGCCACAAACCAAAACTGAAAAAAAAAAGGTGGTCTCCACTTTACCTTCGATTTCCGCTCATCTTTCAGTTAAATTGGCCCTCATCTCCTCCTTTTACATAAGCATTTTAAGGATGGTAAGCAGGGAGATCAATGTACATAACTCACGTTTGCCAATTTTCTTTTGGCTTTGAATGAACCAGGAAGTGTCCTGCCCCGATCGCCTCCTGGATCCACATCAATATGGCGCCTAGGAAAAAAAGGGGCTTTGTGTTCCTAAACCCCATCTAAAGAGCACAGTGGAGCTGTCAAGATGCTAATTAGATCTTTGATGTCTCTATAAAGTGGATGTATCACTGCTTATTCAATTCTCTTGTGACAATATTTCATTTATTTTAAAGAAAGTAAAAAGAGGTCTTGCGCTGAAGATCTGCAACATATGGGTTTCTGTTGAAAAATGCTTGGGGAACTCCTTTTTCTGAATGTACCCGTTGTCATTGAGTGGAAGGGGGGGTTTCACCAAGCACTAGGTCGAGGCTTGGCCATATGCATATATGCACTTTAGATACCATTAATTGATGGGACTCCTAGTTATGTATGCCCTACATTCCAATTGTTCCATTGTTGAAACATCTGATTGATTGTAATGTGACGCAGTGCATATTTTACCCATGTCGTTTTAAAGTTAGGTCTGGGTCCACCCGTATTTGTAGGTGTATTTTTATTTTAACCGCTTGCCGACCGCCGCAAGTACATATACTGCGGCGGTCAGCCCCGGCCAGGCAAAGTGACGTATATATACGTCACTAGCCTGTCACCGGCTTGTGAGCCAATAGCGAGCGAGCACGCGCCCGCTGAGGCGAGCGAGTGCGTGCCCGCTGAGGCGCGCGCCCGCCCCGGCTCGTTCACTGAAGAGTCCGTGCGTGTGACCGGCGGACCCGATGTCCGCCTGTCACACTGCGATCGTCGGTAGAGAGGGAGAAAGGCAAGCGGCTAATGTAAACAAGCCGCCTGTCATTCTCCCCTGTGTAAAAATGGAGATCAGACGGTTCTACTATGTAGGACCGTTGATCTCTGTTTTTACAGTAGTAGCCATGTCCCATCACAGTTAGAAGCACGCCCCTAGGACACACTTAACCCCTCCCTCTCCAATACAGTTAACCCCATCCCTGCCAGTGTCATTTTTACAGTAACAGTGCATATGTATAGCACTGATTACTGCAGTAATGTCACTGGTAACCCCAAAAGTGTCAAAAATGTCAGTCAAGGGTCCGATCTGTCCGCCGCAATGTCGCAGTCCCGCAAAAAAAAATCGCAGATCGCCGCCATTACTCGTTAAAAAAAAAAACACCAAAAATGACAAAAATCTTTCCCTTTGTTAGTAAACGTGATAACTTTTGCGCAAACCAATCAAAATACGCTTTTTACGATTTTTTTTGCCAAACATATGTAGCATAAAACAAATTGGCCGAAAATGTTAAAAAATTTAGATTTTTACATTTTTTTGGGGGAATTTCATATAAAAAATGTGAAAAATATTGTTATTTTTGCAAAATTTACGCTCTTTTTTTGTTTATAGCGCATGATCAAAAAATCGCACAGGTGATCAAATACAACCAAAAGAAAGCTCTGTTTGTGGGAAAAAAAGGACGTCAAATTCGTTTAGGTACAGCATCGCACGACTGCGCTATTGTCCGTTAAATTCACGCAGTAAAAAATCGCAAAAAAACCCCTGGTCAGGAAGGGGGTAAAATCTTCCGGGGCTTAAGTGGTTAACTGGCTTTGTTTTTTTATACCATGTGTTTTTGGACCAAATTTTTTCAACTTAAAAAAATCTATTAATAATATTATGGAACAAAAAAAAAGAAAGTAAAAAGAGAACAAAAATCCAAAAACATGCACAATAACAAGTGGACAAGAATAAGGTTAAACTATGAAGAGGAAAGTTGTAAGGACAAGCGTACAGTGCGAAAAATAAATGAAGACATTAATGTGAATAAGGGAGATGACAAAAGGAAAGAGAAGAGAGTAAAGGCCAAATGGACTCACGCTACTATGTCTGTCCAGGTTCGGCTTCAATGATTGGTAAATGCCTAGGTGAGAATCTCCAAGTGTGGTTATGGCATCTAAGGACAGATATATTAAGGAGTTTTTTGTACCAGCCACATAGGAAAAACATCTCTTTAATCACAAACCAATCCATACAACCATATTTTTTTTTAAACAATTCTTTTTAACAAACTTTTGCTATTGATTGCATGGCTCTAAAAAAACTAAACTTGCTTGTTTCTAGTCCTTTTTATATTTAGACTACTGTTTACTGTATGTTTGTGTAGTAAGGTGATTCAGAGGTCCTCGTGAATTGCTTTATTAATGAGCATAAAAGTTAAAGATTGATTTCCAAAATCATGTTAGCATCAGGCCATACTGCATATCACCATCCACAAAAACATCTATTTGGATAGAAAGAATTAATATGAACCATACATGCTGACAGTAAAATCTCGTAATTAACTTGTAAACTCATTCTATTGTGGAGATACAGATTGAACATTTAGACAAAGTCTGATAGATGTTGGTCCACATCTACAGACATTGGTAGGTCTTATGCACTCCAAGAGCCCTGTGCACACCTGGATCTTTTGGGTGTGGTGTGGGGTAGATGTGCTTCCTCTGGCCATGTCTTCCATAATACCGTGCTCTTTTCCTAAAGCCCCGTACACACGTACCGATCGTCGGCCGACAGAACGTCCTACAAATGTTCGCGGCTGGTGTGTTTGTTGTTTGTCTGTTGAAAAGTGCTCTAAACTTGCCCAGGACATTTGTCTTCCGACAGAAAATGACGTCACTACGTTCCACGCACGTTCGCCGCTACAAAAGAGGAAGTGAGTGTTTGGCCGTGACCCTTCTGGGCATCTCGCGCTGATTTCGGTAGCATTTGTTTGGTTGACGACATTTCGCTATTTTCCGAGACATCGTTCGAGAATTTATTATGGCGACCGTGAATTCGTCCGTTGCTGTCGTTAGTGTTGGAGTTTTGGCTCTGAGACGACGTACGAGCAATAGGAAGAAGAAGCGGACCTCCTGGACGAAAAATTGGTTGCTTAACCGTGATCAATTTTCTCATATGTCCTTGCAGAGGGAGCTCCAGGAAAATAATCCTGATGACTTCAGGAATTATTTGAGGATGACGGATCCCATCTTTTACCGTCTTCTTGCCCTGGTGTCCCCCTATATTCTGAAGCAGGATACTTGTATGCGGCTTGCAATTACTCCTGAGCAAAGGTTAATTGCGACGTTGAGGTATCTTGCAACAGGGAGAAGCCTGCAGGATCTGAAGTTCACCACAGGCATCTCCCCCCAAGCTCTTGGTATCATCATCCCTGAGACCTGCTCTGCCATCATCAAGGTCTTGCAGAAGGACTATATCAAGGTATGTTTGATTTTTTACATTACATTACATGTATTACTAGTTTCACCCGAATTATGATGTTTTTGGATGTACAGCAATTGACACAGGCCATTATTTGTAAACTACCCTCTGTCCGCATGCACATAGTAGTAAAGATGTAGATTATCTTTAACCATTTGTAAAATTACCCACTAACCACCCCACCATTCTCTCCTATGTGTCCCTAAACGCATTGCCTGTTAACAGTATTTTGAATTTGGGTCATTTTATTGCTTTCCCTCAAACAATTATTCCTTGGCCAATGTTTTAGTACCTAGTTAATGATTTATCTAAAATACATCAGTCCATCCATTCCCACCTATGATTCTGTATGTTTATGTAATGATGTTAAAACCTTCACTGACCACAAGCCCTTATTGATGTATAAATGCCCAGTTTTACTTACCCATCCCCCACCCACATGCTAAATCTCAAAGTCAGCATATACCAAAGCTCAAGTTCAGAGGTCTTCAAACTATGGCCCACCAGTTGTTCACGAACTTCAATTTCCATCATGCCTAGTCATGTCTGTGAATGTCAGAGAATTACAAGGCCTCATGGGATGTGTAGTTCTGCAACAGCTGGATGGCCGTAGTTTGTAAATCTCAGCTCTAGCTGGTGAGTATAATGGGCCATACACACTAGAAGATTGTCAGAACAATTTATCCTTCCGATTTACCAAAACCAAATAATATGAGGTCCAACAAACACTTTCAAATCCTATGCAATCTGGTAGGCCCTTGCACTACATAGAAAAGGTAAATCTGCACGAAAAAGTCTTCAGAGAATCTTCTAGTGTGTATGGCCCTTTACAATATAAGAACAATAGGAGGTTGAAAATAAATGTATGTAGATGTTACATCCCCATATCCAAACCTTTGCCTTCCTGTTGTATATTTTTTTAGCAAGTTGCATAAGCATTTAACAGACAACTGTGTGTGTAATTAATAATGTGATGTGCTCAAGCACTAATTTTATTTTTTTTATTTTTTCCCCACAGTTTCCTTCAAACGCAGAGCAATGGCTGGAGATTTCTGATCAATTTCTGGAGAAGTGGAATTTTCCCAATTGTGGGGGTGCTATTGATGGGAAGCACGTCCGCATTGTCCCCCCTCCGAATTCCGGCACATTTTATTATAATTATAAAGGTTTTTTTAGTATAGTCATGCTAGCCATAGTTAATGCAAACTATGAGTTTATTTTTTTGGATATTGGCAAAAATGGCCGCAATTCGGATGGGGGAGTTATTGATCAGACGGAGTTCGCTCGTCGTCTAAAGAACGGCACTCTGAACCTGCCATCCAGGGAGCAAACTGTTGAGGGTATGAGCTTTGTGTTTATCGCAGATGAGGCTTTTGCGCTTGGGGAGCATCTCATGAAGCCCTACCCTCAGAGGAACCTCACCCCAGACCAAAGGATTTACAACTACCGGTTGTCCAGAGCTCGCAGAGTTGTGGAGAATGCCTTCGGGATAATGGCCAACCGGTTCCGGATATTCCTGACGTCCATAAACCTGGCACTGTACAAAGTGGATAATGTGGTCTTGTGTTGCTGCATTTTGCACAACTTCCTACGCAGGAATGCACAAAATTATGTATTGCAGCAACTGGATACTGACCCTGCTATGCCAGGTACAAGTGGAGAGGCCCAACCTTCTAACCAAGTGGAGTCCATGCCGTCAATGGAAGTTGGACGGTCAGCATTGGCATCACACAGGGCCCGTCAGATCCGCCAGGAATATCTGGACTATTTCGTGGGGAGAGGAGCTGTGTCTTGGCAGCAATCACTGTCACAAACACATTAATCTTGTTAAAGATTGGACACACAAGATAAATGTCAGAGATATATTATTTTTCAACACATTAAACAAAAATTGCAATGATTCTGTATTGTGGATTATAATCATTTGGGCACATATGCCAAACACAATTATTTGGGTTAATCATGTGTTATATATGTGTGACTTTGGAAGGGTTAATACATTCATCAGTGTGTTTCTTGACTGTAGTCTCTCACCAGCTGATCCAAAGTGATGATGGCCATGTGTTATTTTTTAGCCAGTGGTGTAAATACAAGGGCCTTCTGCACCCCACAAAATGTACACAAACCCTGTCACATTGAGAACTAGGTCACACCCAAGGTTCATCTAATGTCACCTTATATTGGTGTTCATTGTCCAGAAGTTGCCCATACTATATATTTCAGATAATACATTAGGGTATTAACAAAGTACCTACACCTGTTATGTTGTGTTCATTTATGACATCCTTCTCACTGCCCACCAATGTTAGGATATGTCAGTGTTATGTGAAACTTGATCATTGTTCATCTCAAAGTGTTATATATATATAGGTAATGGAAAGTGAACTAGAGCAACGAACAAGCAATACACTATAGATTACACTGATCTCCCTACACTGATTGCTACTGGCAATATCAATGCCATATTGAATCCTAGGACTGCTAGTACCTTGAGTGTTGAGTCACACTTATGCGATGCGGGAAGTCTGCGACTTTGCAGCCTTCCAGCATTGCATAAGGGTGACCCGCCACTTACTTTTTCCACAGGATTGTATTCCACAAGTGTTAAGCACTGTGCGATCCAATCCAGATACATCAGAAATAAAGGGTCATGTGCGACTTGTATGCGTGTTCAGTGCGAATGTAGCCATACAAAGTGTATGTCTCAATTCACACTGCACATCTGATGGCATGTAATATCGTAGCGCACTGCTCCTTTATTACATGCGATCAGATGTTCATGCGAAAATCAGCTATACAGTTTGTATGGCTCAATTTGCACTGCACTCGCACAAAAGTCGCACATGATGCATTTATTCAGCCGCATCAGGATAGGATCGCACAGTCGTTCAAACTTGTGTGATCCGATCCTGTGTGAAATGTCAGATCGCACTGTGATATGCGTTAAAACTGGGGGTATCTTTAACATTTCATTGACACCTCCAGCAACTTGCATATGGCAGTGTCCAAAATGCTTTCATTAACATGTAAATATGTGAATAGGACAGCCATCATACATTTAGTGCTTCTTTACACAGCTTTAGACCTCGACCCCCCAACGAAAGTCTAATAAAGAATTGAACACACATTGTTGAATGTAAAAATGTTTTAGTATCAAACATTCACAGGGTTAGGGTTAGGGTTAGGGTGTTGGAAAGTGCTTTTCCCAAACTTGGGTACACTCTTTAACATCTGAGTGTCATAAAACTGGCATAAAATATTATATAAAAATGGGAACATCCCAATACAAACAGTAAAAAATTTTTAAATAATTTTTTTTAAAATTTGGCAAGCATGTCCACAAAATCACGCATCTTTCCTTGCAATGCCGTTGCAGTCTCTTTTATTTGCTCGAGGTCTGAGCAGCATTGAAGAGCCTCACGGGTCAATTTGGCCAATGTGCAAGTATGTAATACATGATCTGGAAAATAAAATACAACGGAGTCAATGTGAATCACCTACATGAGGTCATAATATAGAAACATTTGGTGTGCAGGTAATCTTTAAATTCCTCTCGAGTTAATACCTACCCTGTTCTTATGCTCTTTTGCCCTAGGCTCTTCATCTTCCTCCTGACCTCCTCCAATGCTGTTGCTGATGATTCTGCCGGTCTCCTGAGCTTACTATATATTCATTAGGGGTGTGAACGCATGATGACGTCATTGTGAGGGCATGGTTGTAATGTATATATATTAAGATGCAGAGACCAGAGAAGGGCAGAATGCACGGCAACAGCATTGGAGGAGGACAGGAGGAAGAAGAAGAGCCTAGGGCAAAAGAGCAGACAACATAAGAGCAGAAGATTGGACAGCAGAAGACTGGAGAGGAGAAGATCCAAAGAGCAGAGTGGAGAAGACCGGATGAAGATCTTTAAGAACATTTCATAAACGTCTCCTGTCGTTATTCACATACACTTCCATTTATGTGGTTAATGTGTAGGGGTACTATGTACCCCATACCCATTCACATAGTGATTGGGGTCTGGGATCTGGGGGCCACCCTTTGTTAAAGGTTGCTTCCAAAGTCCTAGGAACCCCCTGGCCGCATGACCCCCCAAAACCACCAGACAGGGTTGTGGGGATGAGGCTCTTGTCCTCCTCTACATGGGAGTAAGGTGCTTTTGGGTGTGCGGTGCAGAGGCCCCCTGGCCCAAAGCAACAAGACCCCCCCATGTTGAGGGCATGTGTCCTGCTGTGGTCCAGGGGGTGTTTGGTCCGCTTGCTCGTTCTCTTTCCTGGCCTGACAAGCTGCATGCTTGTATAAGGGTCTGGTAGGGGTTTTGGGGGTAACCCACGCTGTCTTTTTGTTGTGGGCATACCCTCAAACTCAATACCACACACAAAAGGCCTGGTTGTGAACTTGGGGGGACACCCACGGTGGGTTGTTCAATTTTTTGGTGTAGTTCCCCCTCAAAAATCTTCACAACGCAAGTGGCCCCGCAAGTCAGAGCATCCTGATCCGACTTAGGGTGCGACTTCCATTCAAATAAAGAGGCTCCCATAGGGAACTAGTGTTGTAAATTGGAGGCTAAAAATAACACTGATAAAAATCATTCTGCAAAAACCTACGTGGGCACACAACTGGCTCTCTGACACTTGGTCCTGGTTCCTCCACAGTTTCGGAACTGGCTTCCATGCTGCTTGGCAAGTTGCCAGGAGATCGGGGTTCTGACCTGGCTGGGGATGCCACATCCTGGCATGATGCAACATCTGCAATGTAAATTTGTAAGGGAATACAAGAATATAAGGTTAAACAATCATTGCAAATACACATATTTCTATGATCCCACTACACAAAAATCTGTGACTACCAACCTTCTTGTTGCTCTGGTGTCTCATCACTTGTTGGCTCCACCAGGATTATTTCCGGAATAATGTCTTCATCTACATAATACAAAACATTGGCCATATCATAAAAGTCACAAGAGGTACATTTGTTAGGACATGGTGCCCTGCTTGATAGCTCTTTTAGTAACAAATATGAAGACATGTACATGGTTATCTACGAAAAATATGGTACATTAATGTTTGACAGTGCATAGGAACCAATTACCTTTAGTGGAATCTGTGCCACCTTCTGTGCCCATGTCCTCATCTTGTTCGGCAACTGCCGATGGAGCTGCCAGACCTCTCCTCCTCCTTTCCCATAGTTTGGCACGGAGTTTACGTTTTTCTCCTATTTAAAGGTTTGAATAATAATCTGTGATTAATAGGAATGTTTGCTGAGAAGATTCGTGCAGGAAAGAACGTTCGTTGCAACACAATACATATATTTTTAACTATGGCTTCCTGACTTTTAATGTCATATACTAAAACATCAACAATAGATCGATCAATCACGACATGACAACTAAAATGAGTAATCTAACTTTTTACATAGACATTATAATCTAGACATGTTAATACAACATACACCAAATTATAAAAAACATATTGCATGATTAAAAAAATAAAGAAAAAATAAAACTTACTTTTTTTCAAAATCCGATGGATTTGGGAAAGCTGATCCTGCTCACGGTGTTTGAGGTCAGACCACCGTTTCCGAATCTGATCTTTCGATCGCTCGACACCGAATTATTTGACCAAACAGGCCACCACCTTGTCCATGATGCCATCTTTCCTGGCATTGGGCCGCTCGTAATTAGCCAACTTGCCATCATAATCCATTTTTTCTAAAATGGAGACCATCTCCACCATTTCTGGCTTTGACATGGGTGTAGCCCTTGATTTTCGGGTGGCCCAATCACTTCGGCCCCCACTTGATGAACTCTGAGATCTTTCAGACATTCTTCTTGATTAAAAGATTGTTCCTCTGCTTCAGGTGTGAGTGTTGCATGTAGGCCTGATCTTCGGCACGTACACACCCCTGCACAAGCCCGCCACTGGAGGAGGAGTTGACGCCTGCGCTGTATTTAAAGGACGCCAGATCGTTCGGCCGACGATTCGCTAGCGGACATATCGAGAGTTGGAGCACGATCGAGCGGCGAATCACGACTTTTCCCCACAAACAAAGGTACGACTCTTTTAATAGAAAGTGTGTGTTTTGGGCCCTATACAGCTTTTATTAGGAATATCTTTATTATGTGCCAAAATACATGCTATTTTAATATGTTTTGTGTTGTTTTGTGTCTTGCAGGCATATACTGTCCTGCAATATGGTGGACAATTTCACCACCCACAACTTTCTCATCAGTTTCATTGATGAATTCAGGCAACTCCCGTGTTTGTGGCAAGTCAAGTCCGCAGATTATAAAAATAGAAAACTCAGAAAACAGGCCATGGAACATTTGGTGGCCTTCTACAAGCCCGTCTGTCCTGGGGCAAATTTTACTTATATCCGCAAAAAAATAAACAGTATTCGCACTGCCTACAGGCGGGAGTTAAAAAAAATAGAGGAGTCCACCCAGTCTGGAGCAGGTGCACGGAATGTATATGTACCACGGCTGTGGTACTATGATAACATGCGGTTCCTGGCAGACACCATGGAATCCAGGCCGTCAATTTCAACACTGCCTTCTACTTCGGCAGAGGGCTCAGTGTCGGTTGATCCAAGCCAGGATGAGGATTTCCTGGAGGAGAGTTTTACTCAGGTATGGCATTTCACAATATATTGTCTGCTAAAATTTAATCATGTAACAAAATTATAAGCTAAACCATAATTGACCCTTTATGTAAACGGGCATAGCAAGGGGTTGGCATGACAGGCAACCGCCAGGGGCGCAGGCCAAGGGGGGTGGGTCACAAAAACATTGGCATTGTTTTATTGTTTATTTTAACAATCCACTCAGCCTGCACACCCCAGAACCCCCAGTTTGCAGGCGGATTCATGCAGGTGTAAAACATTGAGAGCAGCTGAGCCAAAAGACCAGGAGACTGAGACTGCCTCTCACTGCATCCCCAGCACCCCTCCGGTCTTACAAACACTGCTGCATCCCCAGCACACCTCTGGTCCTAACAAACACTGCTGTAGCCTCAGCATTCCTCTGGCTCAACCTTTTTTAATACAAAACTAACAGCTCCTGCAAATGATCCATCCATCCTTGCTTCCATGTCTCTGGTCTCTCACTGTGGGTCAGCAAGGCAGGTGGCTCCCTTATTCATGTTTCCCTGCACTGCTTCACCCTCAATGCCCTACATCAAGCCCTCTGCAAGTTCAGGCCCCTCTCTCTCTGCAACCCCCTCCTCTCTCTCTCACACCCCCTCTTTCTCTCCCTCTCTCTATCTCTCAACCCTCTCTTTCTTTTTCACACCTGAGACAATGATTGCCCACTAGAGAGCTCTACACTGGGCAAACAAGGGGCAAATTAGAAACTTTTAATGCCCTTTAATTTTTTTTTGGGGGGGTGGGTTACAGTTTTACATTGATCTTGGGGGGGGGGGGGGGTTGTTGCCAAATACAGCTCCTCAACAAGGGCACTGGAGACCCTAGATACGCCACTGTATGTAAAGTCTGCTATTTGTTCACAATAATATAACAAACATGACTTTTTATATACACTATAACATTCTAATCAATTGTTCATTTCATCAACAGGGAAGTGTCACTGAGGAGGAGCCAGGTTGCAGCCAGGAGCCTGGGGAGCCTGTGGAGCCTGAGGAGCCTGTGGAACTATTTCCACCACCACCTCCTCCTGCCAAACGGAGGCAAAAGAGGAAGCACGTGGATGACATCACCGACGAGTTTATCCAGGAGGCCACCATAGCCCTACGTCGGAAACCGGAGGCCAATGAGTCCTTCGGCAACATGACGGCAAAAATTTTGGATAAGGTGGACCTCAGGCAGTGTCAGTATGCCAGAAAAATCATACTCGATGTGCTGCAAAAGGCTGAAAACGGCATACTTACTGAGCACAGCCATGCATGCCAGGAGCACCCGTGCCCTCCACCTCCACCTCCACCTCCACAACACCCACCACCTCGCCAAATGCCACATGGCCAGTGGCAATATGGCCAGCAGGATCCAAACCTGCCCTCATGGCAACCTGATTTCAGTTACCAGCAACTTTAATTTTTGTAACCCCCTATTATTTATTTTACCCCTGTTTGCCAGTTTCTAGTTTAATTTTGTCCAAATGGAACTTTTTTATGTTTAGTTTATTATACGGAAAGTATTGATGTTTGCTTTGTTTTTTTTTTTGCTGAGATCCAAAAAATAAAGAAAATGAAAATAAAAAATGGCCTATCTGAATTTGTTAACATGTTTAATATTGTGCATAACCTGAAAAATATGTTTTAGACATTAATTCATACAAGAATAAAGGGTCATATCAATAGTTAGATCTTTGGTGTGAAAATACAAAAATAATGGTGAAGAGTTCAAATTATTTAATTATAAAATTTGATAGAACAGATAGAATAGACAAACATTATCTTCATCATAACAGAACACATGCCTTTTTATTAGAAAAGTATGGCATTATGAGCAGCATCTTCCTTCTTCTCACATTTATCAAGATGAGCATGTGCTCCGCATTTCACCTATTTCTTGGACTTCCGCGAGCCGAAAGTTCTTTCTGAATAAAATGTTGAGTTTACTAGAGAAAATTCTTCCGGGAACTCATTTGGTTTGATCATGCGTGTTGGGATTTGTAGCTGTGTGTCGGCCGAATTCTGTACTGACAGGCGAACAATCGTCCGTTCTGGTGTCGGCATACAAAAATTTTCATGTTTGCAAGAAAGACTTTTGTCCGCGGATTGTGCGCAGACATCTGTCGGAGGCACCATACTAACACGCGTACAATCGGCAGATCCTTCGTCCACCGACGTTTGTATGCCGACGATCGGTACGTGTGTACGGGCCTTAAGCATCCAATAACCAGGCACAAATACTATCATCTGGTAGGTGTACCTAGCAGTTTTTAAATATCTTGTGAAAGCCAATATTTCCATAGAAAGAACACTGTAGAATGGTGATCCAGGGAATATGTAATAACATTTTTGGACAGGAATTCATTTTTTCTCTGTTGGAGCAAATCAGAAGAGGATTTGCCTATTTCTGAAAAACCTGCTGCTGGTAAACCATGTCTATTTCATCCATCTTAAAGGTGGGCCCTCATCCTCTTCATCTAGTTGGCCAAAGTTAGAATGGTCAGGCCATCATATCCAGGAGCTGGTAAGCTGCAAGTAAGAGACACTAAATGAACATAGGGCATGGAGTTATGAAAACATATACTGTACATTTAACTGAACATATTATTCTTGTGAATTGGTGATTAGGGTGGAATAAAGTCAGTCTATATACTGTAAATATGATTGGTCCATTTATTTATTTTTTAGTTGTGAAAATGTTGAGTTCTATTTAGTATGAATTGATTCTAGTGGATGCAGTAAATAGAATCATAAAATAGGTCTACCTTATTAGTGGTTGGAGGTTTGTTTGTCCTTCACTGCTGTTTCTCATCTATGCTCCCTATAAAATTCCTCCTCTAGTCCCTGGTGGTGACTAGGGATGAGCCAACGACTCAGTGCAAACCTAATTTAGGACTGAACTTGGGCTGCGTGGATGCTCAAACTTTTGTCTATTTGGCAGAAGCCATATGGTATTTCATTCTACTGCTTCTGTACATGACAGCTTCCTATTGTCAAAGATCCTAAAGAAGCATCAGGTCCTGGCACCCCCTGTGTCCCTAGCAACTGTTGCTGTCACATTTAAAAACAAACTCAACAATCAACACTAATACAAAGAAAACAGCTAGCAAAAGGATGGTATAGGCAGTCCTTAGTGAGAATAAATGTAAACTGCAACGCTAAAAATAAAACCGTGCTAATCAAAAAATGTGTATCTCACACCAAATAACCGCATCTTCAGCGAGGCTCTGAAAAAAGTCCACTCTTGATCCTGCAGGCCAGCCAATCAACATATGGGGAAATCAGTGCACTGAAGAATCAAATATGCAGTGACTACCAGACAAACATGGTAAAAACTCACCAAATAGTACCACCTCACTAATTACTGAGGTCAGTTTATGTTTGTATCCATAAAGGAAATCTGGGGCTCTTGTGCTATTGGACTTTCCACCACTCTCAATCAATATATGTCAAAGATAAAGTTAGATAATTGTTCGTATTGTATTCACCCTGCAGGTCCTTATCTGAAAATCTTTGCAGCATTGAATAGTGTTCGAATCTCCAACACTATCTTCCAGTATCTTTTGACCCCTTCCATAGGTCAGTATAGAGCAGGGGCCCTCATATTACGGCCCTCCAGCTGTTGCAGAACTATACATCCCATGAGGCATTGTAAAACTCTGACATTCAAAGACATGACTAGGCATGATGGGAATTGTAGTTCCTGAACAGCTGGAGGGCCATAGTTTGAAGACCCTTGGTATAGAGTCTGTAGGGCCAGACAGGGGGCTACTTTACAGTTACTTCATCCTTTGCCATGGCCAATGTAGGACTGTTCAAGACTTTGCTACAGGCCAGTGTAGAGTCTGTAGGCCCAGATAGGAGACTACCTTCCATTTTCTTCAGCCCTCGCCACAGCTAAGGTAGGACTCCTCTGGACTCTGCCATAGGCCAGTGTAAAGTCTTTAGACCCAATTGGAAGGGTACCTTTCAGTTTCTTCAGGCTTTGCAAGGCTAGGGTAGGACTGTTCAGAACGTTGCCATAGGCCAGTGTAGAGTCTGTAGGCACAGATAGGAGGCTCATAAACACATATAAACAGAGTCGTGCTGACAATTAGCAATTAGTGTTGTAAACACAGTGAAAGTATTTTAACATGTTTTTAAAAAGTTCCAAGGAAAAAGTCCAAAAAGATAGTTGCTACTAGGGGTTGCTACTAGGGAAAAATTCTCTTCATATATGACTCAAGTTAAAAAGACATGCAGTCACCATCCGTCACCATGTGCCAAAGTCACCAGAAGTCACCACTACCTTGAAGTTGTAAAAAATGCCTCCTATAATGGACCTTTACACAAATAAAGGTCAATAAAGCTTTTGGCTGTATACCCTGCCAGAGATGTTCCTGTGGGGTTCCTTTGGACCACAATGGAAGTCATCTGACCATACTCTCCATATTGGCATGCCCAAAACAGAAAATGCTCCACATAGTGTAAAATCTTAGTAATACTTTATTAAAGGATATAATCGCACTTACATTCAGGTATAAAAAGCACGCTAAAAGATATCACTGGCCGGCATGGAATAACGCAATCGGCACTTCCGAGACTTGTAGTACGCGATGAGGTCATCACGTCGCTCCACCCTACCTGTTTTGTTACAGAATGACGTTGTCTGGGACACAATAGGAGGCTGCCTTTCAGTTTCCTCAGCCATTGCCATGGCCAGGGCAGGATTCTCAAGCCTTCTGCTACGAGCTACTGAAGGACATTCTAGGGCCAGACACAAAGCTGGGAAACAAAACCCCTTTCTTTTTTCTGGCTTCCTTCACCAAGCAAGGGACTGGGAGGCATAAACTAGATCTCTCTGCAGTTGCAAGGATAAGAACTCATGTCAGGTTTTTATTGATGTGTAAGAAGATTTACTATTTTTCCTGTTTAGTGTTATCAAAAGTAAAAAAAAAATCAGAATTTTAGGTTGTCCCTAAAACAGGAATAGAGGGGAAATTATGCAATGGGGACACTAGTTCTGGTGACAACCAAGAAATCTCTCTTTTTGTATTTCCTCTCACTTTCTGATTTGGCTATGGGACAGAAAGTGAATGGAAAGCTCCCCAATGGGACACAGCAAAGAGAAACCTAACAGGGGTTATAGGGTTTGTTTAGTCATGCTTTGAAACTTTAGGTATCATGGACTCCCATTAATGTGCATATCATGTTAAGATGCATCACTGGTGCTTTTTACACACGTTTTTGATGAGTTTGCATCACCTTAAATAACACTTTTCAGAAGCATCCTCTGTGTTGGGTTATTACTATAAGGCTCGCTTACACTAGTGGTTGAGGGGCCATAAAACTCTACTGTTGAGCTACGGGTTTACTGCTTCCAACCGCTCCCCCTTTAGCTGCATAGGCAGTGGCTCAGAGTGTACTAATGCCACAGGGCAAGTTGCAGTACACTAGTGCAGGGTTTAAGGAGTTAAAGCAGGTGGTGAGAAGGCGATACACCACATTTGGATAGATCTTCAGGTAAAAAAGACACACGTGTGAACAAGTCCATATGGATTCTGGCACTATCATCTCTTTCTAAATGCATCTCAAACATGCTGCAAATACCATAAAGGCATTTGTAAGGCATTTACATTGATATTTATGGAGGCACTTGAGGAGCAGTAAAGCCAATCAAACGTTACATTTTGGTTCAATGCAAAGCGATATAAATATGACCATGTCCCCAGTGGAGGAAGGATCTTATAGTGGTGTGTTATTCCATTCTACCAATACTGTGTCCTTTCAGTGTGTATATAGTTTAGCCACCTCTCGCTCCTGCAGGCTCCTTTGCTCCATCCGTTGGTCGGACTGTAACATCATCACTACACCTGGGAACTTTAGGCAATCATAATGATTCCTGAGATTGTGGACAGATCTGTGGATGGGCTGCCAAGTAATGTGTATGGGTAAAGTTGAGATTTAAAGTGCGAGGAGCCTAAAATATAGGTACGGAGATTACAGAATGGTGGATAGGTGGGAACCAGGTACACTTTGTGAACATTTGGTTATATTGACTGTGCACCTGGTGGCCACCTCCCTACTCCCCCACAAGGTAAGTGACCTAATTCTCTGAGTCCCTTGCTGGCCAGCCCAGACCCTCCATATTTTCCAAATTCTGCCACCCCTTGGGCTACAGTGGGCTCTTACATTGCTTCTGGCAGTTCCCCAGTGTAGCACCCTCTAATGTGTGCTAGAAATAATGTAGGTTGGGTTAGAGGAGGCAAATTCTGTTTAGCTCAGGGCTAAGCCTGAGCTGTGAATATGGGTCAGGGTTCAGTGACTCAGGGCTGGATGACTCATCTAGCAGCTCGCTTTGGCACTTCCCCCTGGTTTTCTAGAACTAGAAGGTGGGAGTAAGGAGGGGCTTCCATGAATATTTATGAGGTATTAGTCAATTCCCAGTAGGCTGGAAGGGGGCAGAGTTTACCTCATAAATAGACATGAGCCATGCCAACCGGGGCAGTCAGGTGGAAGCTGGATATGCAATGCTAAGGATGATGTTGGTGGCCCTCAGGGGTGCCCCATAGTCTTGGGGGGGGGGGGGGACCTTGGACTGGGACTCGGGTGCTGAAGTATTCCTGTTAAAACACAGAGGATGAAGTCTTCCTGGAGGCCAGGGAGAAAGAAAGGACAGAGTGAGTAGCACTGTGGCTACAAAGGGGGGAGACTACCACGTGTAGTCAGTCTCTCTTGAAGAGTCTTTTAAGTCTTGAGCCTTTCCCTGGGAGATCTCCTAAAAGTCAGCCAGGTGGGCTGGTGAAGAGTCAGTCGGATAGACTGGTGTAAAGGGGAAGATGCAGCCAGGTGGGTTGGCATTGCCTGAAGAAGTAGTGCTGGGCTCAGTGACCACAAAGGAAGTGAAGGAAAAAAGTGAAAGCGGTGTCACTCCAGTGTAGGGTAACCACGTGCCCCGGATTTCCCGGGACAGTCCTGCATTTTGCAGGTTTGTCACAGGTCCCAGGCACCTTTATTCTGGGGCAATACAGTGTTCTGGACTGAAACGGACACAGCCACCCTGCACAGTGCAAAAATAAAAAAAATAAAATGGCGTAGGGTCCCCCCCCCCCTAGTCCTTCAGGACTGGATTTTAGGGGAAAATTTTTGTAAAAAAATGGCGTGGGGTCCCCCCCAAAGTCCATACCAGACCCTTATCCGAGCATGCAGCCTGGCAGGTCAGGAAAGGGGGGGGCGAGTGCCCGCCCCCTAAACCATACTAGGCCACATGCCCTCAACATGGGGGGGGGGGTGCTGGACAAGGGCCTCCTCCCCACAACCCTGCCCAGGTTCAACAAGGGGGCCCCAAGATCCCAGCCCCCCCGTCCTCCCCCTATGTGAATGAGTATGGGGTACTACCTACCCATTCACCAAAAAAGTGTCATAACACAGAGTTTTTGACAATCCCTTTATTAAAAATAAAAAAACAGTGTCCCCCCCCCCCCCCGATGTACAACCGTCGTCAATCATGCCGCCCACCACACCACTGACCCGAAATAGAAAAAAAAAACGTTCCCGACGTTCATGAAGGCTGGCCCCTACTGCAGGCTCTGCCGTTTGACAGTTCTTATATAGGTAAGTCCCCCCTTTTTTTCTGACCTGCCAGGCTGCATGCTCCGATAAGGGTCTGGTATAGATTTTGGGGGGGGGACCCCTTGCTGTTTTTTTGTTTTTTTTTTGTTTTTTAATGACAATTTTTTTTTATTCTTCAGCTGTCAGCAGGGAAACCCATTGACAGCTGATGACTCATCGGTTGTTCAGGATGCAGTGGCCGGCTCCTTAACAACCAGCTTTTACTGCACCCTGATTGAGCAAAGCTTTGGCCAATCAGGGCGCAGAAACTGGAGGGGGGGGGGTGTCCTTGAATGGCAGTTTGAAAATGTGGTCATCCTACTGCAGTGTGAAGAAGCTGAGTGGAGAAGAAGTAACCAAGTGTGTGCGGTGGGCTGGAGAAATGGAGACTGTATATGGATATTGTATATTGGAAGTTGTTGAAGCCAAGTGGCCATCCCATAACCTCCTATCCCTATCCCTATCTAAGTTTAAATTCCGTAAATAGACATTAAAAACAAATATATGGTCTCCAGGAAGGGTGCGCTTGTAAAGACCTCTGACTCCTCCTGGCCTCCAACGGACTCCTCCCCTTCAGGAAGCCAGCCCGTCAGTGCAGAGATTTGCAGTAATTCACTAAAATGTCACCATTTGTTAAAAAAATGGCCTAAAAAGGATCCTGGAGAAACGCCTGATTCTGGTAATGACCCAGCAACCGGTTCCATGTTTAGGTCTTGCCAAGTCAAGTACGGAAAGTTTCACGGTATGGTCATCACAACCAGCAGTTCTGCATTGTAAGTGAGGATGCCAAAGGCCTAACCACAACAAGCATCAGAAGGGAAGAGGAAAGACCCAACTGAAAGAGAGTGATAAAATAAGTAAAAGTAATTTTTTTAATGGTACCCTGTGGAAAAATTAAAATTGAATCCTTGCAGCGTTGGGGGAAGCCCCACTACAAGGGTAGATTTTTAATTTTTCCGGGGGTTCAGCATCAATAAGCCACCCACCCTTATTTAAATTAACCACACCTACTTTTTTGACACGCTTCACGTGATGCTACTTGACCACCCTGGGTTGACGTCTCTGTTTCAAAATGTAGATTATGGTTATGCAGCTGACATGTTCTGCGATAGTTAACCACTTTACCACCGGAGGATTTTGCTGTCTTACGTCCAGGCCACTTTTTGCGATTCGGCACTGTGCGAATTTAACTGACAATTGCGCGGTCATGCAACGCCGTACCCAAACAAAATTTACGTCCTTTTTTTCCCACAAACAGAGCTTTCTTTCGGTGGTATTTTATCACCTGTGTGATTTTTTGCGCTATAAACAAAAAAAGAGCGTAAATTTTGAAAAAATAACAATATTTTTCAAATTTTTTTATATGAAATCCCCCCACCCCCCCAAAAAAAATGTAAAAATCGAAATTTTTTATCACTTTAGGCCAATTTGTTTTCTGCTACATATTTTTGGTAAAAAAAATCGCAATAGGCGAATTTTAATTGGTTTGCGCAAAAGTTATTGCGTTTACTAACTAAGGGAAAGATTTCTGTCATTTTTGTTGTTTTTTTTTTAACCACTTAAGCCCCGGAGGATTTGGCTGCTAAACGACCAGGGGGTATTTTGCGATTCGGCACTGCGTGACTTTAACGGACAATTGCGCGGTCGTGCGACGCTGTACCTAAACAAATTTGGCATCCTTTTTTTCCCACAAACAGAGCTTTCTTTTGGTGGTATTTGATCACCTGTGCGATTTTTTGATCATGCGCTATAAACAAAAAAAGAGCGTCAATTTTGCAAAAATAGCAATATTTTTCACATTTTTTTATATGAAATTCCCCCCCAAAAAAATGTAAAAATCTAAATTTTTTAACATTTTCGGCCAATTTGTTTTATGCTACCTATGTTTGGTAAAAAAAATCGCAAAAAGCGTATTTTGATTGGTTTGCGCAAAAGTTATCGCGTTTACTAACAAAGGGAAAGATTTTTGTCATTTTTGTTGTTTTTGTTTTTAACGCGTAATGGCGGCGATCTGCGATTTTTTTTGCGGTACTGCGACATTGCGGCGGACAGATCGGACCCTTGACTGACATTTTTGACACTTTTGGGGTTACCAGTGACATTTCTACAGTAATCAGTGCTATACATATGCACTGTTACTGTAAAAATACACTGGTTGTGAAGGGGTTAACTTTATTTGGGAGGGAGGGGCTGTGTGTATCCCTAGGGGCGTGCTTTCTTCTGTGATTGGCTGTGGCTTGAGCTGTAAGGACACTGATCAACGGATCTACATAGTAGATCCGTTTGATCAGTGTCTTTACACCGAGGAGAATGACAGGCAGCTTGTTTACACAAGCTGCCTGACTTTCTCCCTCTCCCCCGCCGATCGCAGAGTGGCCGGCGGACATCGGGTCCGCCGGTCACACGCGCGGGGGGGTCCGTGACCACGCGGGAGCGGGAGCGCGCCTCCGGGGGCGCGCGCTCGCTCCCTAGACCCTCACAGGCAAGCGACGTAGACCTACGTTAGTTTGCCTGTGAGGGGCTGACCGCCGACGTAGATAGTCGTGCGGCAGTCGGCAAGTGGTTAACGAGTAATGGCGGTGCTGAACCCTGCAATCTGACCCTGTCTGTCACTTAGGAGATCCCCCGCTTTGTTTACACAAGCAGGCGGATCTCCACACTCGATTCCCCGACGATTGGGGAAGAGCGGCGGTGATCACCGCCGCTCCTCCCCTGGCCCGACTCCCGCTGTGACTGAATACAGCAGGAGCGAGCCTCCGGCGGAGCGCGCGCACCACCCACAAGGGGAGGAGTCCAGCGGCGTAGGTCTACGTCGCTGGACGGTAACGAGCCACTTTTGCCGCAGTACAGTCAACGTGACTGGTCGGCAAGTGGTTAAAGTGTTACAAAACCCACAACAGTAAAATCAGTCTGTATATGCAGTAAAGGATGCTTGTTACACTCACTGTGGAACCTAAGGGGTTAATCTTCTGCAAAGGCTGTTTGATTCTGTCTTCTCTGATCCTCCACTTCTTCCAGAATCCCCAATCCATCTCCTGATAGAACAGAGCCTTGGGGGCACTCTGCACATGCTCAATTTGGTGTTTATTGCTAGAGAGTTTTTTTTTTTTTCTTGAGAGGGTGCATGTGCTTGTACAATGTATATGTAAAGCTCTGCGTAAATTGACAGTGCTATATAAGTACCTGAAATAAATAAATAAAATAAAATAAAATAAATGTACTTAGCACAGGGCCAATAAGCACTGTCCTGACAGAGGGTGAGGGGTCATGCAGCCTCATAGGACAACCAGGGGAGACGGAAAACTCCTCCTACAAGCGTTAACTAGGCACTGATAGAAGTCACAAGACTGCTATATACTGCTGGTGAGAAAAGGTATTTAGTAGTTTAACCACATAATGTCTGCTCACGTTGCTGCTACTGCAGCAACGTGGCTCATTATCGTCTAGCGACGTAGTACTACGTCGCTAGACTCCTCCCCCTGTAGGTGGCGCTCGCGTGCCGCCGGAGGCACGCTTCCGCTGTTTTCAGTCACAGCGGGAGACGGGCCAGGGGAGGAGGGGCGGCGATCGCCGTTGCTTTTCCCCGATCGTCGGGGAATCTAGTTTGGAGATCCGCCCGCCTGTGTAAACAGAGCGGGCGGATCTACTAAGTGACAGGCAGGGTCAGATTGCAGGATTCAGCATAGCTGAACATCCGATCTGTCCCTGTGCCATTCAGTCACCTCCCCCCACACATGTTAGTAAGCACCAGGCATACATTAACCCCTCCCTCTACAATAAAATTAACCCCTTCCCTGCCAGTGTCATTTTTGCAGTAACAGTGCATATACATAGCACTGATCACTGCAGTAATGTCACTGGTACCCCCAAAAGTGTCAAAAATGTCAGTCAGGGGTCCGATCTGTCCGCCGCAATGTCGCAGTACCGCAAAAATAATCGCAGATTGCCGCCATTACTCGTTAAAAAAAAAAACACCAAAAATGACAGAAATCTTTCCCTTAGCTAGTAAACGCAATAACTTTTGCGCAAACCAATCAAAATATGCTTATTGCGATTTTTTTTACCAAACATAGGTAGCAGAAAACAAATTGGCCAAAAATGTAAAAACATTTTGATTTTTACATTTTTTTTGGAGGGGAATTTCATATGAAAAAATGTTAAAAATATTGCTATTTTTTTAAAATAAACACTCTTTTTTTGTTTATAGCGCAAAAAGTAAAAATCGCACAGGTGATCAAATACCACCAAAAGAAAGCTCTGTTTGTGGGAAAAAAAGGACGTAAATTTCGTTTGGGTACAGCGTCGCACGACCGCGCAATTGTCAGTTAAAGTCGCACAGCGCCGAATCGCAAAAAGTGGCCTGGACGGAAGACAGCAAAATCCTCCGGTGGTAAAGTGGTTAAATTTACTAAAATAATTGCATTTCCATGTTCTGTGTACTGTGGAAGATCAGATATGGTGAATGCAGAGTCCTGGGTTTAGTAACACTTTAACTTTGAAACAAAACAAATATATGAAATTCAGTGCAAGCGTCATCATTTCATAAAACAAACTATAAAATGCATTATGGCTCTCAAAGTAAAACAAATTTACTAGCTCACTTGTAAACTCCATGTGACCTAAAGCACCAGGCTAAACCTGTTTGAGTTGTAGAGTTTGATAGCTCCATCACGTAGTAACACCTTGACCAATTACCATAAGGACACAGTAATTCCTAACAACTTGAGGACACCTCTCACTGCACAGTCCTTGCAGCAGCAAATGATAAACTGGGCAACACAAGGACACCATAAGGAATGAACAACACACTCCTGCGCTAGAGTCAGCTGACTGTGTAGTGTCACAGGTGCCTGGTCAAATTGTGGATAATCTCATAGATGACTTGCTATCCTTTAGGACTGGAGTCATCCTGACACTGGTGAGAATAGAAAAAGAAAAGAGGGTGCACTGGCCTAGTGCATTATCCAACAGATTTATTAAAAAATATGAATAAAGTCACCATAAGGCCCCTTTCACATGGGCGCACCGCCCGACAGAGTCCGTTCTGTTCAGCGGGGGATCGATCCGCCGATCCCCACTGAGCAGGCGGATGACAGCTCCGTCTCCGCTCTGTGTACAGAGACGGAGCTGTCAGATCCCCGCTGTCCTCTAATGGGGAGATCGGATGAGAATGGACCGCCTGTCCTTTCTCATTCGATCCCATCCGATCTGATCCTCTAGACCAGGGGTGTCAAACTCAATTTCATTGCGGGACGAATCAGCATTAGGGTTGCCCTCAAAGGGCCGGTTGTATCTGTATGACTACATGTCCAGAGCACCCCACCCCCCCTTACTTCAGATTTCAAGAGCAACCCCCCCCCCCCCATCAGAAGTCAAGAGTTCCTCACCCTCCCTTACATTCCTTACCTTGTGCTGCTGCCTGGAAGAAGTTTGGGCAGAGCTTGGAAGCAGAAAGCGCAGAGTCTGGAGGAGGACCGGAGGAGGGCTGGAGTCTACTGAATGCTAAGACCAGGGGAAGTAGAGATGAGGGGGTGCTGCGGCTGCACAGAGAGGTGCAGGATCTGTAGGAGGAGTTCTGTCTTCCTCTCTGTTGCAGACTGCTGAGACGGGGAAGGGGGGGGGGGTAAATACGAGCCTCTCTGTGGCTGCATGGAGAAGTGCAGGATCTGGTGGAAGAGTTATGTCCTCCTCTCTCTGCTGACTGCTGAGACAAGGTGGGGGCAACAATGAAGGAGTTGCCACAGCTGCAGGAGTGGTGCGAGGGCCACATGAAATGACCTGGAGGGCCGGATTCGGCCCCAGGGCCTTGTGTTTGACACGTGTGCTCTAGACGGATGGAAAATAGGGTTTTCATCCGTCCGGATTTCACGGACAGTATTGGATCGGATAGCAGCGGGTGTCAGCGGAGATGTCTCCGCTGACACCTGCTGCCCCATAGGAATGCATGGAGCATCCGATCAGGTCCGCCTGAAAAACTGACAGGTGGATCGGATTGGATCGCCCATGTGAAAGGGGCCTAAGGAATGCCCACGTTTAAGCACAAGCTGATGTCGATTTCAGAGGGATAGCAGCAACACACAGTCACAGGGATCTCACAAATGAGTAGTTGAATATTTGGATGTCTCCTTCCAATATCAGCCAGACGTGTCCTGTGAGCTCTCCAGATCATGTTCAGTAAAGATCAGTAGAATAGCCCCCCCCCAGTTGACCTAGCTGGGACCTCGATGAGCAAATAAAGAAGCACAGATGGACTGCCCAGAAGGGCAACAGCCCTTCAGGCTTGGATCTTCTCTTGGACAAGAACCTTTCTGCTTCAGGCCTCAATATATTTATGCACTCCCCCAGCCCCCTACTGGGCACCCTCCTCTAGGGATTAGCTGGGACCACATAAATATTCAGGCTGCTTATTAAACTTTCAAGAAGGCAGGGGAAAGCAGTCAAATCAGCAACCAGTGACACACAGAACAGCCCAAAATAATCACAAGCTGCTCAACTGATTACAGTAGATCTAGAGAACTACATTTACGTAGCCTAGCTAGCAGCCATACTAGGAGGGTACTACACCACCTATCATTTATATGAGCAAACTAATGAAGTGGCATGGTCTGTGTTATTCTCTATGAATTTATTCTTGACTTCTGAGGACAAGGGTATTATTGGATGTTGAGTGTGAACAGTTGATAAATGATGTGGATTCGTAGATGGAGTTCTGACTGGAGCATTGATTACTTGCCAACAGCACTTTTTCGGTTGCCTTAGATGCAACACAAGATTGAAGGGAAGGCTGGAGGTCAGCTTTAAAGGAGAAATATGCCCTAAGTGAATCATATTTAGGCTGCTACAGCAATGTGTACGACGATGAATAAATACAAATACTTTTTATTATTATTATTATTAATTAATTATTTTATCAAATAAACTTCCTGCAAAAGCATCATGTCCATGGCCTAATGATGGTCCTGTTTTGGCTGGCCCAATGCAATGGCCCTTCGCTAATTTTTTTTATTATGCAAGCCCTGACCATAAGGCAATTCACACTAAAACCCTTTAGATTAAAGGTATGCCCTGAAGACATGTTGAAGTCTTGCTGTCAATTATCTGAAAATGTTTTATTGCTCTCATTTGTCAATTCTGGATGCTTTGTGTGTCTAAACTGGACAGTCAACATTGTCTTATCCTAAGAGCACCTCTGTTACAGCATTCCTGCCCCTTGCAGTAAGTTTGTTCACACATCATAATTCAAGTTCATTTTATTGCTCAGTTTTTGAAAAAAAAAAATGACAGTATAGCATGTAGATTTAGGCCCAACCCATTCTCAAGGGTATTTCTTAAAACCTCGCTGATCATTCTTGTTTCATACATTTCCTGAGAGGTATTGAGAACAATGGATTTCAACCTGCTAATCCTCATTCTGCTTCTTGCTCTGGTGACTCCAGGTGGGTTCCTCAGTTCTTCTATGTAGATTTTCCTTACTCTGTAGATGTAAAGAGCAATATATTAGTGTGAAAAAGTCCTTAAAAAGTTGTTTTTGAATATGAGATTTTTACCACTTGAGTCCCTAAACATTTTTCTCCCTATACCCTCTTGAATCCCAGAATGTTTTTCACATGTTCAAAATTTCTCAATCCTTAAGCTTTGGTCCACCCCCACACATTATACATGGTTTTGTAGGGCTTTTATTTGGTAGCAGATTTGGATACTATATATTTTTATTTTCAAGGTTTAAATTATAAAGAAATAATAATAATAAAAAAAATCCAAATACAGCTTTTACATTATTTGCACATTACTTACATATTTAACGTGAAATATACCCAGCAGAGTCTGCTGACTTAAACTTAAGTGTGATTTCTATGTAATGAAGTGGAATACTAAAGTTTAAAGCATGGGTGTCCAACCTTTTGGCTTCTCTGGGCCACATTGAGTGTAGAGAAATTTTCTCGGGCCGCATATAAAATATATACTATAGTTAAGTTATATCAGTAATAAAATGCCACTGCTCCCTTCCCGCACCGCTGCACCCCCTGTACTAATTTAACACAACTAGAGGATGATCAAATGAAATGGAATCAGTATACAGAGGGTTACTTCTTCTGAGAGATATTAACCACTTTACCTCCGCTCACATGGAGGCTACTGCGGCAAAGTGCCGCGATCCCGTCCAGCGACGTAGACCTACGCCACTGGACTCCGCCCCTTGTGGGCGGCGCTCGCGCGCCGCCGGAGGCTCGCTCTGGCTGTGTTCATTCACAGCGGGAGTCGGGCCAGCGGAGGAGCAGCGGCGATTGCCGCTGCTCTGCCCCGATCGTCGGGGATCGAGTCTGGAGATCCGCCCGCTGTGTGTAAACACAGCGGGCGGATCTCCATAGTGACAGGGAGTGACAGATCGGAGTGTTCAGCATAGCTGGACATCCGATCTGTCCTTCTGTCACACAGTCACCTCCCCCCCCACACGTCAGTAAGCACCAGGCATACATTAACCCCTCCCTCTCCAATAAAATTAACCCCTTCCCTGCCAGTGTCATTTTTACAGTAACAGTGCATATATATAGCACTGATTACTGTAGAAATGTCACTGGTACCCCCAAAAGTGTCAAAAATGTCAGTCAAGGGTCCGATCTGTCCGCCGCAATGTCGCAGTCCCGCAAAAAAAATCGCAGATCACCGCCATTACGCGTTAAAAAAAACCCACCAAAAATGACAGAAATCTTTCCCTTAGTTAGTAAACGCAATAACTTTTGCGCAAACCAATCAAAGTACGCTTATTGCGATTTTTTTTACTAAACATAGGTAGCAGAAAACAAATTGGCCAAAAATTTAAAAAAAAATAGATTTTTACATTTTTTGGGGGGGAATTTCATATAAAAAAATTTGAAAAATATTGTTATTTTTTCAAAATAAACGCTCTTTTTTTGTTTATAGCGCAAAAAGTAAAAATTGCACAGGTGATCAAATACCACCAAAAGAAAGCTCTGTTTGTGGGAAAAAAAGGACGTAAATTTAGTTTGGGTACGGCGTCGCACGACCGCGCAATTGTCAGTTAAAGTCGCACAGCGCCGAATCGCAAAAAGTGGCCTGGACGGAAGACAGCAAAATCCTCCGGTGGTAAAGTGGTTAAAGGAACACTCTAACCACCCTGACCACTTCAGTGATTTGAAGTGGTCATGGTGGTAGGAGTCAGAAACACTGCACATGCTCTCCTCTCCCCCCCCTCCCCTCTGAGGCAGCCTCTGCCTACCGTTAGTTGGAAGCCGCTGTGGCCATGCCCCCGACCGGACTTCCTTCCTCCCTAGCAAAAAAAAAATTGTCAGGGGGCAGTGGGCCGGATTGCCTGGGGTTCCGGGCCGCATGTGGCCCCCGGGCCGCAGGTTGGAAATGCCTGGTTTAAAGTAAATGTTTGCGTTTTCCTTTAGGAGAGCTTTATTCCCCCTTTGATGCAACATTTTCGCTCATGCAGAAAAACAAAACCGGTTTTCCTAGATTCTTAGCAAAATATTACGATAAGATTAGGTCAGGGAAGCAAGGATTTGAATTAGCATAATTGCAACATTTTAACGGGTTTGCAACTAAAATTCTGAAGGACATTGCATTCACTTATGGAGCATTTGAAAAATGTTACCCAGACCATCCAACACATACTGTGTGTGTGTTTATATATATATATATATATATATATATATATATATATATATATATATATATATAAATATATACACAGTGTATATATGTATATATATATATATACAATTTCAAGGTGGGACACCTCTGCTGTGTAGATCTCTTTGCACAAACATTACATCTATTGTGGCACTCCCTTCTTACCACAAAATATCCATCAAATAATAGAAGATGCAATCCAATTGTTGTTCCAAATATCCTTTACTTCTGATCTTCATGCATATAAGTAAACATACAATTACAAGTGACTGCACAGTTTCGAACTTCCATATGTCCTTCATCAAGCTGCATGTGTAGCACTAATCTTCAATACAATCTTTTATCTATATTCCCTCTGAGAGTCCAGCCTCACACTACACAGGTGTGTCTCCCTAATCACAATTTCTAATCGAATCCACTTTAAATTTTCACTATATATATATATATATATATATATATACACACACACACACACACACACAATATATTGTCAAAAGTATTGGGACACCTGCCTTTACACACGCATAAACTGTAATGGAATCCCAGTCTTAGTTCTTAGGTTCAATATTTAGTTGGCCCACCCTTTGCAGCTATAACAGCTTCAACTCTTCTGGGAAGGCTGTCCACAAGGTTTAGGAGTGTGTCTATGGGAATGTTTGACCATTCTTCCAGAAGCGAATTTGTGAGGCCAGGCACTGATGTGGACTAGAAGGCCTGGCTCACAGTCTGCACTCTAATTCATCTCAAAGGTGTTCTATCGGGTTGAATCGGGATTTTGTGCAGTACAGTCAAGTTCCTCCACCCCAAACTCGCTCATCCATGTCTTTATGGACCATGCTTTGTCACGTTGAAACAGGAAGGGGTCATCATCAAACTGTTCCCACAAAGTTGGAAGCATGAACTTGTCCAAAATGTCTTGGTATGCTGACGCCTTCAGAGTTCCCTTCACTGGAACTAAGGGGCCAAGCCCAACCCCTGAAAAACAACCCCAACCCCACGCCATAATACCCCCTCCACCAAATGATTTGGACCAGTCAACAAAGCAAGGTCTGTAAAGACATGGAGGAGCGAGATTTGGGTGGAGGAACTTGACTGGCATGCACAGAGTCCTAAACCTCAACCCGATAGAACACCTTTGGGATGAATTTGTGCGGCGACTGCGCGCTAGGCCTTCTTATCCACATCAGTGCCTGACCTCATAAGTGCGCTTCTGGAGGAATGATCAAACATTCCCATAGACACACTCCTAAGCCTTGCGGACAGCCTTTCCAGAACAGTTGAAGCTGTTATAGAAGCAAAGGGTGGGCCATCTCAATATTGAACCCTACAGATTAAGACTGGGATTCCATTAAAATTCATATATCCATGTAAAGGCAGGTATCTCAATATTTTGGTAATATAGTGCATATATATATATATATATATATATATATATATATATATATATATATATATATACAGTGTATATATATATATATATATATATATATATATATATATATATATATATATAAAATTCAGCACTAGAGAAAAAAGCCCAAGTGACAGCTAACATAAAAAGGTCAATATATAAACCTCTAAAATGGTGGGGTATTTTATATATAGTTGGTGGATCCTCCCCACATGCCAACAAAGACCAGCAGGTACCATTGAGTCCCAGCTTTATATTAAAAGGCCAAAAAGCCACTACACCAGGAAACATTTGTTGTATTAATTTTGCATTCTAGGGGTTGAACAAACTCAAACGTGACATCATTTTGTTTGGAAACCCATTGAAAAGCCATTAAAATTCATTGCCCCGTGTTTGGGTATTGACATATTATTGCAAATGATTCTCCCTAAAAAAACGGATTAATTATTTAAAGCAAATTGGAGCTGTTGCCTGCACCCTTAAATGATGAAACATGCCATGGACCCAAAACAGGGTAGCAATATTAAAGGCTAACATTTGTTTTGTTGCTGTTGACAATGGTTTTCTCTTGTGTTAGATGTTATAAAAACAGATCTGCTGATTTTTTTTTTTTTTTAAAAGAAATTAGTATTGTTTACATTGCAAAATAAATGTTAACTGAGCTTGGTAAATAAAATGAAATTGCGTTCAGTTTAATCAGCCAATCACGTAGTAGCATAAATCCTGTTTTTTTTTTTTTTTTTTTATTTCCATTGCACATTATTTGCTATCATTCACTTTACTAGGTGAACCAGCTTTGTTCCATATTTCATTTAGCCCCATTCCATCCGTTTTCAACAGTCAGATCTGCTTTTGGACCATTTAACATTGTTAACATCAGTAAACCTTTTGCATTACATGCTTTGACTAATTTGGCTACAGCATTATGTTTGCTAATGGCGCTTTTCCACTGCATGGAACCGTACCGGTTCGGCGCGCTTTTGTGCTTTTCCACTGCGGTACCGCATGGTATAGGGTCGTAACGGTTCGGTACGGTACGGTATAGGTTTGCTTTTCCACTGCATGGAACCGAACGGTACGGTACGGTACGGCTCTGAAAAAACAGTACCTACTCGATTGTGGTTCCAACAGGTACCAAACTGGTACCATATCCCACAATCCTTTGCATGCAGTCACTACTAGCCACTGATTGGTCAGAGAATCACACCCACCCCGTTGTTATCCCACCCACTTAACTTTAGTACTACTTTAGTGGAAAAGCAAACCTATACCGTACCGTACCGAACCGTTCCAACACTATACCATGCGGTACCGCAGTGGAAAAGCAAACCGGGCCAAGCAGGGCCGAGTAGAGCCGAGCCGGTACTAGCCGGTACTTGCAGTGGAAAAGTGCCATAAGTGAACAGTCTCTACTCCTTTAGTAAATCAGTCCCATTGTGTTTAGTTTCAATTACTGCAGTCCCTGGGATTCTTGTGATTATTATATGGTCAATAACATACTAGAAGATATATTGACAAAAAATTCCCCTAGGGGTGGGACTTTGTAGGCACAATAGTATAAAATAGAACATATATGTATAAAAAATTTATATTTATTGAGTACACATAGAAAAAAATACAACAATAGTTGGTATATGTATTAAAAACAAGCAATGCAAGCACACTGTGTGTATGATGAAAACAAAACCTCAATCAACAGGACCAGATATCCGACGCGTTTCAAGGTTTTTATGACCCCTTCGTCAGGGATAATACTGGCATCCCATCTGTAAGTGTTAAAAAAACAAACATATATAATATATGACATTTTAACAAGAAAGCATTTGCAACTAGAATATCATATGTAGAAAGTTTACAGATGATTAGTACACTTACATGGTTGGTTTTCACAAATACAAGGGAGCTTGCAGGTTTAAAAACAGGGAATAGAGGAGCTACGACCCAGACAATGCCGTGTGTTCAGTGATGAGAGTTTTTTCTCCTTACATACAGGAGGTGGGAAAAGAAGACTGGTGGCCACAGTGCCTCCTAATTCAGGGCAGCTGGAGTCCAATTGTTGCTTAGCGGGATGGGACTGGCATAAGCCTGTCCAAGCTGTAGAAAGCCAAACAAAGGAAGATGTAGATTCCATAGGATATGTAGAATTGTGTATTTTATGGCAAAAGTAAATATACTAGAAGATATAAACCTATACCCAAAAAATATTATGGAAAATATTAAAGATACAGTAGATAGATAGATAATTTGGCCGATACTTGCACACGTCTTGACAATGCCTGATTGATTGACCCCTATGGACGTTCCTGTTGCATTAATGGTGTCCGGACTGCTCATGATGCCGATTGTGCCTTTTTTATGTCCTTTCTAAATGCACTTGTGTACTTTTTTTCTGTTCTATGTCTGTGTATGTTATTTTGAATTTGTTAAATAAAGATTATTTAAAGTAGATAGATAGATAGATAGATAGATAGATAGATAGATAGATAGATAGATAGATAGATAGATAGATAGATAGATAGATAGATAGATTTTTTTACAAATTGGAACCAAAACTAACTGTATCTTGGTTTACTTTCAGGTTATTCCGTGATGTGTTTTGAATGCTATAACATAACTGGTTCTTCTTGTACGGGTCCAACCAAGGAATGTAATTCGGGGATCTGTATGTCTGGACTCATTTCATTCAGTAGGTTCTTGGTGCCATGTTATAATTGCCAGATCACATTGACTACATGCCTTAACCTTTTGCCAAATAATTTATGCATCAGTTATAATATGCCCAGTTCACTTAAAGCAAATCTAAAGCCAAAATATCTTTTTACTTTGTTTTTTTGAATATATAATGCTGTCTACATTGCATTAAGGCAACTGTACCTTCACTATCTGTGAAGTGAAGGTAAAGTGAGTAGAAATCTGTTGAAAGTTGGGAGAAATATCCACTATTCCTGAAAAAAGTCAGATTTTGTAATTCGTACCACTTTGTGTACCTTTTGTCAGTGGTCAACGGGAGGAACAAAGAGAGTGAATCTCCTAAGAGGGGCTCAGACAGCAATAAAAATCTATGCTAACCCTTCCTTACTCCATCCAAAGTGTAAAAATAAAGTTTTGGGTAGACATGCACTTTAAGCAGCTGCCTCATTTAGTGCCTTGGTTAAGAAGTTCCTTTAGGATAAAAGTGTGGGTGCCAATTGCTTAGGCTTTGAGTTAATTTCCTAGCATCTCCACTTATTTGTACAACTTATAAACTAGCTCCAAGCTCCTGTTTACCCCCAAATTCCTAGAATGTCAAGACTACAAATATCCGAGACACCACCTAACTGTTACCAATCTTCTCAAGACCTTTCAGTCTGACCTTTACCCATGACACTCCACAAAAACTGTCCTAAGCTGCAAAACTTTGTTAAGCTTCCGAATTTTGGCTTCAGGTGAATTGAAATGGAGATGTGAAACATTTCCATAAAGAATAATTTTTTTTTTTTTTCTGCCTGAGCTTCAAATGACAAAATGCTCAGGTGTGAATGGGGCCTTAAACTCAATAATGACTTACTAACTTCTGAGACCAATGGCCACCACTTATATGCATACACTTATATGCATACTCTTTTCTTCTGCCTTTGACACAGTTGGCCACCCACTGCTCCTCAAAAAACTCTATTCTCTTGGCCTCCCCAACTTTATTGTTTCCTGGTTCTTCTCCTACCTACCAATTTAGCTCACCTTCACTATCACCTACAACTCTATCTCTTACATTCCTCTTCTTCTGCCTGTAGGGTGGTCACTCAAGGACCCTTATATTCTCTATCTACTGCAAAAAGAAAATTGCGATGCTGAGCACCTTGCTCCTGTGCTCAGAACCAGGTTCTCAGGCTGTCTCCAGGAACTCCCACTTGGCATCCACTATGGCTAAGTCTTGCTGCCCTCTACGACCGGGTTGGTCGATAAAACACTGCAAACATAAACAAAGAAAAGGGCGCACCAGCCTAGCGCATTATCCTCAGTGGGCTTTTATTAAAGAAGTGTTAAAAATTAGCTACTCACAAACATGCGATATAATCCAGCATATCAATTCCATAGAGCTACGTCCATATTATAAGTTCAATGTCTCGTGAAGACGAAAGGCTGACGCGTTTTGAGGCGATGCCTCTTCCTCAGAGCCTAAGGGCCATGACTGAGTCCTTGGTTTAAATATAGTGGAGAAGACCTCCATATGACCTTTGAGATTGGGGGAGGAGATACCACCCTTATGGGCGTGGCTACACAACCAATTGACCAAACCATAACATAGACATATATTCACACAACACTATACATCTCTATATACATGGGTGCTGTGCTCCCATCTTGATGACTATTTGCCCATATCTTACATGTAAAGTAGCAACAATAGTAATTCTAAGGACTCAGTCATGGCCCTTAGGCTCTGAGGAAGAGGCATCGCCTCGAAACTCGTCAGCCTTTCGTCTTCACGAGACATTGGACTTATAAAATGGACGTTGCTCTATGGAATTGATATGCTGGATTATATCGCATGTTTGTGAGTAGCTAATTTTTAACACTTCTTTAATAAAAGCCCACTGAGTTAATGCGCTAGGCTGGTGCGCCCTTTCCTTTGTTTATGTTTGCAGTATTCTCTATCTACCCCTCACTGGGTCCGCTGGTAACCTCCCACAGCTTCTAATTCCATCTCTACAAAGATGACACCCAAATCTAGATCTCGACTCCACAACTCACACGTCCTGGCCATGGTCCCAGTTGCACAAATTACAAAGATCTTCTTTGCAGAAAGTGATTGGCTTAACCGCACAAGTGCTTTTTTTACCTCTATTTTTCCTTTTTTGCCTTTTCAAAATAACAATTGCAGTATTATTGAGGTTGAATCAAAGGTTTAGTGCAGCATAACACTTTTGGTGTTAAAATTATACATTTTGTATATAGCTATACACATCAGTCCAAAAGGAGGGATAACTAATGCTGCATAAGGGACAGAGGGATTTGATTTCAAAAGAGGGACAGTCCCATTAATTGAGGGACAGTTGGGAAGTATGATTTTAAAATAAGGATACTCTCAGGAAAATGAGCTTATCTGCAAAGCAAAAGGGAAGAGATTTCTTAACTGAAGACATATAAGTTAACTTCAAAAGAAAAAAAAACTTTGCCAAAGGTCATTTGATAACAGGTTTAACAAGTGCTTGTAAATTGTGTGTTTTTGCTTCTCTTTTTCACTGAATATGAGCTGGCAGCAACCAATACAAGAAAATTGATGGTCTGTTGAGACATATAAGGCTAAATCTTTTCAATTGTGCTACTGTGTGACTGAGTTTCTATCTAGGGGAATTATATTAACCATAGGTCCATTATTATAGATGACCTAGAGGCTCCAAATCCAAGTCAATTAATTATTATTTAATGTATTAATTAAATTATTAAAAGCATCCTCGTGATTCTTAATAATCACATCTAATTTGGATATTCTCATTTACGCCCATTTAATGTTTACCTGCCAAATCTGTAGTTTATTCTGTCCAGCAGAGGTTCTGGCAGCGGCCATTGCATGTGTGGCCATCTGAAGCTGGCATCCAATTACTTCTGGGATTTTGTGCACCTGGTTACCCAATATGCACTTCCCAGTCTTGCGCCTGTGCAGTATTACTGTGACATACATGTTCAAAGTGTTTTAGAACACGATATCTGTCAGCCTTCCTCCAGTACACCAGGCCTTTGCCATCACAGTAAAATGACTCTAGACAAGTTATGGAATCCACTTTCCTTCAGCCACTTCTTGCCTATATGCATGCTTTCCAATGTCTGCATTTCATTGGTTAAGGTAGGCTTTTTGATAGTGACAATGGTGGGAACATATCTACAAACTGAACATCTGCATGACAGCTTATAGTATCCAGAGCTGAAAGTGACAAGGTGGCAACTTGGGACTGGGAGACAGAAGAACCTTGTTACCCCAAAGCAGGATGTTCCTGAAAAAGGACAATCATGACATCCCCATGTATGTATTACATGTATATTTCGTTGTTTGCTTGGAGTTTAGCTTTAGATTTTCAATATCTAGCAAAATAATCTGAAAACTTTACCGCCATACCCATTTTTATTAGGCTGAGTGATTTCATAATGTTATATTATACTTAGGAGATGTAGTTACATTTTTTTTCTTATTTGCCAACACAGATGAGTACACCCTGTTTGGCAGAGCCTGCGCACCGAACATATCTTCTTGTGGCATATCTGGTTCCATGAGCTCACCAAGTGGAAATGCGCAGTTATCTACATCTTGCTGTAAAGCCGACAACTGCACTCCAGAAGCTCTGAATTGTACGTAAGTTCCACTTAAGAAAAATAGGTTGGGCTAAGGTTTGGGCCAAACCATTGGAAATCTGTCACATGTTGGTAGGGCACTATTCCCCATCAGCTGTGGCTGGGGAGTTCCCTGCCTTGCAGCTGCATAAAACAAAGGGCCAGGTGACACCACTGACTTAATATGACCGCATGGCTACATTTGGCCAATGATATTGACCATTGACCAAATATGGCCATATTTAGATAAGAACATCAGCTAGTATCCACACCCCTTTGTTATGTACAGCTGTGGGAAGGGGAACTCCCTGGCTACAGCTTTTTGGGTCAGTGACCTGCTATCATGTGACAGCTTCCCAAAGGTTCTGGTCGTATCAGTTCAACTTGAACCTTAAGTCATCACTAGTCTCCTTTTAACGTCAGCATTTCTAGGTACAAGGAATATTCTTCTGAAATCTAACACTTCCTCTTTGGAAAGCAGCCACAGCCCTTAGTAGAAAGGTCCAACCCCTGCCAACATGCCATAGAGAGGGCCTTCTTCTCTCTGTGTGAATACAGTAGTCTTCTCCTTTAGAAAGCAGCCACAGCCCCGAGTAGAAAAGTCCCTCCCCTGCCAGCATGCTGTAGAGAGGGTCTTTTGCTCTCTGCTTGGATATAGAAGTCTGTCAACAGAGGTCCGGCACCGCCCCAGCCACCATGCTGGCAGAGCACAGGCTTTTCTATGGGAGCTGGTTGATTTCTAAACAAAACAAACTGTGAGACTTTGTTCACCTTTTTTTTATGCATCTGAAATGTATTAAGCCGAATGAAACTGAAAGTTTAGCTCAGCCTTAAGAAGTAGTCTTTTAAATGTATTTTTGTTATTTATTTTTTACATTTGAACAGTGTTCAGAATTTATTAAATATTGTACCAATTAAATGTCTTATAATACCTTAAAAACGACATAAAAAATTTAGATAGGCAAATTAGACAAAGTTATTTTTAAGTTAATGGATGTACGGGGGAGATTTACTAAAACTGGTGCACATAAAATCTGGTGAAGCTGTGCATAGTAACCAACAACCTTAAGTTACAATACCGAATCTTATGAAAGAATTCGCCACGTTCGGATATCTTTCTAACTTTGAAATTAATATCCATAAGCCTGAAGCACTTAATAAATCTTTAAGTAAGACATCATTGCAACGGATTCCGAAAAATTGTTCATTTAAATGGGTTTCATCGCAACTGAAATATTCTCGGCCTTTTGGCTAAGATCAAGTGTAGTATCTGTTCTTATCAGTTGGTATGGACCTCAGCTAGTACCGGCATGACCGAAATCCGGAGCGCCTGGACGTCACTTGGGTATGGAAAGTAGGTCTTGTCCGGGAAAGCATGTGGGGTCCGCCGCCTTCTGATTTGAATGGGTTAAGCTGTTCTTACCAGTTTGAAGGGAGCAAGAAAGCCGGTCTGTCCTGGAGGCCGGTTAGTATTGCTCCTGGATGTAATTGGCTGACGAACGAGGATGGTGATGGGAGGGCCTTTCCTCCTGGGTTGAATCTGGCCTTGCAAAAGGCTTGTCCCCAGTTGAAGGTAGGCTCTCCCTAAACCGTCCAAGTTCCGATGCCTGCTGGTAGGGATAGGCTGCACTGGTCCGGGCGAAGGCCGGGACCGAAAAAAGCCCGTGGTGTACGTGCCCCTGGGGTGGCAGCCCAGGGGTGCCGTAAATTCTTACTGGTGAGGCGCAGTTCACCTTGAGTTTTTTGGCACCTTGGTCACTGCACCACATACACTCTTTTTTCGCACCTGCCTCTTGGGATGGGCCTTTTGGCCAGGACCAGAGGAATTTTTTATTCCTGGCCGAGGGGCCTGTCAAGGTCTTGCACCTTGACACAACCTGCACTTCTTCACTTCCCCTTCCCCACTCTTTGTGTAGTGTGTTCACGTTTGTCCTTTTTTTTGGTTGTCACTTCACGATTAGTACGGCGTAGGTCCTCGGGCCTGCCCTGAAAGTCTTGGGAGGGGGTGGATATGGCCTTCTGGCTTAGTTCACCCTCTCTCATGGGGTCTCCCTTCGGGGCAGCCCCACCTAGTACTTGGGGTGGGCTGTTTTGGCAGTCCTCCCAGAGAACGGGGTCTGCCTGGTTTCGGCCAGGTAGGACCAAGTGAGTACCTCAGTCCCTGTCAGGAGTCTTGCGCCCCGGGGATCAGGGTTAAGGCCTTTTCTTTTCGGAGGAGGGCCATGTGTACGCCCAGTGCACTTTTTGTGTGTCTCACGTTTGCGTGTGTGCACTTTTTTATGCACCGGGTGTTAGTTTGAGTGTGTTCACACACCACGGGTTTAAAAAATAAAATAAAAATTTGGGAATTGTATTGCCCTTTAATGTGGCGGACATTTATGCAAAAAACTTTCTTCCCTTATTGCAAAAGCTAAAAAAGGATCTCACGAATTGGAACTAGAAGCCACTTTCGAGGTTCGGTAGAGCTGCGGCAGTTAAAATGGTAGTACTACCAAGGGTGTTGTATCTTTTCCATAGTTTACCCATCAGAATACCCAAGCTTGTTTTCCTATCTTTGAATGCTATTATAGGCAAATTTATCTGGGCAGGCAAAAAGCCCAGAATAAGTCTTCAGACCCTCTCTAGATCAAAAGCTGCAAGAGGTATAAATCTACCAATTTTTTTACATTATTACTTAACACATCACATCTAGTGAGGATCATTGACTGGAACTGCCATGCCGAGCATAAAGATTGGGTATATATGGAAGATTCGCAAACTAGGATACCACTTAGATTTTTACCCTGGATACCTTTTAAGCTTCTTCAAGTGGAAGTGAAAACGCATCCATTTATCGGGCCGACTCTTGCAATATTTCATAAAGTAGCTGAGAATTATAACTTGGCATAATTCCCAGGCCCCTTGATACCTGTAGAGCATATAATGGATTGGGCACAAAATAGGAAGGTGCCCTCTTCAATTCAAGATGAAACCCCATTACCCCTGACTGTATATCATTGTATGAGTGCAGGGAAACTTAAGTCATACAACCAGTTGCAAACAGCTTCTAGGTAGCCGTTTTACGTATTGGCAATATTTCCAACTTCATAGCTATATCCATAGAGCGACTAATTTGCCAAATTTTGCCAGGCAGCTGACATTTTTTGAGAACATGTGTATCAGGGGAAACTTGATAGAGAAGCCTACTTCTAGAATGTATGATTGGATACAAACGGTATAGATTTACTTTCTTAATATAAGAGGGAGTGGGAATCAGCCTTACATAGAACATTTACAGACGTCCAATGGTCGAACGCATGTATCATGTCTCATTAATGTTCGGATAGCTCTAACATTCAGGAGACGGCATTTAAAATAATGACAAATTGGTATTATACGCCAGCAAAGTTGAATGCGTGGTTCCCGGATACTTCAGATATATGTTGGCAGTGGGGCAAAGAAAGTGGCACGATGCTACATATATGGTGGCAGTGTGCATATATACAGAAGTTTTGGAAGGAAGTGTCTGCTCAGATTCGCATTATTACTAAAACTACGCTCAACCTCACCCCAGAATGCTGCCTTCTGAATGTACAGTATCTAATTGTTCACTGAGGATGTATAAAAAGTCCTTAGTGAGGCATCTGCTTAATGCTGCTAAGTCTATAATTCCTAAGCACTGGAAATCAACAAGAACACCAACCCTCATGGAGTTGTTGGGTGTGGTGAATTTGTTGTATGAAATGGAAGAGTTGGCTGCGGTAGCGGCTGAGAATATTGAAAATTTTAAAAAGCTGTGGGAACTTTGGGTTTTGTTCAGGTTTTCAGACACTTATGCAAAGTTACAAATGGCAGGATGAATATAGTTTCTTATTGTGATGCGGATACAAGTGTTGCTTAATGAACACATAGACATGTTTTTAATAGGTTTCGAAATGGAGGAGAGTTAAGAGAGGAAGGGAAATTGTTGTTTCCCCCTTTTTTTTTCTCTTTTTTTCTTTCTTTTTATTTATTTGATTAGTACTGATATCACGGTGGTGATTATGCGATGTGTTTTTGATTGGAGTGTGCATTGTAATGTTATAATTCTTTAATAAAATTTCTATTGAAGCATAGTAACCAATCAGCTTCTAACTTCAGCTTGCTCAATTAAGCTTTTGGCAGTAAAACCTAGAAGCTAATTGGTTGCTATACACAGCTGCATCAGATTTTGTGTGCACCAGTTTTAGTAAATCTCCCCCACAGTGTATATTTAAGTAACAAATGTATTATTTATTTAATTTTAACAATATTTCATTGTTGCCTGACTGATCATATTTCTCAGGGTGGCATTGAAGATATAATCAGTATAGCAGTGGTTCTCAACCACCCTCCCTTCCCCTGGACCTCCAGCCAGCTGCTGATCCACTCATTTTCATAGTGCCACTTATCCTCCCATATTGACCTGTGGTCTCCTTAACCTTCCACAATGCCTCCAGCTTCCATTGTGCCACCCAACCTCTCATATTGACCTGTAATGTCCCTCAACCATCCACAGTGTCTTCCAGCTTCCATAGTGCATCCCAATCTCTTAGATTAGCCTGTAGTGCACCTCAACCGTCCACAGTGCCTTTCAGTTTCCATAGTGCCAGCCAACCTCCCACATTGGCCTGTAGTGCCCCTCAACCTTCCACATTGTCTTCCAGCTTCCATAGTGCCAGCCAACCTCTTACATTGGCTGGTAGTGCCCCTCAACCTTCTACAGTGCATTCCAGCTTCCATAGTGCATCCTAATCTCGTAGATTGTCCTGTAGTGCACCCCAACCGTCCACAGTGCCTTCCAGCTTCTATAGTGCCACCCAACCTCTCACATTGGCCTATAGTGCCCCTCAACCTTCCACATTGCCTTTCAGCTTCCATAGTGCCAGACAACCTCTTACATTGGCTGGTAGTGCCCCTCAACCTTCTACAGTGCATTCCAGCTTCCATAGTGCATCCCAATCTCGTAGATTGTCCTGTAGTGCACCCCAACCGTCCTCACTGCCTTCCAGCTTCCATAGTGCCACTCAACCTCTCACATTGGCCTGTAGTGCCCCTAAACCTTCCACAGTGCCTTCCAGCTTCCATAGTGCCATCCAAATTCTCACATTGGCTGGTAGTGCCCCTCAACCTTCCACAGTAACCTCAGGCCCCCTGAGAGTCCTCATCCCCCACAGTGCAACCTAGTCTCCTTTATTGGCCTGCTGTGCCCTTCAACTTTCCACAGTGCCTTCCAGCTTTCATAGCACCACCCAACCTCTCATATTGGCCTGTAGCAATGTTCAACTTTCAGTAGTTCTTTCAGCCCCCCTGAGTGCCCTCATCCCTCAAAGTGCCACCTAACCTCCCACAATGCCCCCCAGTCCCCTGCAGTTCCCCCTAGCTTACTGTAGAGCTTCTTGCCCCCCATAGTACCCCTAACAGTGTCCTACAATGCCCCCCCCCCAATTCATTCAATGCACTCCAGTCTCCTACAGTGCCCCTGGAGAGACTTCCAGCCCTATCTGAAGACCCTATCCCTACAGTTGCCCCCTGCTCCCTACAGAAACCTCATCCTCTACAGGGAAGCTAAGTATACAGAAGAGTCCCCTAATCCATCCCAGAACCCCCATCTCCACACATTGACACCCAGCCCCATCCAGAGTCATCCAGAATGTCAATACATATTCTGTGTTCCCATAATTATACTGTGCAAGTATAGACCTTTTTTATTACTGTTGGGGCATGGTAGGTTTTAAACAAATTTACAGACCCTGGTCACAATAAGGTTGAAAAAAACTGTGGTAAAGGATATGTTTCTCTTTCGTTCATTGATGGACACAGCTCCTGATCTTCTTAACCATTGGGCTACACTGCCCCCTACAGGAGTAGGACACTAGGCAGAAAGTCTGGTTACGCCTATGGGCAGTCCCAAGGGGTATACTCTCTCTCTCTCTCTCTCTCTACTATAGGTACTCAATTTTTTTCTGCCTAGTCAAGAGTAAGGACCTAGTTCCTTGCTGGGATCTCTGGTCCTGGCAATTTTTTCTTTTAGATAGAAATTTTTCTCCTCTTTTTTTCCTGTGAGATCTGCAATCAACTGCCTGACTGGGAGACGGGCAGGAAAATCTAGATCCAGTAGTCACCCCAGTCTGACCAGCGAGTGCGCACAGACCTCAGCATTGCGCTAGGTCGGCCGCAACCTAGCCCCACCGCATGGGGACTGGCTTGCCAGTTAAACGCCTCCCGAGGTCGCATATGACCGGGTCTCAGGCAGAGTTGAAGGGTTCCTCCTGACTGACAGCCGCCCATTTCGATAGAGAGGAGGCTCTGTCTTGAGCGGTGCCCACCTGGTTCCTAGTATGGTGAGTAGCTGTCCCCCCTCTCCCTCTGGACGGTCGAACCCCAGGTTCCCCTCTTTCCTGTCAGGCACCCCCCTTTATCTGTCCCCCCATCCTACACTTTTTCCCCTCCACTTATGCTTGGGCTGTGTGGGTGGTCTGGTCCACCTCCTGGGGTGAGGGCAGGGCGCTATGCTGGCAATAGGGTGGGGTGCCGCTGGTGACCGGACGATCAGCTGTGTGGGGGGGTTGTACCTGGTGGGGCTCCTGCCAGGGCCTCTAGTCCTGCCTGGGCCTGTCCTTGAGGCCTAGGGATCCCTCCTGGGTCCCTGGGAGTCTTGTGGTGCCGTTCAGGGCTACCATTTGCTTGTAGCCTATGTGCTCAATGCACGGTGGCCTTGTTTGTGTAGTCCAACAGTCATTTTTCAGTGATTTGCCATTGAAAATAGCGGCGACCATGACAGTGGTGGGAGCCCCTCCTCATCCCCTGGTGCTGACATCTGGATCTTTTCACTTCAGGATCGATGCGCGTGCAGATTATCCTGGTGGCTGCAGGTGCCTGTTTCTGCTGGGTGGTGAGACTGGTGGGGTCCTCTCCCTCATTGCTAAAGATCGCTTGATGCTTTGTGCCTGGTGAACGGGTGGTGCTGCCAGTGTGGTTGGGGGTTGTCCCATTACAAGTGTTGTACACTTTTTGTGGTGTCCCCCTGGTGACTCCTGAAGTCTTTGGAGCACATCTCCCCATCTGATCCTCTCTCTGAGGCTGCGGTGCCCTTTGGGTCCCAACCATCCATTGATTCAGCCCCTGCAGACATGAGTCACCCTGTTGGGTCTGCGACCACGCGCCCAGAATCCTCAGATAGTGAGGACGATTCCTCCACATCTGCTACAGTGTACAAAAAGGCACTGGAGGAAGCACTGACTGTATCTGTGCGTGAGACCTTAAAGATGGAGGATGGAGCTGCGACGGAGGCGCAGGTTCCCTTTGGCACTCACAAGCCATCCAGAGCAGCAAAGGTGTTCCCTTTCCCCACCTATTTTGACAGAATTGTCGTTAAAGAGTGGGGACCAACTAATCGTCCCCTTGGGGTCCCAAAGCGATTTGCTAGGTGATACCCCTATGAGGAGTCCCTTATTAAGAAGTGGACTGTTCCACCTGCGGTGGACACTCTGGTTTCTAGAACTCTTGGAACTCCTAGCGATCAGACTGCACCTGGAACATTGGACGGATCGTCTTCAGGGATATCCAGTGTGTATTCAATCAGACAATGCCACGGCTGTGGTCTATGTTAGTCACCAGGGGGCACAAGAAGTGTCCTGGTGGCTCTGGAGGTAGCCAGCATTCTAAGATGGGCAGAACGGTTCGTTCTAGTCCTCTCCACCCTACCTATTCCCAGGGGGAAAAACTGGCAGGCGGATTCCTGGGGTCAGGATCTCTGGGGTCAATATCATCTGATTTACGCTTTCCTTCCTCTCAAGCTTCTGCCAAGACTTCTACGCAGGATCGAGGCAGAAAGGGATTCTGGTCATCTTAGTGGCCTTGGACTGGCCTCGTCAGGCTTGGTTCGCCGATCTGGTGAGGCTGGTCGCCGACGTTCCTTGGATGCTTCCTCTCAGGGAGGATCTGCTGTCCCAAGGACTGATCTTCCATCCTGCTTTACAGTTGCTGGCTTTGACAACTTGGCTGTTGAACGCCAAGTGCTGATGGATAGAGGTTTGCCTGAGTCTGTGTTTCCAATGCTGTTAAAAGCTAGGAAACCTTCTTCTAGGAAGATCTACCATCATACGTGGAAGACGTACATTGCGTGGTGTGAGTCTCTTGGGGTTCATCCTCGCTCTTATTCAGTGGCTTGAGCTGGCCCTGAGTGTAATCTATTTCAGCCATCAACTACACTAGACTAATGACTATACATGAACTGCATACCCCTTGATGCTATATAGGTATGTGTGATGCGCCAACTCTTATCCTGCTTGTTCAGTGGCTTGGATCTTGACCTTCCTTCAACTGGGAGTTGAGCAGAAACTGGCCTTGAGTAATATCAAGGGTCAGGTGTCGGCCTAAAGCCCCGTACACATGCAACGATTATCGGCCGATCGATCAGCCGACTTTTGTCCAGTGTTGTTGTGTTGGTTGAAATGTGCTCTAGACTGCACACGAATTTTCTTGGCCAGCAAAAATCTACTTCAGAAGTGATGTCATGTGCTGGTTTACTTTCCGTGTGTTTTTTCATCTCTGAGCATGCCCAGTCTTGCTCATCAGATTTTTGTCTGCCGAAATCTGTACTGACTGACGGAAAATCGGCCGTTGTGGTGACGGCCAACAAAAATTTTATAGCCTGCACACCAGATTTTTTTTTCGGCCGAAAAGTCGGAGTCGGTTGTCGGAAGCATCATACTAACAAGCCGAAAAACGGCCGATCGGACGTTGGCCGAAAATTCACGGCCAACTATCGATGCGTGTGTACGGGGCATTAGCGGTCTTATTTCAACAGCCCTTGGCCACATACTCCCTGATGCATACTTTTCTTCAGGGAGTTAGGCACTTGACACTTCCAGTGCGGTCTCTGTTGCGAAGCTGCAAATTAAAAGCGAGATATACAGTATAAAAACATAAACAAAAAAAACTAGGTTGCGCTAATAGTGATAATTGAAATATATATTATCAATGCATTAGTGACAAGAAAAAAAAATATATAAAAAAGTAAAAAAATGTAAAAAGTAAATGAATAAAACACAAGAGAAACAGGAAACCAAAGCTCTTATTTGAAAGTGAACATCAGTGATAGTTCAACAAATGGTGACTAAGTGGTTTTCCGACCATAAAATTTACCAATCGACTGAAAATGTAGAAGAGTGAAGATTTCACCACCGAAAACAGTATCCACCACTGCTCATATAGCCTCCTTACCAGAAATATAGACCACAAGGGTGGACAGTGCTAGGGATATAACCAAACATAAGCCGTGGTATCCTATGGGGAAGACGGAACTTCTCCTCTGCTGGTTCTCCAGGTACTGGGCAACTTGTCAAAGGATAATTATCTCCAAAAACAGTATTGAACAGGATAAGGAGATTTGATCAAGGAGGGGTATCCGTCTTGCCCTTTATGGGTGGTTTAGTGAGTCTTGCAACCAAAGACCAGGAAACACTTGCTTTGCCTATTTGATGCTGTGCTAATCGCTCAAACCAATAGTTCAGGCCAGGAAGACGTCATCTATGACGAAACACATCAGGAAGGCGTGCTGACATCACCACGTGATACCCGGAAGTCAGGCGGCTGTGTTCTTCGGATCCCCCGCTGATTACAAGCGCTGTTCGTTTTTATATATGTGAGTTTTCTACCTTTTTACAATCAATGTCTACTTTTATATACTTCACTATGGTGGCTATTATCTTTTCATGCTAACTGCTGGATTGTGGATTGCCCGGGTTCTCTATACCGCTGTGTATACCATCTTGCTGACCTGGAGTGAAGTTGTCAAGGGTCCTGGTTGAGCTGACTGGATGTATATCTCTCATGATTCATATCTATGCTTGATTACAGCTTCCATTCGGTAAGCGCATTAGCGTGATTTTTGCACTATAACACGGTGGAAGAAAATTCATTTAGTGTTGGAGGATTCTGTTTCTTTGCACCATTATAAACATCATCTGGACTCTTTATTTCTTAATGGACTCTTTATTCAACTTATATCTTGGAGTCATTATTTATACTGGTTAAGGGGGTGTCCCTTTTATTTGTTTGATTGCACAATTAATTTGATCACTTCCACATTTGTCTGATAGCTCATTGCTATTTTTTGAGATATATCTGTTTTATTACATGTATCATTTTCAGCGCAGCTTTATTTTTATTAATTGGAAACGAATACACCAAAGTATTTCCAGATACGTATTGGTTATGTCCATCCACAATCGCCACTTTGATGTTTTTCAGGATTTTCAATCCCGGTGTGTGTACACAGCAGGCTGCGCTCCCTCCACCATCCATAATATCCTGTCCCTCTATGTGTATGGATGTCACACTTCTCTCCCCGAATCTCCGCCGCCGCTCTTTGGCCCTTATTTTCCCCACACACAGTAAAAGGAGCTCGGTGTTACTGGGGACCAAGTGAATCAACTAGCAGGGAGCACGGTAAGTTTAACACTGCTTTGGGATGTCCCAATGGTTAAGAAGATCAGGAGCTGTGTCCATCAATGAGGAAAAGAGAAAATGGCATTTTTGACTTACCGTAAAATCCATTTCTCTGATGTTCATTGATGGACACCGTACCCTTCCCTCTGTGGAGTTGTAATTCTTCTGACACTGATTGTAACAAAACTGAGTACCTATAGCAGAGAGAGGGAGTATACCCCCTGGGACCGCCAATAGGTGTAGCCAGACTTTTTTTTCTGCCTAGTGTTCTTCTCCTGTAGGGGGCAGTATAACCCAATGGTTAGGCTCCATGTACACGGGACGTTGTTAAAAGTCCCTTTGAATGCTGGAATTTTTAGGACGTTTGAAACGTCCGTTCGGTCGCGTTTGTACCCGCATTTAGAGGGCGTTTAGCGGGCGTTTGCGTTTAGAACCATTCCTAGAGGTCAAAAAAATGATTCCCCTTTAAAATTGAAAAACGCGAATGCTAAACGTGGGTCATCGCGTTCGGACGCGTTCGGTCGTGTTTTTGCGTTCGAAACGCCGGGAAACACACGTTCGAACGCAAATAATTGCGTTCTAAAAAAAGTCCCTGAACGCAACTGCCTGCAAATGACTGTAAACGACCTGGTGTACATGGACAGATAAGATAACATGGAGCTGCGTTCAGGGGCTTCTGAAAAAAACGCCCAACTGCTCCTAAACGGCCATTTCCAGCGTCCCGTGTACATGGAGCCTTAAGAAGATCAGGAGCTGTGTCCGTCAATGAACATCAGAGAAATGGATTTTACGGTAAAATCCATTTTTTTTAACAAACCCTATTCATTCTTATCTATTTTAGTGCCAACACGAAAATCAATAAAAAATGGAGTCGTCTGCCAGACTTGTACTTCGGCTAAAGATGAATCCTGTAAGCTTGAGTGCATGGACAAGGAAAAATACTGCGCCAATGTGGAACTTACAACATGTGAGTCAATCAGATGAATGAGCAAATAGCAGGACTTAAAGCATAACTCCACTTTTGTTGAGAAAAAAAAACTTCCCCTCTGGGTGATCTAGGTACATTACAAGGATTATAACAAACTTTGTTGCTGATTCCTACCTTTTGTTATTCAGAAGAAATCATTGTTTGTTCTTCTGTGCCTCTGTGCTGAGTGGGCTAAATGGGAGTGGTTTCATAATTATCTATCAGCTGTGGCAGCTGCAGGGCTCTAATGAGGGAAGCTGCTGGTCCTGCATCCCTTTAGACATGTTCCTATTGGTAGTATCTCATCAAAAATTACATTTTTGTTGCAGGGGATGCCAGAAATCAATGTATCTTATGTAGATTTCTGGGAAAATTGGTGAGCCAATCACACAAGCAGGAAAGTGGAGTTAAAGCTGAACTCCAAGAACATAAATGACGCCAATTAAAATTAGATCTGTAATCAATAATACATATTTATGTGTATCTTTAAATACAATTAGCGTAGGTACCTAACTTTGACTTATTGTCAGCCTCTTGCAGTCACTGTAGAGCAGAGCTCAGACTGGGGAAGGCAGAAACAGCACAAGGAGCCATTTAGTTGTGCTGCAGAGCTAGAAGCATTCTGACAGAAGTAGAGGGCAGAGTGGCAGAGGGATGAGCTCTTCATGACACTATCTAGTTTTTTCACTGTCCAATCACAAGGTGGATAAGGGACAAGGTCTGTAAGTGAAAATGAACAGCAGGGAAAAATCAGGTCTCTTGCCCTACCAGACAGGACTCTGTGATGTGGCAAAGTTGTGCAAATCTCAGGACTGGATGGACAGAAATGCTACTCGTTTGGCAGGTTAGGCAGCCTCTATATAATCATGTATCTGTGTATTTAGTTATTGACTTGAAGTTTGGCTTTAAGAAAAAGTAATATGACTCCAGGAATACATTTTATTTAACCACTTAAGCCCCGGAAGATTTTACCCCCTTCCTGACCAGGCCCTATTTTGTGATTCGGCGGCACTGCGTGAATTTAACGGACAATTGCGCGGTTGTGGGACACTGTACCCAAATTAAAATTGACGTCCTTTTTTTCCCACAAACAGAGCTTTCTTTTGATGGTATTTGATCACCTGTGCGATTTTTAGTTTTTGCGCTATAAACAAAAAAAGAGCGAATATTTTGAAAAAATAACAATATTTTTCACATTTTTTTATATGAAATTCCCCCAAAAAAATGTAAAAATCAAAATTTTTTAACATTTTAGGCCAATTTGTTTTCTGCTACCTATGTTTGGTAAAAAAAAAAAAATCGCAATAATTTGATTGGTTTGCGCAAAAGTTATTGCGTTTACTAACTAAGGGAAAGATTTTTGTCATTTTTATTGTTTTTTTTTTAACGAGTAATGGCGGTGATCTGCAATTTTTTTTGCGGGATTGCGACATCGCGGCAGACAGATCGGACCCCTGACTAACATTTTTGACACTTTTGGGGGTACCAGTGACATTACTACAGTAATCAGTGCTATACATATGCACTGTTACAGTAAAATTACACAGGCAGGGAAGGGGTTAACTTTATTGGTGATGCAGGGGTTAAGTGTGTCCCTAGGGGCATGCTTCTAACTGTAAAGGGGTGTGGCTAGTGATGTAACCACAGAGATCATACGATCCTACATAGCAGGATCGTATGATCCCTGCAGTTAGATCAGGGAGAATGACAGGCGGCTTTGTTTACATCAGCCGCCTGCCTTTCTCCCTCTCCAGCGGGAGATCGCGAGTGATCGGCAGACATCGGGTCCGCCAGTCACACGCGCGAACATGTTAGGGAACGAGCGGGGGCGGGAGCGCGCCTCCGGCGGTGTGTGCTCGCCCCCTAGAGGCTCTCAGGCTAGCGACGTGATACTACGTCACTTTGCCTGTACGGGGTTGACTGCCGCAGTAAATATACTGTGGGCGGTTGGTAAGTGGTTAAGAAAAACTAATATGACTTCAGGAATTTATTTTATTTTAAATTGAATGTCCTTGACATGAACCTGACCTAAAATCTAAAATATTACAAAATACAGCAGTGCTGAAGTATAGGTACCTTCTGGTATATGTAAGTACTGGTTTTAGTCTTTAAATCAATCCCTCTGTCCCAGTCCAGTATGAGTCTGGAACATGGTTTATTTGGTGTCCATTAGGGGTCTAGGACACAGCTCACTTGGAGTCCAGTGAGGGTTTGGGACATGGTTCTCTTGGAATCCAGTAGGGTTCTGGGATACGTTTCACTTGGAGTCCAGTAAGGGTCTTGGATAGGGTTCACTTTATGCCTCGTTTTCACTGAGCGGAACGGTTCGGGTCGGTACAGTTTGGAAGGGTTAGAATGGTCCGGCCTATTCAGGTGAGCGTTTCCACTGCAAGTCGGACCACCAGGGGCCATGTGGGGTTTACACCAAGTGCCTTTTGACGTAAGCATTGAGGTTTTCCTGTCCTCCAATCAGTGGAATGTATCGTGTGACGCCAGTAGCTCCACCCTAACCGTACCGTACCATTTCCTATAGCCCTACATCTGAAGGAGGACCAGGAATGGTGCGGTTTGGTTCGGTTGTATGGGCCACTTTCATAATGGAAACACTCAAAATAGCGTACCGTACCGAACTGACCCGAACCGATCCGCTCAGTGGAAACGAGGCATTGGAATCTGGTAGAGGTCTGGGATATGTTTCACTTACCATTCAAGAGGGGTCTGGGACACAGTTCACTTGAAGTCCAATACAGGCTTAGGACATGGTGTATTTGGTGTCCAGTACAGGCCTGGGACATGGTTCACTTGAAGTCCAATACAGGCCTAGGACATGGTGTATTTGGTGTCCAGTATAGGCCTGGGACATGATATATTTGGTGTCCAGTACAGGCCTGGGACATGGTGTATTTGGTGTCCAGTATAGGCCTGGGACATGATATATTTGGTGTCCAGTACAGGCCTGGGACATGATATATTTGGTGTCCAGTACAGGCCTGGGACATGGTGTATTTGGTGTCCAGTATAGGCCTGGGACATGATATATTTGGTGTCCAGTACAGGCCTGGGACATGGTTCACTTGAAGTCCAATACAGGCCTAGGACATGGTGTATTTGGTGTCCAGTATAGGCCTGGGACATGATATATTTGGTGTCCAGTACAGGCCTGGGACATGGTGTATTTGGTGTCCAGTATAGGCCTGGGACATGATATATTTGGTGTCCAGTACAGGCCTGGGACATGGTGTATTTGGTGTCCAGTATAGCCCTGGGACATGATATATTTGGTGTCCAGTACAGGCCTGGGACATGGTGTATTTGGTGTCCAGTATAGGCCTGGGACATGATATATTTGGTGTCCAGTACAGGCCTGGGACATGGTGTATTTGGTGTCCAGTATAGGCCTGGGACATGATATATTTGGTGTCCAGTACAGGCCTGGGACATGATATATTTGGTGTCCAGTACAGGCCTGGGACATGATATATTTGGTGTCCAGTACAGGCCTAGGACATGGTGTATTTGGTGCCCAGTACAGGCCTGGGACATGGTGTATTTGGTGTCCAGTACAGGCCTGGGACATGATATATTTGGTGTCCAGTACAGGCCTGGGACATGATATATTTGGTGTCCAGTACAGGCCTGGGACATGATATATTTGGTGTCCAGTACAGGCCTAGGACATGGTGTATTTGGTGTCCAGTACAGGCCTGGGACATGATATATTTGGTGTCCAGTACAGGCTTGGGACATGATATATTTGGTGTCCAGTACAGGCTTGGGACATGATATATTTGGTGTCCAGTACAGGCCTGGGACATGGTGTATTTGGTGTCCAGTATAGGCCTGGGACATGATATATTTGGTGTCCAGTACAGGCCTGGGACATGGTGTATTTGGTGTCCAGTATAGGCCTGGGACATGATATATTTGGTGTCCAGTACAGGCTTGGGACATGGTTCACTTGCAGTCAAGTACAGGTCGGGGATACGGTTCAGTTGGAGACATGGTTCACTTCCAGTACGGGTCCAGAATATGGCTCACTTGGAGTCTAGTACAGGCCTGGGACATGGTATTTTTGGTGTCCAGTAAAGCCTTGGGACATAGTTCACTTGAAGTCCAGTACAAGGACACCATCAGTGGCGGCTGTTGTTCAAAATTTTTGAGGGGGCGCAAAGGGAAAAATGTAATAGGCATCGCTTCGCGGCAAAAAACGCGGTAAAAGATTGCATGACTTTGAGGTCACACAAGTGTGAAAGGGGCCTTCAGTAATCAAGGTACAAAAATATGTAGCAGAAATCAAATTGGCCTAAAATGTTAAAAAAAAATTAAAAAAATAAAAATAAACTGTTAATGCAGCCAGGAATCTTGTGAGCTGATAACTTTATGAGCTTTCTGGACTGTTATTACTAGTTAGCATTGTTCCCTGTTATCCCCATGAACTACAAAACACCTCCCCCTGTTATGAAGAAGAGAAGGAGGCCTTACCTCAACTCACAGATTTTAATCAAACGATTTTATTTTGTAAATGAGGTCCTATTAATTGGATGCATTTAAAATGTATGTGGTTTTACCTTTTGCATTCACTTTAAATGCCTTCAAAAAGTAAAAGAGGAAGTCTGATTTAGAGTTCTACTCTTTTTGTTTCGGGTAACAGTGCTTCCGGTGTGGTGTCACCCTGGAAGTGTTATCTGTGTGGTGTCACCCTGGAAGTGTTATCTGTGTGGTGTCACCCTGGAAGTGTTATCTGTGTGGTGTCACCCTAGCCGTGTTATCTGTGTGGTGTCACCCTGGAAGTGTTTTCTGTGTGGTGTCACCCTGGCAGTGTTTTGTGTGTGGTGTCACCCTGGCAGTGTTATCTCTGTGGTGTCACCCTAGCCGTGTTATCTCTGTGGTGTCACCCTGGAAGTGTTTTCTGTGTGGTGTCACCCTGGTCGTGTTATCTGTGTGGTGTCCCCCTGGCAGTGTTATCTGTGTGGTGTCACCCTGGCAGTGTTATCTGTGTGGTGTCACCCTGGAAGGGTTTTCTGTGTGGTGTCACCCTGGAAGTGTTTTCTGTGTGGTGTCACCCTGGAAGTGTTTTCTGTGTGGTGTCACCCTGGCAGTGTTATCTGTGTGGTGTCACCCTGGAAGTGTTTTCTGTGTGGTGTCACCCTGGAAGTGTTTTCTGTGTGGTGTCACCCTGGTTGTGTTATCTGTGTGGTGTCACCCTGGCAGTGTTATCTGTGTGGTGTCACCCTGGAAGGGTTTTCTGTGTGGTGTCACCCTGGTCGTGTTATCTGTGTGGTGTCACCCTGGAAGTGTTTTCTGTGTGGTGTCACCCTGATCGTGTTATCTGTGTGGTGTCACCCTGGCAGTGTTATCTGTGTGGTGTCACCCTGGAAGGGTTTTCTGTGTGGTGTCACCCTGGTCGTGTTATCTGTGTGGTGTCACCCTGGAAGGGTTTTCTGTGTCGTGTCACCCTGGCCGTGTTATCTGTGTGGTGTCACCCTGGTCGTGTTATCTGTGTGGTGTCACCCTGGAAGGGTTTTCTGTGTCGTGTCACCCTGGCCGTGTTATCTGTGTGGTGTCACCCTGGAAGTGTTATCTGTGTGGTGTCACCCTGGAAGTGTTTTCTGTGTGGTGTCACCCTGGAAGTGTTATCTGTGTGGTGTCACCCTGGAAGTGTTTTCTGTGTGGTGTCACCCTGGAAGTGTTTTCTGTGTGGTGTCACCCTGGAAGTGTTATCTGTGTGGTGTCACCCTGGCAGTGTTATCTGTGTGGTGTCACCCTGGAAGTGTTATCTGTGTGGTGTCAACCTGGAAGTGTTTTCTGTGTGGTGTCACCCTGGCCGTGTTATCTGTGTGGTGTCACCCTGGCAGTGTTTTGTGTGTGGTGTCACCCTGGCAGTGTTTTCTGTGTGGTGTCACCCTGGAAGTGTTATCTGTGTGGTGTCACCCTGGAAGTGTTTTCTGTGTGGTGTCACCCTGGAAGTGTTTTCTGTGTGGTGTCACCCTGGAAGTGTTATCTGTGTGGTGTCACCCTGGCAGTGTTTTGTGTGTGGTGTCACCCTGGCAGTGTTATCTGTGTGGTGTCACCCTGGAAGTGTTTTCTGTGTGGTGTCACCCTGGTCGTGTTATCTGTGTGGTGTCACCCTGGCAGTGTTTTGTGTGTGGTGTCACCCTGGCAGTGTTATCTGTGTGGTGTCACCCTAGCCGTGTTATCTGTGTGGTGTCACCCTGGCCGTGTTATCTGTGTGGTGTCACCCTGGTCGTGTTATCTGTGTGGTGTCACCCTGGCAGTGTTATCTGTGTGGTGTCACCCTGGAAGTGTTTTCTGTGTGGTGTCACCCTGGAAGTGTTTTCTGTGTGGTGTCACCCTGATCGTGTTATCTGTGTGGTGTCACCCTGGAAGTGTTTTCTGTGTGGTGTCACCCTGGAAGTGTTTTCTGTGTGGTGTCACCCTGGCAGTGTTATCTGTGTGGTGTCACCCTGGAAGTGTTTTTTGTGTGGTGTCACCCTGATCGTGTTATCTGTGTGGTGTCACCCTGGAAGTGTTTTCTGTGTGGTGTCACCCTGGTCGTGTTATCTGTGTGGTGTCACCCTGGAAGTGTTTTCTGTGTCGTGTCACCCTGGAAGTGTTTTCTGTGTGGTGTCACCCTGGTCGTGTTATCTGTGTGGTGTCACCCTGGCAGTGTTATCTGTGTGGTGTCACCCTGGCAGTGTTTTGTGTGTGGTGTCACCCTGGCAGTGTTATCTGTGTGGTGTCACCCTAGCCGTGTTATCTGTGTGGTGTCACCCTGGCCATGTTATCTGTGTGGTGTCACCCTGGTCGTGTTATCTGTGTGGTGTCACCCTGGCAGTGTTATCTGTGTGGTGTCACCCTGGAAGTGTTTTCTGTGTGGTGTCACCCTGATCGTGTTATCTGTGTGGTGTCACCCTGGAAGTGTTTTCTGTGTCGTGTCACCCTGGAAGTGTTTTCTGTGTGGTGTCACCCTGGTCGTGTTATCTGTGTGGTGTCACCCTGGCAGTGTTATCTGTGTGGTGTCACCCTGGCAGTGTTTTGTGTGTGGTGTCACCCTGGCAGTGTTATCTGTGTGGTGTCACCCTAGCCGTGTTATCTGTGTGGTGTCACCCTGGCCATGTTATCTGTGTGGTGTCACCCTGGAAGTGTTTTCTGTGTGGTGTCACCCTGGCAGTGTTATCTGTGTGGTATCACCCTGGAAGTGTTTTCTGTGTGGTGTCACCCTGGTCGTGTTATCTGTGTGGTGTCACCCTGGTCGTGTTATCTGTGTGGTGTCACCCTGGCAGTGTTATCTGTGTGGTGTCACCCTGGCAGTGTTATCTGTGTGGTGTCACCCTGGCAGTGTTATCTGTGTGGTGTCACCCTGGAAGTGTTTTCTGTGTGGTGTCACCCTGATCATGTTATCTGTGTGGTGTCACCCTGGCAGTGTTTTGTGTGTGGTGTCACCCTGGCAGTGTTATCTGTGTGGTGTCACCCTGGAAGTGTTTTCTGTGTGGTGTCACCCTGGTCGTGTTATCTGTGTGGTGTCACCCTGGAAGTGTTTTCTGTGTGGTGTCACCCTGGTCGTGTTATCTGTGTGGTGTCACCCTGGCAGTGTTATCTGTGTGGTGTCACCCTGGCAGTGTTATCTGTGTGGTGTCACCCTGGAAGTGTTTTCTGTGTGGTGTCACCCTGATCATGTTATCTGTGTGGTGTCACCCTGGCAGTGTTTTGTGTGTGGTGTCACCCTGGCAGTGTTATCTGTGTGGTGTCACCCTGGAAGTGTTTTCTGTGTGGTGTCACCCTGGTCGTGTTATCTGTGTGGTGTCACCCTGGAAGTGTTTTCTGTGTCGTGTCACCCTGGAAGTGTTTTCTGTGTGGTGTCACCCTGGTCGTGTTATCTGTGTGGTGTCACCCTGGAAGTGTTTTCTGTGTGGTGTCACCCTGATCGTGTTATCTGTGTGGTGTCACCCTGGCAGTGTTTTGTGTGTGGTGTCACCCTGGCAGTGTTATCTGTGTGGTGTCACCCTGGAAGTGTTTTCTGTGTGGTGTCACCCTGGAAGTGTTTTCTGTGTGGTGTCACCCTGGTCGTGTTATCTGTGTGGTGTCACCCTGGCAGTGTTATCTGTGTGGTGTCACCCTGGAAGTGTTTTCTGTGTGGTGTCACCCTGATCGTGTTATCTGTGTGGTGTCACCCTGGAAGTGTTTTCTGTGTCGTGTCACCCTGGAAGTTTTTTCTGTGTGGTGTCACCCTGGTCGTGTTATCTGTGTGGTGTCACCCTGGCAGTGTTATCTGTGTGGTGTCACCCTGGCAGTGTTTTGTGTGTGGTGTCACCCTGGCAGTGTTATCTGTGTGGTGTCACCCTAGCCGTGTTATCTGTGTGGTGTCACCCTGGTCGTGTTATCTGTGTGGTGTCACCCTGGCAGTGTTATCTGTGTGGTGTCACCCTGGAAGTGTTTTCTGTGTGGTGTCACCCTGGAAGTGTTTTCTGTGTGGTGTCACCCTGGCCGTGTTATCTGTGTGGTGTCACCCTGGCAGTGTTATCTGTGTGGTGTCACCCTGGAAGTGTTTTCTGCGTGGTGTCACCCTGGCAGTGCTATCTGTGTGGTGTCACCCTGGCAGTGTTATCTGTGTGGTATCACCCTGGAAGTGTTTTCTGTGTGGTGTCACCCTGGTCGTGTTTTTTTGTGGTGTCACCCTGGTTGTGTTATCTGTGTGGTGTCACCCTGGTCATGTTATCTGTGTGGTATAACCCTGGTCATGTTATCTGTGTGGTATCACCCTGGTCATGTTATCTGTGTGGTGTCACCCTGGCAGTGTTATCTGTGTGGTGTCACCCTGGAAGTGTTTTCTGTGTGGTGTCACCCTGGCCGTGTTATATGTGTGGTGTCACCCTGGAAGTGTTATCTGTGTGGTGTCACCCTGGCAGTGTTATCTGTGTGATATCACCCTGGAAGTGTTTTCTGTGTGGTGACACCCTGGTCGTGTTATCTATGTGGTGTCACCCTGGAAGTGTTTTCTGCGTGGTGTCACCCTGGCAGTGCTATCTGTGTGGTGTCACCCTGGCAGTGTTATCTGTGTGGTATCACCCTGGAAGTGTTTTCTGTGTGGTGTCACCCTGGTCGTGTTTTTTTGTGGTGTCACCCTGGTTGTGTTATCTGTGTGGTGTCACCCTGGTCATGTTATCTGTGTGGTATAACCCTGGTCATGTTATCTGTGTGGTATAACCCTGGTCATGTTATCTGTGTGGTATCACCCTGGTCATGTTATCTGTGTGGTGTCACCCTGGCAGTGTTATCTGTGTGGTGTCACCCTGGCAGTGTTATCTGTGTGGTGTCACCCTGGAAGTGTTTTCAGTGTGGTGTCACCCTGGTCGTGTTATCTGTGTGGTGTCACCCTGGTCGTGTTATCTGTGTGGTGTCACCCTGGTCGTGTTATCTGTGTGGTGTCACCCTGGAAGTGTTTTCTGTGTGGTGTCACCCTGGCCGTGTTATCTGTGTCGTGTCACCCTGGAAGTGTTTTCTGTGTCGTGTCACCCTGGTTGTGTTATCTGTGTGGTGTCACCCTGGTCGTGTTATCTGTGTGGTGTCACCCTGGTCATGTTATCTGTGTGGTGTCACCCTGGCAGTGTTATCTGCGTGGTGTCACCCCCTGGTATTGTCAAGAGTTACCTGTATGGTGTCACCTTATGATCTCTGTGTCAGGTGTCAACCTCTCCCGTCAGGGTGTCTGGATTGTGACAGAACCTGTTGTGTGTGCTCGTGGTGGAGTTGTGCCTCCTGATCTCCATGATAGGCACTCTTTACACACAGCCCGCCTCCTCAGCTGTCACTGGAACAGAACACATGAGAAGACTTCTGTGGAATTATGAGGGATGCAGAGAGCTGGATTCCCCTCCACACTTCAACCCGGGCTCACGTCCTGGTCTGTACAGGGTGTACAGATATTGGCACACTCATTACTTAATGATTTTCACGGTTAGCAGTACTGCCGGGGTCTCCTCACATCTCCCCTCCTCACTAGCTACAAACATCTGTGTCTTCTATCTTCCTGTGTGCCCTTCAGACGAGATGACGTCTGCATGGGGTGGGGCTCAGAGAGACGCCTAAGCACCGCCCCTATGATTGGGACGTCCCCCTCCACACACATACTTTTACAGTATTCCCCCCACAACCACTCTTTCATAGTTCTCCACTTTCAGTGATCTCAGTCTCTGCAGAGCTCTCTCCCATTCACAACTCAACTCCCTCATCTATTCCGCCGTCAGTGCTCAGTGGTATACGTAGGCTTTTTTTTTTTTTTAGCCAATCGAGGAGCTATTACAACTGTAGCTGGGGCGGAGTTTCAGCTCTCCTCCGCTCCATGCTACAATTGTGAGTAGAGGCGGAGACACAGGCATCTGCAGGTTGCCGTACTGCAGGGGTGGGGAACCTACGGCCCGCGGGCTGTATGTGGCCCCCAAAACCATCTGATCCGGCCCTGCCATTGGGCTGCCTCCGGAGGGGAAGGGGAGGGGGAGCGCCTCATGATTACACACAGAGCGGGTTCCTCTGCTTACCCAACGCGGCCGCTGTCATACAAAGTCACACCTCCTACCTATGATAGACAGCACAGTGGTGACGTCTATCATAGGAGTCGGTCCAGGAGGCGTGTCGTCATATGAGAGCGCCTGCGCCGGGTAAGTAGGAGAACCCTGCTCTGTGTGTAATCAGGAGGCGCTCTAATCCCCATGTGCTCTGCATTGATGGGGGGCACTAATCACTCTGCATTGATTGGGGCACTAATCACCCTGCATTGATTGGGGCACTAATCACTCTGCATTGATTGGGGCACTCATCACTCTGCATTGATTGGGGCACTCATCACTCTGCATTGATTGGGGCACTCATCACTCTGCATTGATGGGGGCACTCATCACTCTGCATTGATGGGGGCACTCATCACTCTGCATTGATTGGGGGCACTCATCACTCTGCATTGATGGGGGCACTCATCACTCTGCATTGATGGGGGCACTCATCACTCTGCATTGATGGGGGCACTCATCACTCTGCATTGATTGGGGGCACTCATCACTCTGCATTGATTGGGGGCACTCATCACTCTGCATTGATGGGGGCACTCATCACTCTGCATTAAGGGGGGCAAACCGGGAAAACCAGTTGCCAGTAGCAACATCATCAATACCAGCTAACATCAGACACCTCACCAAATAGAAAGCAGTTGCAGCCATCACATTAGGGGTGAGTTAATTAAATGTTTGACCAAATATAACAGGCACATTTTTAAGTTGATAATTTTGTACGGCCCCCGAAAGATTTTAAAAATACCCAAATGGCCCTCGGCAGAAAAAAGGTTCCCCACCCCTGCCGTACTGGGACCCGATGAGTTACGTGACATAGGCTGAAGAGGAGAGGGCTGTCATAGGTGCCGGAATGCCGTTCCGCCGCGTTTCAGCTTAAAAAAAAGCCCTGGATAAAGCTATGGCTTGACAATGTATGGAGTAGGCGACTAGGTGGACTTTGTCGAGAACGTAGCCTACTGGTGTGGGATATGTTCAGGGCAAACTACCGGCACAAAGAAAAGGCTGGCAAGAATAAAACACAAATGCGGCAGTTACTCCTGCTGGGTTGAAATCATTGGTACAGCCACTGGATGTGTGCCCAAACAAGCCATTTAAAGATCGCATTCAAGAACAGTGGAATGAGTGGATGGTTAGCGGCCAAAAGTCTCAAAAGGAGGAAACATGCTTGCTCCACAGTTGGATGTTTTGTGTAACTTTGTCATAAAAGCCTGTAATGATAATGATGCAGAAACAGTAATCAAGTCTTTCAAGAAGTGTGGCATATCAAATTCATTGGAGGGTATGGAGGAGGACTACTTGTGGCAAGATGAAGGGGAAGCCGAAGCTGAAGCCACACCATCTGATTCGGAATTAGATCCATACGATGACTGTCATACCACTGTATCACAAGATGTCATTGATGAACTTATGATGTCAGATGATGAACATGATGAGTATTATGAAGGATTTTAAGTACCCATAAGTCATAACCATTTATTTAAAATTATTTAACCACTTAAGCACCGGAAGATTTTACCCCCTTCCTGACCAGGGCCTATTTTGCGATTCGGCACTGCGTGACTTTAACGGACAATTGCGTGGTCGTGCGATGCTGTACCCAAATGAATTTGACGTCCTTTTTTTCCCACAAACAGAGCTTTCTTTTGGTGGTATTTGATCACCTGTGCGATTTTTTGATCATGCGCTATAAACAAAAAAAGAGCGACAATTTTGCAAAAATAACAATATTTTTCACATTTTTTTATATGAAATTCCCCCCCCCCCCCCAAAAAAATGTAAAAAAATCAAAAAATTTTAACATTTTAGGCCAATTTGTTTTCTGCTACATATGTTTGGTAAAAAAAATTGCAAAAAGCATATTTTGATTGATTTGCGCAAAAGTTATTGCGTTTACTAACAAAGGGAAAGATTTCTGTAATTTTTATTGTTTTTTTTTTAACGAGTAATGGCGGCGATCTGCGTTTTGTTTTGCGGGACTGCGACATTGCGGCGAACAGATCTGACCCTTGACTGACATTTTTGACACTTTTGGGGGTACCAGTGACATTACTACAGTAATCAGTGCTATACATATGCACTGTTACTGTAAAAATGACACTGGGGGGGAAGGGGTTAACTTTATTGGAGAGGGAGGGGTTAAGTGTGTCCCTAGGGGTGTGATTTTTACTGTGATTGGATGTGGCTGTGTATGTAACAGCACAGATCAATGGTCCTACATAGCAGAACCGTATGATCTGTGCTTTTACACCTGGAAGAATGACAGGCGGCTTTGTTTACATTAGCCGCCTGCCTTTCTCCCTCTCCACCCGACGATCGCGAGTGACTGGACGGACATCGGGTCCGCCGGTCACACGCGCGGGCTCCATCGGGTACGAGCGGGGGCGGAAGCGCGCCTCCGGCGGCGCGCTTGCCCCCTATTGGCTCCCAGGCTAGTGACGTACCGGTACGTCACTTTGCCTGGGAGGGGCTGACTGCCGCCGTATATAGTCGGGCGGCGGTCGGCAAGTGGTTAAATCAAATCTGATGTTTTTAAATGGTGTTGCCTTGGAAGGGGGTAGTGTTATACGGCGAGTATAGCCCAAAACCTATGTTTTAACTAGAAAATTAGAGGGTTGTCTTATACGCCCAGTCGTCGTCTTATACGCCGGCAATTACGGTATATGAAAGGCTCTACTACTAGAATACTGTACACAATTCTGATGGGTTTTCTTTTGTTCAGTAGATGCTTTCACTAATCCGTCTGCTGCTTGTCCTGGTCCGAAATAGGCTTCCAGTGACACCTGTGCAGCTTTGCAAGCCCCAGATAATATATATACCCAATGCAGTGATGTGCAAATGCTGGCTTATGTTAATTCTAACGTATTTATTACTGTTTTGTATTGCAGTGGGACCCAGCGTTGGCCCGAGACTGCGCGGCTGTGCTACCGATTCCATCTGTTATTTTGAAAACCAGACTTTTGACATTGACGGCACTGTCTTCCATTTGGGAATCACATGTGGCAGCCCCCCTAGTCTTCACCTCCAGCAGTGCTTCGTGTTTCTTATCTTGGTTCTTGCAGCTTCCTTAAAGTACAATTAAACCCTCATAAAAAAAATCAACTTTTTTTTTTATTTACATTCGTTCATTTTCTTAAATAATGCCAATATTAACCATTTGACCTCCGGAAGGATTTACTCTTTTCCCGACCGTGGCATATTGTGCGAAATAAACGAAAAAAGACGGATAAATATGAAAATAAAAACCCAATATTTTCTACTTTCTGTTATAGAAAAATATCCAATAAACTCAAATTTCCTCCTAAATTTAGGTCAAAATGTATTTCTGCTAAATGTCTTTGGTAAAAAAAAACAAAACAAAACAAAAAAAAAAACAATAAGTCCCCGTTCACACTAAGGTAGATCACCTTCCATAGTCGCTCCGACTTAGAAAAAGGGTCCGGAGCTTCTTTGGGGCGACCCGGAGGCGACCGCCATAGACTTCAATGTCATGAAGTCCGTGGCGGCCGCTCCGAGGTCGCGGCGCGCTGCTCGCACCGCGACCTCGGAGGTCGCCCCTCTAAGTCGGATCGCCCCTATGTGAACGGGGCCTTAGTGTAAAGTGTATATTAATAGTTTTTTGTCTACAAACTATGGTATAAATTGCCAGGGCTGTACACCCCCTCCCCTCTCCAATTACCCCTTTTTGGAAAGTAGACACCCCAATGAATTTGCTGAGAGGCATACTGAGTGCATGGAAGATTTTATTTTTTGTTACATTTTCAAAAAATGACTAAAAATAATGTCACTTTGTTGAGATATTTCTCACACATGCCATAGGTATACACTATATTACCAAAAGTATTGGGACGCCTGCCTTTACACGCACATGAACTTTAAGGGCATCCCAGTCTTAGCCCGTAGGGTTCAATATTGAGTTGGCCCACCCTTTGCAGCTATAACAGCTTCAACTCTTCTGGGAAGGCTGCCCACAAGGTTTAGGTGTGTCTAGGGGAATTTCTGCACATTTGTGAGGTCAGGGACAGATATTGGACGAGAAGGCCTGGCTCGTAGTCTCCACTCTAATTCATCCAAAAGGTGTTCTATTGGGTTGAGATCAGGACTCAGTAGCGGGGAAAACAATCTGGTCCTTTCCCCTCCTAGGCAGGAAGTGGAGTGAAGGCAGGCCAGCCCCCACTCCACTCTATGGCCTTGGAGGATCCGAGTGACGTCATACGTCGCTTCCGCCCAACAGCCTTAAAGGGCCCATTTTTTTTCTTGATGAAAAAAATGACTTTTTTTTTTTTGCTTTTTAGTGTAGATGTGAGATGTGAGGTCTTTTTGACCTCAGATCTCACATTAAAGAGGTTCTGTCCTGCCTATTTCTATTACAAGGGATGTTTGCATTACAAGGGATGTTTGCATAGGAATAAAAGTGTAAAATTAAAAAAAGGTAAAATAAATAAGAAAAAAAAAATTAAAGTGTCCCGTCCCTCCAAGCTCACGTACAGAAGAAAACGCATACGCAAGTCGCGCCCACATATGTAAACAGTGTTCAAACCACACATGTGAGGTATCGCCACGATCATTAGAGCAAGAGCAATAATTCTAGCTCTAGACCTCCTCTGTAAGGCTGGCCATAAACTATACAATTTTTTTGTACAATTTTCCTTTAGATTTACCAAAACCATATAATATTATTATTATTATATTATTATACAGGATTTATATAGCGCCAACAGTTTGCGCAGCGCTTTACAGTGTGGCGGAAGACATTACAGTTACAGTACAATTCAATACAGGAGGAATCAGAGGGCCCTGCTCAATATGAGGTCAAACCTAAACACTTTCAATTTGTATGCAATCAGACAGGCCCTTGCACTACATAGTTGAAGGTAAATCTAAAGGAAATTGAATGAGAAAATTGTATGATGTATGGCCAGCCTTACTCTAAGCTGGTAATCTGTAGAAATTTTTAAAGCGACTCCAATAGGGATGTTTAAGTACCAATGTTTGTCGCCATTCCACGAGCGTGCGCAATTTTAAAGCATGACATGTTGCATATCTATTTACTTGGTGTAACATTAGCTTTCACATTATAGAAAGAAATTGGGCTAACTTTCCTGTTTTCTTATTTTTTTAATTCACAAAAGGGAATTTTTTCCCAAAAAATGCGTTTGTAAGACCGCTGCACAAATACGGTTTTCCATAAAGTATTGCAACAATCTCCATTTTTTTCTCTAGGGTCTTTGCTATATATATATATATATATATATATATATAATGATCAGGGGTTCTAAGTAATTTTCTATGAAAAAAAATTCTGATTTTAACTTGTAAACAACAAGTGTCAGAAATAGGCCTGCTCCTTAAGTGGTTAAACAGGGAGAAAGAATACAATTTAAATCATGAGCTCACCCTAGTGGTCAATTTATAAATCTCTCCATTCAATACAATTACACCAATATGGAATGGAATGAAACATACTGTAAATCCAGTGCTCCCCCTAGTGGTTAGTTTACAAATCTCTCCAATCAATACAATTACAACAATATGTAATGGAATGAAACATACTGTAAATTCAGTGCTCCCCCTTGTGGTTAATTTACAAATCTCTCCAATCAATACAATTACACCAATATGGAATGGAATGAAACATACTGTAAATCCAGTGCTCCCCCTAGTGGTTAGTTTACAAATCTCTCCAATCAATACAATTACACCAATATGGAATGGAATGAAACATACTGTAAATCCAGTGCTCCCCCTAGTGGTCAATTTACAAATCTCTCCAATCAATACAATTACACCAATATGGAATGGAATGAAACATACTGCAAATCCAGTGCTCCACCTAGTGGTCAATTTACAAATCTCTCCAATCAATACAATTACACCAATATGGAATGGAATGAAACATATTGTAAATTCAGTGCTCCCCCTAGTGTTAATATACAAATCTCTCAAATCAATTCAATTACACCAATATGGAATGGAATTAAACATACTGTAAATTCAGTGCTCCCCCTAGTGGTCAATTTACAAATCTCTCCAATCAATACAATTACACCAATATGGAACGGAAGTAAACATACTGTAAATTCAGTGCTCCCCCTAGTGGTCAATTTACAAATCTCTCCAATCAATAGAATTACACCAATATGGAATGGAATGAAACATACTGTAAATCCAGTGCTCCCACTAGTGGTTAATTTACAAATCTCTCCAATCAATACAATTACACCAATATGAAATGGAATAAAAAATACTGTAAATCCATTGCTCCCCCTAGTGGTTCATTTACAAATCTCGCCAATCAATACAATTACTCCAATATGGAATGGAATGAAATATACTGTAAATCCAGTGCTCACCCTAGTGGTTAATTTACAAATCTCTATATTTAATACAATTACAGCAATACAGAACATCAAGCAAATAGGAAAGTTGCATTGAAATGTATTTTAACACCCTAAATACAGCTAAATGGACTGAAATGGGGGTTACTGTATGAGGGAAGATATGTATAGAGAGTGCTTAGGGGGCAGACTGCATGGGGATCACAGAGGGGATGGTAATGTATGGAGACACAGAGGGCTATAGATTTAAAATGGTTGAAAACATATTTTTAAACAACAAGAAGATGTTAAATATTTTTTAAGATTTTCGTGATTGGGTTTGCATCTACTTTTCAGCCAGGCGCACATCTTTGGGCTGTGATAACGCACATGCAGTGATGCACGTACATGAGTTAATGTGCGTTGTGTTAGATTAACCCATTATTTGAATCTTCTGCCTACTGAAATCACACCAGAAAGGTTCATGTACTTTTTTATTTTCAACACAGCGCGCCTCAATGCATGGTCAACCATCTGCTTACAGAATAATATATGATGGAGGGGGCTTCGCTGAATGTTCATATGCATAATGGGGGTCTCATGGTGCAGAAAAGCAGAATATCCAGCAGTAAGGCTGCATTCACACATGAGCATTCTGTAGCTCAAAGCTCCAAAATTCTGGAGGAGATAAAAATCAATGGTTCATATCTCCACTCCAAGTTGGCTGAAGCCAGGCAACCAAAACTCAAAAAAGTTCAGGAGCTCACATTGGGTAGATTGGCGCTTTTTGAAAGCTTTTTTTTTCCATATGAATGCATGGAAATGTCCGATTCACGCATTTTTTAGCATTTCAGTGCGTTTTTAAGCATTTTTCTTCTCAAATGCAATAATTAAATAAAAATAAATATTGATAAATAAATATATTATTAATAAAATACATTAAACACAAATAATAATAATAATTATAATAAATAAAATAATACATTTTGGGTTTTCACTAGCCTGTAAGCCATAACCAAAATTAAAAGAAAGCCACTTCCCTCTGTGGGGTTGTTGTTTCTTTTCTTTTTTCTCATTTTGTTTTTGTGGGTTTTATACAGTGGACTTTTTAATGGCCCAACCCCTGTGTGGGCATTTGCTGTATGTTTGTTGAAAAACTCAATCAAAAAATGAAAAGAAAGAATTGCCTAAAATATATCACTCTGTGTATAACGCATCTATATAAAATATAAGAGTTTCAGTTTTTTAAATTCAATTACTGAAATAAATTAACTTTTTGATGATATTCTAATTTTATGAGATATACCTGTAAATCCTGTATATTATTATTAATAATAATAATAATAATAATGACAATAATAATATATAGATATTATTTATAAAAGAAAAGAAAAGGAGGCGCAAACACCTAGTGCATTACCCGTGGTACTGTTAAAATAGGTTTAATAAAAATGCTGAATGCATACTCACAAACATGAAGAATAAAAAATCGTATTGCAAATTCCAGTCACCCATGTGTTGGACCATGTCCTGGAAATTGCGACCGCTAACGCGTTTCGGGAGTCAAGCTCCCTTCCTCAGAGCTGCTATTTATGTTAAAGTGTTGGTAAAGCAAAAAAAAAAAGTAATAACAACAAATATCTTATACTTCCCTGCTTTGTTTAATGGTTTTGCACAGAGCAGCCCAAATCCTCCTTTTCTTGGGTGTCCCGCTGGTGCTCTTGGCCCTTCCCCCTTGCCGAGTACAGTTATTACCAAAAACCAGTAATTGCCATTAAATAGCAAGCTGCCTGCTATGGGGGCACTTGTGCGTGCTCACTCTTGAGCAGGCTGTCTGTGTCCATAAGAGCACAACCATTTTAAGATGAATGACAGTAGGGAGGTTACCAGTGCTATGGGGCCCCATGATCTGTAGTTAGCCCCCAATAAAGGCTTTTTTTTTTCTGAAACCTTGGTTAGTTGGGAAATCGGAACTCAGTGGCGGCTGGTGCTCCACGGGACGGGACGGGGTCGGCAGACAGACCACACCATACCCCCCCCCGGACCACACCAGCCCGCACACCCTACCCTACTGCCTTAGGTTCTTGTTATCGCCCAATTTTTAAGAAAAGTCCCAAAAGTCCCAATAGTCCCAAACCCCCCCCCCCCCCCCCGGTCGCTGGCTCACTCACTGAAGGGCAGGCAGGCAGCAGCGGCGTCGTCTTCTCTTTAGTCCCCTGCAGCGGCGGCAGCTTCTCTTCAGCTCTCTTCAGCGGCGGCAGCTTCTTTTCATTCTCCTCGGAGGCGGCAGCTTCTCTTCAGCCCTCTTCAGTGGCGGCAGCTTCTTTTCATTCTCCCCGGAGGCGGCAGCTTCTCTTCAGCTCTCTTCAGCGGCTGCAGCTTCTTTTCATTCTCTCCGGAGGCGGCAGCTTCTCTTCAGCTCTCTTCAGCGGCGGCAGCTTCTTTTCACTCTCCTCGGAGGCGGCAGCTTCTCTTCAGCTCTCTTCAGTGGCGGCAGCTTCTTTTCACTCTCCTCGGAGGCGGCAGCTTCTCTTCAGCTCTCTTCAGTGGCGGCAGCTTCTTTTCATTCTCCTCAGAGGCGGCAGCTTCTCTTCAGCTTCTCTTCAGCTCTCTTCAGCGGCGGCAGCTTCTTTTCATTCTCCCCGGAGGCGGCAGCTTCTCTTCAGCTCTCTTCAGCGGCGGCAGCTTCTCTTCATTCTCTCCGGAGGCGGCAGCTTCTCTTCAGCTCTCTTCAGCGGCGGCAGCTTCTTTTCATTCTCCTCGGTGGAGGCAGCTTCTCTTCAGCTCACTTCAGCGGCGGCAGCTTCTTCTCATTCTCCTCGGCGGCGGCAGCTTCTCTGCAGCGGCGGTGGCTTCTCTTCAGCGGCGGTGGCTTCGCTTCAATCCCGTGTGTCTCCTCGAGTCCTCCCTCCTCCTCAGCCCATGGCATGGCTTTCCCTTTCGGCCAATCGGGAAACAGGTCTCAGGACCCACTTTCTGATTGGCCAGGAGGAGGATCCGTGTGACAATAGTGAATTTTCATTTGCTATTGTCACACAACTGGGTGGGCTCGGGCCGCAGTGCTCTGCGCTCGGAGCCCACCCTTTTCTGAAGCCTATTAAAGCTTCTGGCTCTAATCACGTGCTTCAGAAAAAAAAATCCCCATTGAGCTCCATGCGTCCAGCACCCCTGCATGTAGATTAGGGGGCCGGACGCATGGATGGGGGGGCGGCGCTCCTGCGCCCCTAATGGATGGGCCGCACCTGTCGGAACTGTACATGGGTCTTGGTAAACAGTGCCTGATCTCACTTGTAACAAAAGGACACACTGTTCCCCTCAATACAATAATGGAGGCATCAACATGAAAGTTTTATTATCTATAGTTGAGTTTGATTATGATGCATAAGGTATTTGTGCACATGGTAAATAAAATAAGTATGAGGAAATATTGGGGTTGATTTACTGAAGGCAAATAGACTGTGCACTTTGCAAGTGAACTTGCTCCAGAGCTTAGCAAATGTGGTAAAGCTCTGCTGACTTTTTTAATTTTTAATTTTTTTTATTTTCCTTGCATGTGATTGCGTATTCTTTGCAAAGTAAAGCTTTAACTCACTTACTAATCTTTGGAGCAATTGCACTTGCAAAGTCTATTTGCTTTTAGTAAATCCACCCCATTATCATGGGCGTCCGCATGGGGGGGCAAGTGACCCCCTCCTGGAATCTAAACTTCCCCTTTAAATTGGTTGTTAAGCCACTTTATACTATCCCGTCTGGTCTGTTTAATAATCCTGTGTGCCCGTGCCCCTGTGTCTGTGCTTTAAAAAAATAGGCTGTTCTTTACCAGTTTTCAGAGCACCGATCGCCGCTCACGTGAGCCGCCAGCTCTCTCCTTTCCTGTCTGACAGCTGCCTGCAGCAGGCGGGGCCGAGGATTCCCCACTGATGTCAGTCAGGAGGGGAGGAGGAGAGGCAGAGAGGAGGAGAGAGGCGACGGGTCACGTGAGCGGCGATCAGCGCTCTGAAAACATAAAGAGCTGCTTAGTTTTCCCCTTTAAAAATAAATATTCGCGAGACACGGCTTGCGCGGTGACTGACATCAGCAGCCGTGCGGACCGCTGTACTCAGCCCCAGGCCCCGGTGCTATCATTCCAGGAGAGGGGGAGCCCAGGGCAAGGAAATTGAGGATATTTGTGGCCCCATGCACATAGGCACGGCATGTGACGTCACAGCATGTACTGACGTCACGTGCATGCATGCCCTGCCTGCACAAACCCAAAACAGAGAGGGTCAGCTTTGCTTTTGCATCAGGTTTCTCAGACCTTTGAATGCCTGCGCTTTATGTGATATTGACTAAGCCCCTCCCCTCCATGGCATTGTTGAAAAGGGGCGGAGCATGGCTGACTTTAAAATGATGCCCCCCCCCTGGAAGAAGTTCTGCGGACGCCCATGCCCATTATGTTACCCTGTTCCCAGGGCTAAGTACAGCTACGATACCATTTCTGAAAAAAAAAAACTAAAAGAAAAAAGACTTATGAAATATAATTTTATTTTGTAAAAATAACAGTGAACATCAGGCTGTGGAGTAGCGTACACCATTGTTTGATGTGTACCAGAATAACACCATCTGTGCTGGTCAGGTCAATATCAGTAGTCTCAGGTTTAAAAGTATTTTTGATAAATAGGGATGAGCTATCCACCAGGAAGCTGTCAAAGCCAACAGCCACCAGGGGAGGACTGGCAAGCGGGGCAGGGTGGCAATTGCCCCCTGGGCCACTCTGAAAAGTGGTAAAAACTGATAAAAAGGCCTCACTCAGGGCTGGATTAATGTAGCGGCCAGACACTGTATACAGCTGCAAGTCCAAAACCAGGCGGGCATGGATGGTAAGCTGATTCGATGGTTTAATGGGCCACTTGATTGGACTTGCCCCCCAGACCTAAGGCTGCCAGCCCTCCCCTGACAGCCACTCATAAGCAGCAGAGGCTAGAGGGTCCACACACCCACCATCTGTAATGTGCCCTCCTGTTCCCCCCTCTACTGTACCCTCCTGCCCCCTGTACTGTATCCACTTACCCTCCCCCTGTACTGCACCCTCCTGTTCCCTGTACTGTGTCCACATACCCTCCTCCTGTACTGTACCCTACTGTCCCCTGTACTGTGTCCACTTTCCTACCCCCTGTACTGTGCCCTTCTGCCCCTGCACTGTGCCCACTTACCCTCCCTTTGTGCTGTGCCCCCCTGCTCCCCATTGTAATGTGTCCACATACAATCCCCCTGTACTGTGCCCTCCTGCTCCCCCCTGTACTATACCCTCCTGCCCCCTGTACTGTGTCCACTTACCCTCCCCCTGTAGTGTTCCCTCCTGCCTCCCCCTGTACTGTACCCTCCTGCCCCCCATACGGTGCCCACTTACCCTCCCCCTGTGTGTTGCCCTCCTGCTCCCCCCTTGTACTGTACCCTCCTGCCCCCCATACCGTGCCCACTTACCCTCCCCCTGTGCGTTGCCCTCCTGCTCCCTCCCTGTACTGTTCCCTCCTGCCCCCTGTACTGTGTCCACTTACACTCCCCCTGTACTGCGCCCTCCTGCTCCCCCCCCTGTACTGTACCCTCCTGCCTCCTGTACTGTGTCTACTTACCCTCCCCCTGTAATGTGCCCGCCTCCTTCCCCCTGTACTGTACCCTCCTGCCCCCCATACTGTGCCCACTTACCCTCCCCCTGTGTGTTGCCCTCCTGCTCCCCCCATGTACTGTACCCTCCTGCCCCCTGCACTGTGTCCACTTACCCTCCGTTTGTGCTGTGCCCTCCTGCTCCCCCCTGTACTGTACCCTCCTGTCGCCTGTACGGTGTCCCCTTACCCTCGTCTCTGCAGTGCCAAAACAAGGTCATTCAGGGCCCAGGGCAAAGATACCAAACTGCACCGTCCCCCCCTGCCCACCCCCGTTCATGATGTGCAAGCTTAGGGGATCCTATATCCAGCAAGTCTCTCGCTTGTCAAAATCTCTGCCGCTGTCACTACTCCTGTTAGCCTTGTAACAGAAGGAAGGCGCCCCCATCCCTACAGTAAACCTATGGCGCCCATGGTGACCGCTCTTCCCTCCCACCCCTTGTCCCGGCCTTGCACCCCTGTACTGTACCCTCCTATACAGGTAATTTTTATCACTTCAGTTATTATTCCCATTATGGGTGTGAGTGGGGCCTCATGTCTAACCTTTGCCTGAGGCCTCACAAAGCCTAGAGCCGCCTCTGGCAGAGGCATTCCCCGCACCTTGCTTCCGCACGGCTTTGAGGCAGGAAATGCCTCCCCCTCCGTGACTGGCTGTGGGTTTTAAATGCTTTCCAGTGGGATAGCTTAGGCAGGTTTGGACTCATGTCTCTACTGATGAACATCTCAGGTCAGATCCCAATGCTGATGGATTCTCAAGCTGGCCATACCAGTAGAATTTTGGTCGAAAACTTTTGTTTTCAGAACGTTCAATTTTGTAATTGTTATTGGGGTCAAATCAACCTACTTTTTCACCATAGTGACGATAAGATTCAAAGGAGCAGGGTGGAAATTTTTTAAATATTGAATTTCTAACAGTAAATGTGGTTTTTCTTCGAGAAAGTCCATTCACTCCAAAATGAAATGTGAAAAGCAAGATGCAAAAGGAGAAGGACGGAAAATGTTTCTTGAACGAAAAACAGTCAATGTGGTTTTTGGCTTGGAAATATCATACATATTGTAACCTGAAAACTGTTTAATACCTTTGGGATTTCATTCAGATAGCAGGTCTGGGTGAAAATTTAAGGGCTTTCAAATTAAATTAACCTATTGGCAAGAAGGAAAATTTTGACAAAATTTTCTTTGAAAATTTTAACAAAAATCTAAATGTGTATGGACAGCTTCCGACCGAATAGATACATCCCTGTGTATTTTCAGATATCTTCAGCTCTGCACAACAGCAGCAATGCTGATCTGTAGTCTCCCTTGGTATCACTCTGAAACATAAAGAAAAAAAAAGACATTTTAAAGAAAGAAAATCTTCTCCTGAGTGACGCTAATGCATTGAGCCTTTTTTTTTTACATAATTTAGAAGAAAACAATTCGATTTTCATTTTATAACTTGGGCTAACTACTATTGGCACTATAATGGTTTAGGGATTCTAGGACAATATCCCCCCGGACAATATCCCCCGAACAATATCCCCCCTGGACAACATCCCCCCGGACAATATCCCCCCGGGACAACATCCCCCCGGACAATATCCCCCCGGGACAACATCCCCCCGGACAATATCCTCCCTGGACAATATTTCCCTAGACAATATCTCCCCTCTAACCCTAACTCTAGCCCTAACCCTATGTCCCGGGGGATGTTGTCCCGGGGGATATTATCTGGGGGGATGTTGTCCAGGGAGATTATGTCCAGGGGGAGGTTTTCCGGGGGATATTGTCCGGGGGGGTATTGTCCGGGGGGATATTGTCCTGATACCGATTTAGGGTCAGTTTATTCATTTTTAAGCCTCAGCTGAGGCCTGTAGCCTGTAAATGGGCTATGTGTCTGTAGCACTGCCCCCTAGAGGACTGCTGAATATAACACTTTCCTGGATTCCCCTGGGTTACCCGTAGCAACTGCTTGCAGAAACTTATCACTATAAGTACTTGGCTCAGTCAATGATCAATTCAGGATGTTGTTTTTTTTAGTTTTATTTGGAACTGGGATAGGAGAAGGGATGAGTGGGATACTCCAACTAGTAACTATTCACTGTATTGAAGACAAATGACTTGAGGATGTGCTGCTTCACTCTGCCACTGGAATGAAGATAGAATAAACATTCCTGCTTGTAATCATCTTCAGGGTTCTAACTTGGCACCCCCTTTCTCTCTCACTCTGTGCTGACACCCGTCCACTGACTCTACACTCTGGAGTGGTCCCCTTCCTGGGCAGACCCCCGGGCAAGTTCCTCTGTACTCGTGGACACTGTTTTTCCAGAGTCACGGTTACCCTATACTCCACCAGTCAGCTTCTCCTGGACCTCTGGATTCAGCCACACACTCTGGTTCACTAGGCTGACCGCCTGTGACCACCATCCACTGCTGCAGAAGAGGAGACAGCCGCCACTCTTCTTCTGGGACCTGGCTTCCCGCCCAAAGACCCCGTGCCTCATGTGCTCCTTGCTTTTATACCCTATCCTATAATGCATCACTCTCAGTGCCAAACCCATGGGATAGTATCAAAGCCTGTGTGTCATTGGCTTGGTTTCCTCCACTGTCCAACGTGCCTCCCCATTGGACACAGTGGGGACACTCCCTCAGCCCAAATGCATCACACACTGAGCACATGGAACAGGCCTAGCTACAAATCATGCTCCCCTGATAGGCAGAGGGCATCTATGTTTTGCCTGCTGCTCTCCTGATAAGCAGGCAGAGCCAAAACCACTCTCCTACCTAGCACCTATCTAGAAGGGTGCTACATGTCTATTTACGGCTTGAATCGCCAGGTGCTGCATGCAGGAGGCTAATTTATGTGCATGGGGATATAGTGGATGCCACTCATTCCAATTTGACAGGCGTGCAGGTGAGCAGCCCCAGATATGCTGTGTCTGTGTTTAGGACTGCCCCCCACACCTGCGTAACTGTCAAATTGGGACAAGCAGCTGGTTGCTTTGGTTGCTGAGATCCTGGCAGCACACAGAGACATTAGTTGCTAGGACACTGGCAGTGAATGACATTATTGGTTTCTAGGATACTGGAAGAACACAGCATCATTGGTTGCTTGGACACTGGCAGCACACAGTCACATTGGTTGCTAGGATGCAGATGGCACAGCATCATTGGTTGTTATGGTACAGACGACTGACGGCACCATAACCACAATGCACCACAGTGTCAATCAAAGACAGTGTGCAGCCCAGGGGCTGAACATAACAAGGGCCAAACAAATACCTAGTATAGACAATTAACCTCAGTACAGCCACCACTGGGTCTCAATAAATACCACCTGAGCCAACCACCTCAATTGGTGGCCTCTGGGGTGGCAAGGCCTAGGGTTCTAATTCATCTACTGCTCCCTGATCTGCAGGAGATCAAAAAAAGAGGTTCCATGGTTTTATAATGACATTATTTCCTAAACAAAGGACTCTGTGAAGGAACATTGTCTGCATTGCCAATAGCAGTAAGCTCTGCTGCCATCTTTCTAGAGTACTTTCACTTGCCCCATCCTTCACTCCTCTGGCAGATGGCACTCGCGCATGTTCCGGTAGTGGTCTGTCTCTCACCATCATCATCTTCAATGACCCTCATGGACCTTGCGTTGGTCTTGTAGATGTCAGGGCCTTTGACTACCAGAGCATGGGGGAGAAGATGCTGCAGGGGCTGCAGAGTAGTGGAGGATTGGGTAAGAAAATCTTATTTTCTGTTTTCAAGTTTCCAAGAGCTGGGCTTAAAGAAGCTGTCTGGAGCTGATCAAGAGGTTTGAACAGAAGGGATCTAGCACATGCCATAGCCATAGTTGCAGTATTGCAAAAAATAAAGTACCTGAATCGATGAGTAGAGTGATTTTCCATATTTCCTCCTATATGCCACTCGGATGCTCAGCAAATCCTCTTCACTTCGAGAAACAAGGATGCGGGTAAGAACTTTGTCGTCTGTCCCCAAACTCTGCTCGGGGACACAAGATGCTTTAGAAAACACTCACATACTATTTGAAGGATACTGAACATATACTACTCTCTAAAAGTGGATGGAATTTGAAATAGACCTTGTTTGAGGAAATTCTGGACTGATACTGCTGACATCCTTCTGAAAATGTTAGTTGCCTAGTTGACTCTGACTTTAAAGCCCAGCTCAGGGCCAAAAAGAAGTTTTCCCATGCAGTAAGCCTGTGCCTGCACTGCACGGGTCAACTGCTTGTATTTGTTTAAGGGATTAGAGAACGAAGCTATACTTACCTAATCTTCCGAACCTCCCCACACAAGACTGGTCCCTGTGGGTCCTGGCCCCCCCTGTGGTCTAGTGGTCTTGTATGGTGGACTGTTCCTGACATCATCAAAACCATAGACCTGCTCTGGACGTGAAGACATCAGGAACAGTCCACCACTGGGGGGTGCTGTTTGCCGGTGGAGCAAAGGATCAGGTGAGTATAAATTTTCTCCAATTCCCTAGACAAAAATGGACAGTTGGCATAGCCCCATTGCATTGCAAAACTTTTTTTTGCTTGGTATAAGGCTTTAATGCTTTGTGACTTGCTGAGCCAGAACAAGTATGCACATGAGTAAAGTTAGAAAAAAGAGTTCTTTAAGTGCATGTATATTAAAAAAGAATAGCGCACACATGGTGGGCTTGAGCACGATATGGCCATATGGTGGGACTAAATCCCCATTTTTATTTATGGATTGGATCCATATTTGATAGTCATTTCTTTTGCATGTGTGCGCTATTCTTTTTTAACTACTTGCCTTCTGTGCACTTAAACACCCTTCCCATCCAGACCAATTTTTAGCTTTCAGCGCTCGCACGCTTTGAATGACAATTGCGCGGTCATGCTACACTGTACCCATATAAAATTTTTATCATTTTTTTCACACAAATAGAGCTTTCTTTTTGTGGCATTTAATCATCTCTGGTTTTTTTATTTTTTATAAAAAAAAAGAAAAAAGACAGAAAATCTTGAAAAAAAAAAAGTTTTTCTTATTTTTTGCGAGTAAATTTTGAAAATAAATAAATTTTTCTTCTTCACTGATGTGCGCTGATGAGGCGGCACTGATGGGCACTGATAGGCTGCACTGATGGGCACTGATGAGGTGGCACTTATGGGCACTGCTGAGGTGGCACTTATGGGCACTGATGAGGTGGCACTGATGAGGAGGTACTAATATGCCGCACTGATGAGCACTGATAGGCGGCACTGATGAGCACTGATAGGCGGCACTGCTGGGCACTGAGAGGTGGCACTGACGGGCACTGAGAGGTGGCACTGACGGGCACTGAGAGGTGGCACTGACGGGCACTGAGAGGTGGCACTGACGGGCGGCACTGATGGGCACTGGCGGCGGCACTGATGGGCACTGGCAGGTAGCACTGATGGGCACTGGTGGGTGGCACTGATGAGCACTAATGGGCAGCACCATCAGTGCCCACACTCAGTGCCCATAGTGCTGCCAGTCAGTGCTCATTAGTGCCTAGATGAGCAGGCACTGATGGGCACTGACTGGCAGCACTATGGGCACTGATTGTGTGCACTGATGGGGGGCACTGATGGTGGGCACTGTGGGCATTGAAGGTGTGTTTGGTGTACCTCTAGTAATCAGGGCACTGGTGATCGGTGCCCTGATTACTTTTTTCTGTGTCCCCGGCGCTGTGCAGCTCTCCCTCCTTCCTCACACGCAGGCTCTGTGTGAGGAAGGAGCGCCGGCGATGAGAGATGATCTCATATGTTTACATATGAGATCATCTCTCATTGGACGGCTTGATCACGTGGTGAATGGCCGCTGTGATTGGCCATTCACCACGATCTGTGATCGGCTGTGTCCAAGGGACACGGCCGACACAGATTCTCCCCGATGCGCGCTCGCGGGAGCGCGCGGGGGGCGTGTCACTGGGAGGCCGCTTAAAAACGGCCTCCCGAAAATTCGAGTCCGCGCTGCAGCCGTATATAGGCTGTAGCGCGGATGGCAGGAGGTTAATATACATGTTGCTTGGTCCATAGCTGCACCGGCTTTAGATATACATGTTCAGGGTTTGCTCCCCTAATTTTTTGCTTCTTTAAGTGCATGCATGCTCCAGGTCAATGATTAAGGCTAGGTTCCAGTATTCATGCATTCATCCTGAGTGAGTTGCAGCAGACCATGGTGCTGGGTTACAAAATATAATTTTAGGCATGACGTGGTGCTTTAGGCAGCCTATTCAATTGAATAGACTTCCTTAACACAACGCACATTAACACATGGCATAACGCGCATTAACGCTCACCCAAAAATGCACCACAACAGTTTGAATCCAGCTTTAAAGTGGAACTCCAAGTCCAATTATGTGTTCTTTTTGCCTCCTCCTTTCCTGTATATTTAAAAAAGGTGCCCACATTCTTACCCCCTCTGTGCTCCAACACTGTACCAAGCTTTCCTCGGTCCAACACTGATGGTCCTCCTTGGACAGAATGATGATCTGATATTGATTTAATATTTCGTCTATTCTTAGTTTTAAATTACAAACTTTGTTATAAGTGGATACGAAAGAGGTCTGAGAGGTCCTGAGGTAGCGGGGTGTCCCGCGAACAGCCTCCACCATATCCTAGCTAACCATATTGACATTCCAAGTGAGATGTTTTTGAGATGTGTTGTTGGTTCTATCAATTGACCTTGAACACATGAGATTAAATACTTTTATGATGTATATGTACCAAAATATGATTTTATTTATTTTTTTATGCAATAAAAATTGATGATATTTTAATTACTGTGTATTTAATATTGAAGGTATATACAAAATTTAATTTTTGCTGTGTCTTGCTTTGATTTATAAGCTTTAGGGATGATACCTCCGCTGGTATATTGATGTTTCAAAAGGGCCATCACTTACTACATATGGCTTTCTGGAGGCCAATTTATGGCTATGTTGTAAAAGACCTGAATAGCAGGAGAGACTACTGTACACAGACTGTTGAAAAACTATAAGGAGGAACATTCCCGCTTCCTCTCTCCAAGTAGAGACAAAAACATCTGTATAGTCAGTTATTCACAGGCTGCCAACAAGCATACAGGCATAATTAAACCAAAACTGCTCTTCAAACTGAGTGTCACAGATAATAAAAGATGTCTACAAAGTAAGAACATATATATATATGGCGCTTTTCCACTGCATGGAACCGAACGTTTCGGCTCACTTTTGTGCTTTTCCACTGCTGGTACCGCATGGTACGGTGTAGGAACGGTTCGTTACGGCGACGCTTTTCCACTGCATGGAACCGAATGGTTCGGCTCGCTTTTGTGCTTTTCCACTGCTGGTACCGCATGGTACGGTGTAGGAACGGTTCGGTACGGCGACGCTTTTCCACTACATGGAACCGAACAGTACGGCTCACTTAAACAGTACCACCTCAGTTGTGGTTCCAACAGGGCCGTACCGGTACCATATCCCACAATCCTTTGCATGCAGCCTTGACTGTTTGTCACTACTAGCCACTGATTGGTCAGAGAATCGTTGTTATCCCACCCACTTACTTTAGTACTACTTTAGTGGAAAAGCAAACCATACCAAACCATACCGAACCGTTCCAACACCGTACCATGCGGGACCATGCAGTGGAAAACCAGACAGGGCCAAGCAGGGCCAAGTAGAGCCGAGCCGGTACTTGCAGTGGAAAAGTGCCATTAGATTTAAAGCAGTGGTCACCAAACTGCAGCCCAGAGGCCGGATGCAGCCCATTGCTTGCCTTTATCTGGCCCTATTCTAAAACTGACACAGTCACTATTCTATCCACTGACACCAATGATGGGGCACCATTCCTCCCACTAACACCAGTGGTGGAGCACTGTTCCTCCCACTGATATGAACAATGGGGCACTATTTCTTCCACTAGAACAAACTATGGGGCATTGTTTACACCCACTGATGCCTGGGCATTTTCTATTCCCACTGATCACAGTAGGGCCCCCCCTAAAGTCTGAAGGACAGTAAACTGGCCCTTTGTTTGGAAAGTTTGAAGACCCCTGATATAAAGCAACACATGTAAAAAGAAATACAACAGAGATAGAAACTTTAAAGGACCAGTCTACCAGAAATTCATATTTCAGCTTTCAGGTAGATATTGAAGAGTTTAATCACCTAAACGCTTTTCACACATTGCCCTGAAAAAGTATTCATAGTCATACCCTTAAAATTTATCACATTTTGTCATGTTACAGCCAAAAACATAAATGTAATTTATTGGGTTTTTTACGTGATAGACCAACACAAAGTGGCACATAATTGTGAAGTGGAAGAAAAATGATAAATGGTTTTCAAAAGGTTTTACAAATAAATATCTAAAAAGTGCGGCATACATTTGTATTTCACCCCCTTTACTCTGATACCCCTAACTAAAATGGAGGTGGAACCACTTGCCTTCAGAAGTCACCTAATTAGTACATAGAGTCCACCTATATGTAATTGAATCTCAGTATAAATACAGTTGTTCTGTAAAGCCCTCAGAGGTTTGTTAGGGAACCTTAGTGAACAAACAGCACCACGAAGGCCAAGGAATGCACCAGATAGGGCAGGGATAATGTTTTGGAGATGTTTTAGGCAGGGTTGGGTTATAAAAAAATATCCCAAACTTTGAACATCTCACAGAACACTTTTCAATGCATCATCTGGAAATTGAAAGAGTATGGCACAACTGCAAACCTTATAAGACATGGCCGTCCACCTAAACTGACAGGCCGAGCAAGGAGAGCATTATTCAAAGAAGAAGCCAAGAAGCCCATGGTAACTCTGGAGGAGCTGCAGAGATGTGTACTCCACAAATTTGGCCTTTATGGAAGAGTGGCAAGAAGAAAGCCATTGTTGAAAGAAAGCCATAAGAAGTCCCATTTGCAGTTTGCGAGAAGCCATGTGGGGGACACAGCAAACATGTGGAAGAAGGTGCTCTGGTCAGATGAGACCAAATCTGACCTTTTTGGCCTAAAAGCAAAATGCTATGTGTGGCAACAAAATAACACTGCACATCCCCCTGAACACACCATCCCCACCGTGAAACATGGTGGTGACAGCAATATCGGTGGAAGACATACCCAAAAAGACTTGCAGCTGTAATTGCAGCCAACTGTGGTTCTACAAAGTATTGACTTAGGGGGGCTGAATACAAATACACGCCACACTTTTCAGGTATGTATTTGTAAAAAGTCTAAAAAAACATTTCTCATTTTCCATCCACTTCACAATTATGTGCCACTTGTGATGGTCTATCACATAAAATCCCAATAAAATATTTACATTTTTAGTTGTAACATGACAAAATGTGGAAAATTTCAATGGGTATGCATACTTTTTCAAGGCACTGTATGTATCTCTGGTGGTAACATCTCATCATGCTTGAGTTCCCAGGTCCGCCATGGTCATCAAGAAGGTTTCTTGTTCTTTTTAGGGGAAACATCCAAACAAGAAGAGAAAATCTGGTAACCCTGGATGAACAGGAACTAATGCTTGACAGATATGAATAGAGTGGGTGACTCATTTCACTAGTCCCTATTTACAGTATATCTAAAATAATATCTACTTTGGGTGAAGCCTCCTTCAAATAAGGGAGCGTTATATTCTTATGTTACACTTTTATACATAAATCTTTTATAGTGGAAAAACAATAGTAATCACCTTCATAGTGCTGTACAGTTTGTCGGCAAAATAAAGAGGAGTATCCTTAATTACAGCCACTGTGAAATGGAAAAATTGAAAATAGACATATTAAATGGCATTTGTTTTTCAGTAGATAACAAATGCTTATAAAGTTTTTTTTTCAGTGCAAAATAAATACAGTACTGCGGTCAACACATTATTGAACAGCATAAGTTCATCCAGTTCCCAGCAGTTAAGGGTGACTTCTATGCAATATAGACTTATATGAAGCAAGCTGAAGCCCACATGTACAAGGCCTTAGTTAGAAATCTCTCATCTCTCTGGAGCAGCCTTCCTCAAACATGGTTCCATGGAACCCCAGGGTTCCTCCTGAGGTTGCTAGTTGTTGCTTGAGCAGTGAGTACTAGTAGCTTGTTGTTTTACTTTACTTTATTTACTTTCTCAGACCAACTCTATCTACAAACCCAGGGAGTGGCTATGGGCACTTTGTTGTGCCTGCATAGTTCTGGCACCAAAAACACCCGGCAAAGCCAGCAGCAAGGGTCCAGTACAATTTCTCTATTTGTTTTTCATGTAAGTAGCCTCTGACACCAATGACTATGTTAGTTGTCTGTAAGTGTGACCTTCCTCCCACTGACCACCAATGTAAGGAGCAATCTTCTCACTGCCCACCGATGTAAGGAGTATTCTTCCCACTGACCATCAATGTAAGGAGCAATCTTCTCATTGACCACCAATGTAAGGAACATTCTTCCCACTGACCACCAATGTAAGGGGCATTCATCCCACTAATCACCAATGAGAGGGGCATTCTTCCAATTTACCACCAATATAAGGGATATTCTTCACACTGACCACCAATGTAAGGGACATTCTTGCCACTGACCTCCAATGTAAGGGGCATTCATCCCATTGTCCACCAATATAAGGGACATTCTTCCCACTGACCACCAATGAGAGGGGCATTCTTCCAATTTACCACCAATATAAGGGATATTCTTCACACTGACCCCCAATATAAAGAGCATTGGTGTGGCTATTATCATGTAAGCTGTGGATACAGTAAATCCTCCAAGGTTGAGAAAGACTTCTGGAGGATACATCTACATACTGATCAGTGGACAGCTACAGGTGCAGTCAGACAACCTCAGCTGCTGAAAAGCCTATGAGTATGCATTCAGTATATGTGTTGTACTATTTTCTTTTCATTTTCTAGATACATACTGATTACCGATACTTACCTAGAGTCAAAAGTGATCTCTGGAAATCCCCCTTAAAGTGCTTCTTTATAGTGTCTTCTATGTCCACAGAGGTGGAATTCTTGTAGTGGTCAAACACTAGGACCAAATAGGGACAGTAGTTAGTAAGGGAAGATAAAACAGACACCACTGTATAGGATTTAAATTTTTTTAAAACTCTAACTAAAAGCTCTTTTACATGGGCACAGAGGCCTTATACAGCAAGCGTTTATGTTCTGGTTGTATACCTCGTCTGAGGTGTCCTTTGGATCGTTCTGTGAAGACTGTAATCCACTGAGCATCATTGGGGTTTTTCTTTGGTCCCACCTCACTCAGCAACTTCAAAAAAGAGGATAAAATCCAGAAATGTCAGGATAGATATTCAGAAACTGCCACTGCTGACTTGTTTTTGAAGACACGTTCCAGAGCTGTCATTTATCTGCCTCACTACTTAGAGACACATTCATAAAAAGCAGATGAATCTAGATGTATATGATAGCTAGTGCTCCTAAAAATGTTTTATGTATTTACAAGGTACCTTCATCCCATGTCATGGTAAACATGTTTTAGGCAACATTGGCCAAAGGACAATAAGGAAAAGAGGGGAACAGGAAGGGGAAGGGAAGTGGCTCACGTAGGATTTTCATGGAGCCATAGAAAAGCATGAACAATTGGATAAAATCTAAAAAAATTCTTATGTCTTACGTTTAACCATCATACATACGGGACACAGTAAACCTTTTTAAATATGTGGAAGGGATTTATGTCCCTCCGGATCCCTGCTCATTGCTGTAGATATCAAGGCACTATATTCGAATATCCTGCACGAGCGGGGAATCCGGATGGCGGAATCCTTCCTGAAAGAACAAAATCGATTGACCTGGCCCTTAATGAACTTTGTTGTATAAATATTACGGTTTATTTTAAACAAAAATGATTTTACTTTCTCAGACCAACTCTATCTACAAACCCTGGGGGTGGCTATGGGCACTTGCTGCACACCATCATACGCAAACCTATGTAGCCCCTCCTAGGTAGGTGCTAGGGAAAAAGGATAGTTTTGCTTGCTTACCAGAAGGGCTGCAGATAAATCTATATTGTTCTCTGCTTACCAGAGAGCAGGATCTGTTAGTGAGGTCTGTTCATTGTGCTCAGGATGCAACTCGTTCTGCCTGCAGAGTGTTTCACACTGGTCCAATAAGGAGGCACATTGGACAGTGGCAGGAAACCTGATGAATGTGTGCACAGGGTTTTGATAAACCCCTGGTGATTTGGCAGAGGAAAGATGCCTCAGTGCATGCTGGGATACTGTATAAAAGCATGCGCTCAAGGTCTTTCATCTGGATAGCGGAGTCCCGGAGCTAGGGGGGGCGGCTGCCTCCTCCTCTGTAGAGGTGCCATGCAGCCTCAGGGGGTGTCCTGAGGGCCTGGAGAGTAGCAGTGAGGAACTGAACCTGGAGGTCTAGAGAAGCTGACTGAGAGAGGAGACACTGGAGGATCTGGCTCTGCAGTACAGTGAGTCCAGAATCTCGTATTGAGGGGCCTAACCTGAGGGGGGCCACCCCTGCTCCTAGGATAGTCAGTGGATGGGTTTCAGTTGAAAGGGGATGCTAGTTAGAAGATAAGTTATCATCCACAAAGTCGTCTTGTTAGGAAGTAAAGAGCAAGAGACTTAACCCCTTTCTACACTTGTGGCAGTGTGGATTAAACAGCCTAGCTGTTTCCATTTAACCTAGAAGACTTAAAGATAGAAGTCCTCAACTAATGTGAATAGTTCAACTGGAGTATCCCACTATTCCCCTCTCTTATCCCAGTTCCAAATAAACAAAAAAAAAAAACAAAAAAACAATACCCCTAGACTGTTTATTTGAGTGGCGAGCCATCAGGAGTAAGGAGGGGATTCATGAACTATATCTCAAGGTAACCGTGTGCTGGTAATCAGGGGAGACTGTCCAGTAGGCCAGCAGGCCCTACGGGGACAGTGCTACATCTATATTTAGAGGGGATGGGAAAGGCAAGTATTCTCCGATGACCAAATGGAAAGCTGGTTGCCACACATACTCTGTTGGTACCGGTTCATCAAACTTTCAGTGTAGCTGGAAGTGCTCTGGGGTCTCAGCTCACAGTCTACAATGATCATAGTACAGGCAACCATACTAAGTCTATGTTTCCACTAGTGCAACTTGTCATGCGACTTTGCACCTCAGGGTGCCTGGGCATCCTGGATGAAAAAGGTTGCACTAGACTGTACATAGCCCCGTGATTTTTAATGGTGGCCCAGCTTCCTAATTGTAAAACAATCCCTCACTTTTCCATTGGACCAGATTTTGTTTTTACAGGAACCAGCCTTGGATCAACACTCAGACTTGGCTACGTGTTTTACTAAATAACACCGGTATAAACCATTGGAGGAAATAATAACACACACTACCTTAGAATCTTGTTCAATCAGTCCATAATCAATAATCCCAGATTCCCTTTCTCTCTTGCCCTGGAAGGAAAGTTATGATTAAATTCATAGAAGATGGAGAAGGCACAGCATTTCCAGATTATTCAATGTGTTACCTTGACCAGGGCCAGGAGGAGCGCAGTGTATGGTCCACTTGTTTCTGATGTAATGGCCTTCTCCAACTCCATTTTAAACTCTATTAAAATGATAACAAGGAAAGTTGATGGGATGGGCTATGACCAGAGTTTACCTTTTAATATGTTTTTGGACAGTTACATGAACAAGCCATGTGATCTGGGGTCATCTACATGTAAGGGCTCAATCACTCCATGTCAAATGAGCTACATTGATCTGCATAGATCAACTCAGGCTCAACACAAGGGCACATAGAAAACAGATGCCCTGTTCACTTCACACAGGTGCGTTTCAGTTCATTGCATAAAAATGCAGCATGTCCGCATTTTTCCGTTTTGGTAATGCTACTCACTAGTGATCGACAGATATCGTTTTTTTAGTGCCGATACCGATATTTTGGTCATCAGTATCGGACGATATTTTCGGACATTTAAAAAAATGTATTTTTATTTTTCACAGGTACTGTTGTGGAGGGATCTGGGGGTCTAAAAGACCCCAAACCCCTCCTCTGCACTTAAAAGCATTCAAAACACCAAGCTTGGCTGTTTTGAATGCTCGCATTTTTTTGAATTTGCCGCCGAGTACCCAGAAGTGATGTCATGACGTCACTTCTGGGTTTTTTACATGGAGACCCGAATGCGGCTTTGATGGGGTCTTCTCTTCGGCGGCCTTGCAGGTAGGATGCCCGGGTCTCCTGGTGGGATGGGAGACCCGGGCGAGCCGCGGAAGGTGGCAGGAAGGGGGGAGGGACATCCCCTCCCTCTCCTTGTAATGACAGCCGAGCGGCTTCTCAGCCGCATTGGTTGTCATTACAAGACAGCCGACCGTCGGCTATGGATGCCGGTACCTGGGTGATGCCTCTGCCTGCAGGCACCACTCCGGTACAGCACTTTCCCGAAATATCGGCAATATCGGTAACCTCAGGGGCCGATTCCGATATATCAGGGAAAGTGCATATCGGCCCCCGATATATCGGCATTGCTGATAATCGGTGGATCCCTACTACTCACTGAATGTCACCATACAGCAGTGCATCACAATGCACTGTGGTGCATAGAGTTGAATCAAATGTCATGTTATTTATATAGAGGCCAAGTTTATGCTGTTGCTCTTTAGTACCCCCAATGTACTACTGTGTGTTTTGTTGCGTTGCATTAAAAAAAAACACATACACCTTCGTTTTGGTGCATTTGGTGCATTGACAGCCCATTAAAATTAATGGGTTGCCTTAAAGTGCTACTTAACATCCCCCCCCATGTCTTTTTCCTCCTACCAGTATGTCTGGGTTCTCTTCAAAGCATATACTCACCATCACAGCGAATGTAGCATTGTCTCACTGAGATTCTCTGTTCACATGGCATACACTGGGTCCAATGCTGCCATCTAGGTCTTCTTCAGCTTGCTACCTCCTCCGGGTGCAGGCAGCCAGGTACTGGTGTCACACCATGCCCACCTTCTGGCCTGTCCCCTGGTCGCTCTGAGTGCCCGATCCTAGCCTCCTGGGAAATGTGATGTGAGGATCTCTGGTGGCTGTAGGACCAGAGAAACCTCATTCTGGCTTAGGCCAGAATGGCGGTGGGGGTCAAGATTAAGAAAAATATGCATTTCTGCTGGGGGGGGGGGGGGGGTTAAAATGGAACTAACTTTATTTTGGGAGTAAAATTCCACTTGAATTCAACACACGTTATTGTGTAGCATATTGCACGTTAATGCATCGCTCCAGCCTTAACGGAAAAAAAAAAAAAAACAATAACTGAAAAAAAAAAAAGTCTTTCCAAGAAGTATCTGCATGTTCAAAGGAGAATTATGAGGGTTAGACCTTGTGAGATTATTCAAGGTCTGATTGTGTTTGATTTTATCCTTACGAATCAATGCATGCAAATACTTGTACTCTACTCCAAGGGCCAATTCACAACTACGCACACGTGTTTCTTCCCCGATTCATTTATATGTTTCTTTCCTCAAATATACCTGATGCACTTTTTCCAAATTCAACACAACACAGCACATGTGTATACAGATCTAAGGGCTGTGGTGCGTTGAAGGGTGAGATGTGATGCTTAATGTATTGGCAGATCATAGAAGCCCCCAAAATGCGTATACAACACTTGGTAATTATATACATGAATCTGTACATTATTATGCATGAGTAAAGCTTTATAGGGAAACCTAGGGATTTACATAAAGGGCCTGTCCACACAGTGTCCACTAGAGATTTTAACCTCTGATTACAGAAGAGAAAATAAGGTTTCTAGAGAGGTTTGAGTCATACTTTACTGTGAAGGAAAGATAGTTACACTCACCTATCCTGGGATGCTCTGGTCCGGTCATGTGGTCTCCCCAGTGGCCGGCTTCAGGGAAGAGGAGAGATCGCCGATAATGGCTAAAATGCTTCTGTGGTGACATCATACATAGGCTTGCTATGGGGCATCTATAGTGGGCTGTCCCTCCTCTCCCCTTAAGATGCAGCTGGGAGCCAATTATGTGATCGGACCAGAGCTCCCTTAGAATAGGTAAGTATACAAATCTTCCTGTCACAGGGTAGTTAGAAAACGAGATGTAAGCGTGGTGGGAGCAGGTTTAAGCTTAGTTAGGAAAAGCTTGGAATTCTAGTTTAACCACTTAAACCCACGGAAGATTTTACCCCCTTCCTGACTAGGTCCTATTTTGCGATTCGGCACTGTGTGACTTTAACGGACAATTGCGCGGTCGTGCGACGCTGTAACTAAACAGAGATTTCTTTTGGTGGTATTTGATCACCTGTACGATTTTTACTTTTTGCGCTATAAACAAAAAAAGAGCGTCAATTTTGAAAAAATTATATTTTTCAAATTTTTTTTATATGAAATTCCCCCCCAAAAAATGTAAAAATCTAAATTTTTTAACATTTTAGGCCAATATGTTTTCTGCTACATATGTTTGGTAAAAAAAATCACAATAAGCGTATTTTGATTGGTTTGCGCAAAAGTTATTGCGTTTACTAACTAAGGGAAAGATTTTTGTCATTTTTGTTGTTTTTTTTCTAACAAGTAATGGCGGTGACCTGCGATTTTTTTTTTTGCGGGACTGCAACATTGCAGTGGACAGATCGGACCCTTGACTGACTGACATTTTTGACACTTTTGGGGGTACCAGTGACATTACTACAGTAATCGGTGCTATACATATGCATGTTACTGTAAAAATGACACTGGCAGGGAAGGGGTTAGCTTTATTGGTGATGCAGGGGTTAAGTGTGTCCCTAGGGGCATGCTTCTAACTGTAAAGGGGTGTGGCTAGTGGTGTAACCACAGAGACATCCGATCCTACATAGCAGGACCGTATGATCTCTGTTCTTACACAGGGGAGAATGACAGACGGCTTTGTTTACATTAGCCACCTGCCTTTCTCCCTCTCCACAGGAAGATCGCGAGTGAGATGTTAGGGAGCGAGCGGGGCGGAAGCGCGGCTCGGGCGGCGCGCGCTCGCCCCCTAGAGCCTCACAGGCGAGCGACGTACCGATATGTCACTTTGCCTGTGAGGGGCTGACCGCCATAGTAAATAGTCGTGCGGCGGTCGGCAAGTGGTTAAACTTTATATAGTACAAACAAGACCTCCCTCTTCCAGCTTGTGATCCCTCTAGTCAGTGGTAACTTAACATTTTTATAGGCGAATCAGGAGCTACTTCCTCCTGCTGGTGTTCCTTCTAGTAGTTACTAAAGATCTATATAGGTGAATCAAGACCTAATTTCTCCTTCTAGTGTTCCTTCCAGTAATAACTAAAGATCCATATAGGCAAATCAGGACCTCCTTCTTCTCACTGGTGACCCCTCTAGTGATAACTTAAGATCTACTGTATATTGGCGAATGAGGAGCTTCTTCCTCCTGCTGGTAAAACCTCTAGTGATTACCAAGGATCTATATAGAGGAATTGGTTCTTCCTTCCTCCTTCTAGTGATCCCTCCAATGATAACTAAAGCCCCGTACACACGATCAGATTATCGAACGATCTGTCGTGTGTGGCATGCTAGTCTGATGTGGAAAGTGAAGAGGTTATTTTCATACGAATTTTCCCGTACGACAGAATTCTACTTCAGAAGTGATGTCATGTGTTGGATTGCTTTGTTTGTGTTCTTTCGTCTCTAAGCATGCCTAGTCTTGCTCTTAAGATTTTTTTCCGTCTAAATCTGTACTAATGACGGTGCTGTGGAGCAGAGCGCGGGATCAGAGGCTGTCAGGGCGTGCAGGAGAGAGGAGAGTGTGTGCGTGACCGCGTGTGAATACCCCCCAGCCCCCCCCCCGAGAGCAGCGGCGGGGAGCGGCGCTCGAACACCGACCCCCCCCCCCCAGAAGCGAGCGGCGAGCGGGTCGGTAACCCCCCCCCTCTCTTGTTGCGGGTGGCGAGCCGAACAGTAAACCCCCCCCCCTTTTTGCGGCGGGCGGCGAGTGGTGCGGACCCCCCCCCCCCAGACAGAGAGGGAGCAGAGGAGACTAGCGAGCAAAGGCTGACCGGGAAGTGACAGAGGGAGGCGGGTGCAGAGCGGAGACTGACCGTCTGAGGGAAAAAAAAAAAAAAAAAAAAAAAAAAAGAAAAACAGCCAGGAACTGCTAGAGTCAGACTTAAAGGGACATACACTAGGTAAGTAAGACTGGTGACTGAGATTGTACACTGACTGAGGGTGTAGTGTAGTACCTGAGTATCTGTGAGTACCTGAGTATCTGTGAGTACCTGTGAGTATCTGTGAGTACCTGTAAGTATCTGTGAGTACCTGAGTACCTGTGAGCACCTGTGAGTACCTGTGAGTACCTGAGTATCTGTGAGTACCTGTAAGTACCTGTGAGTACCTCTGAGTACCTGTGAGTATCTGTGAGTACCTGTGAGTATCTGTGAGTACCTGTGAGTATCTGTGAGTACCTGAGTACCTGTGAGTACCTGAGTATCTGTGAGTACCTGTGAGTACCTCTGAGTACCTGTGAGTATCTGTGAGTACCTGAGTATCTGTGAGTACCTGTGAGTACCTGAGTATCTGTGAGTACCTGTAAGTACCTGTGAGTATCTGTGAGTACCTGTAAGTACCTGTGAGTACCTGTGAGTACCTGAGTACCTGTGAGTATCTGTGAGTACCTGAGTATCTGTGAGTACCTGAGTATCTGTGAGTACCTGTTGCTACCTGAGTGACTGGGAGTACCTATCACTACCTGAGTGTTTTGCGTCTGACCGGGCGGTGCGACTGAGCGTTGTGCGTCTGACCGGGAGGTGCGACTGAGCGTTGTGCGTCTGACCGGGCGGTGCGACTCAGTGTTGTGCGTCTGACCGGGCTGTGCGACTCAGTGTTGTGCGTCTGACCGGGCTGTGCGACTCAGTGTTGTGCGTCTGACCGGGCTGTGCGACTTAGCGTTTTGCGTCTGACCGGGCTGTGCGACTGAGCGTTGTGCGTCTGACCGGGCTGTGCGACTGAGCGTTGTGCGTCTGACCGGGCTGTGCGACTGAGCGTTGTGCGTCTGACCGGGCTGTGCGACTGAGCGTTGTGCGTCTGACCGGGCTGTGCGACTGAGCGTTTTGCGTCTGACCGGGCTGTGCGACTCAGTGTTGTGCGTCTGACCGGGCTGTGCGACTCAGTGTTGTGCGTCTGACCGGGCTGTGCGACTCAGTGTTGTGCGTCTGACCGGGCTGTGCGACTCAGTGTTGTGCGTCTGACCGGGCTGTGCGACTCAGTGTTGTGCGTCTGACCGGGCTGTGCGACTCAGTGTTGTGCGTCTGACCGGGCTGTGCGACTCAGTGTTGTGAGTCTGACCGGGCTGTGCGACTGAGTGTTGTGCGTCTGACCGGGCTGTGCGACTCGGTGTTGTGCGTCTGACCGGGCTGTGCGACTCGGTGTTGTGCGTCTGACCGGGCTGTGCGACTCGGTGTTGTGCGTCTGACCGGGCTGTGCGACTCGGTGTTGTGCTTCTGACCGGGCTGTGCGACTGAGTGTTGTGCGTCTGACCGGGCTGTGCGACTGAGTGTTGTGCGTCTGACCGGGCTGTGCGACTCGGTGTTGTGCGTCTGACCGGGCTGTGCGACTCGGTGTTGTGCGTCTGACCGGGCTGTGCGACTCTGTATTGTGCGTCTGACCGGGCTGTGCGACTCTGTGTTGTGTGTCTGACCGGGCTGTGCGACTCAGTGTGGTGCGTCTGACCGGGCTGTGCGACTCAGTGTTGTGCGTCTGACCGGGCTGTGCGACTGAATGTTGTGCGTCTGACCGCGCTGTGCGACTTAGTGTTGTGCGTCTGACCGGGCTGTGCGACTTAGTGTTGTGCGTCTGACCGGGCTGTGCGACTTAGTGTTGTGCGTCTGACCGGGCTGTGCGACTCAGCGTTGTGCGTCTGACCGGGCTGTGAGATTGTGAGTGTTGGGTGACTGACCGGTGTCAAGTGAGTGGAGCGGAATACCAGAGGGTGAGAAGGTAGCGTTAGGAAGCCAGGAAATAGCCACATAGGATAGACTTAAATCGCTGAATCCCCATTAGATTAGATAGTAGGTACAATGCCCGGCGGGTGTGGGGATGCGACTCGGTGTACATCTTGTGATATGTATGCGTTCCTCGGTCATGCGATAGAGGGCGAATACAAATGCGCAAAATGTGAGCACGTTGCTTCCCTGGAAGCTCAGGTCCTGAATCTAGGGAAGCAGCTGGCAACACTGAGACGAATGTCCATACCGGAGGAGAGCCAGGATTGTACCAATCAGGTGCAGACAGGGGCCTGCACAGAGGTGGGCGGAGTATCGGAGGTGCAGGCATCAGAGCAGAGCAGAGGGGTGACAGTTAGGAGGGGTAGAAGGGGACAAGGCGAGGAGGCTGATCCTGGGCTGGAGCACCCCAATAGATACGCCCCGTTGTGTGATGTTGGGGAAACCAGTCAGGGACCAGCATTGCTGGAGCAGAGCGACGCCCCTAGCTGCCAGGGGACGAACTCCTCCAGTGAGGCCGGGAGAAAGGGAAAGGAAAGACAGGTGCTGGTGGTAGGGGACTCAATTATTAGAAGGGCAGACAGTGTAATCTGTGACATAGACCGTGTGCGCCGAACAGTCTGTTGTTTGCCGGGCGCTCGGGTTCGGCACATCGCGGATCGGGTGAACAGATTATTGGGTGGGGCTGGGGAAGACCCAGCTGTCATGGTACACGTGGGTACCAATGACATAGGCAGAGGAAGACGGAGAGTCCTAAACGATTTCAGGGACTTAGGCGCTAAGTTGAGGACTAGGACCTCCAAGGTAGTATTTTCCGAAATACTACCGGTACCTCGAGCCACACCAGAGAGGCAGCGGGAGATTAGGGAAGTTAACGAGTGGCTGAGGAGCTGGTGTAGTAAGGAGGGTTTCGGGATCCTGGAGAACTGGGCCGACTTCTCAGTCGGTCACCGGCTCTTTGGTAGGGACGGATTGCACCTAAATGGGGTGGGTGCAGCCGTACTGGGTGAGAGGATGGCCAAAAAGTTAGAGGGGCTTTTAAACTAGGGAATGGGGGGGAGGGTACAGATGTAGAATTAGCCAGTGGAAAGCAAGTTTCAGAGGGCAGAAATGGGGGCATTAGCGGTAGGGTGTTCGGAGCCCCTATACCCAGGGTGGGTACGGGGAAAAGTCAAGAGAGCAGCCTAAAAACATCAAAATTACGAGGCTTATATACCAATGCCAGAAGCCTGGCCAACAAGATGGGAGAGCTGGAGCTGCTGATGTTTGAGGAGGACTTAGATTTTGTGGGGATAACTGAGACTTGGTTTGACAGCTCTCATGACTGGATGGCGACCATTCAGGGGTATTCCCTTTATCGCAGAGATAGAGAGGGTAAAAAAGGGGGAGGGGTATGTTTGTATATTAAGAACAGTATACAGGTAAATATGAGGGATGATATTAATAATGGAGCTATGGACGAGGCAGAATCCCTATGGGTAGAGCTTCAAAGGAAAGGCACGGTGGGGAAGGTAATATTGGGCGTATGCTATAGGCCCCCAAACCAGAGGGAGGAGGGTGAGGTGGACCTCATGTTACAGATAGGATTGGCAGCAAGGATGGGAAATGTCATTATAATGGGGGACTTTAATTATCCTGATATAGACTGGGCAGAAGGAACCGCGCATTCAGCCAAGGCTCGGCAGTTCCTAAATGTTTTGCAGGACAATTTCATGGGTCAGATGGTGAATGCACCGACAAGAAACAATGCGGTACTTGACCTACTGATTACCAACAATATAGACCTGCTCACGGATATAGAAATACGGGACAACTTAGGGAACAGTGACCATAGGTCAATTGGTTTCAGTATTAATTACAGTAATAGGAAACACAAGGGTAATATAAGGACACTGAATTTCAAAAGAGCCAATTTCCCTAAACTGCGCTCGCTGCTAGAAAATATCAATTGGGATAGAACCCTGGGAACAAAGAACACGGAGGAAAAATGGGAGTGCTTCAAGAGCATACTTAACAAGGGGGTGGACCAGTGCATTCCACAGGGAAATAAATTTAAAAGAGCAAAACTAAACCCTGGGTGGCTAAACTCCAACATAAAAATGTATATTAGAGCTAAAGAAAAGGCCTTCAAAAAATACAAGACTGAGGGGTCATTGGCAGCATTTAAGCATTACAAAGAGTGTAATAAGAAATGTAAAGATGAAATCAGGGCGGCTAAAATAGAACACGAGAGACATATAGCGGAGGAGAGTAAAAAGAACCCCAAGAAATTCTTTAAGTATATAAACAGTAAGAAAGCGAGGCCAGAACACATTGGCCCCATAAAAGATGATAAAGGAAAAATGGCCACTGAGGACAGAGAAAAGGCGGAAGTGTTAAATAATTTCTTTTCTTCAGTCTTCACAAAGGAATCGGGGGGCTACACGAACCCCGCTTGTAAGGCCGAACTAAATAATACACCTCAGGAAGTGCCTCCATGGCTAACAGAGGATAGACTTAGAGCTAAACTAGAGAAACTTAACATAAATAAATCCCCGGGACCGGATGGCTTGCACCCAAGGGTTCTAAATGAGCTCAGTCAGGTGATTGCCAGACCATTATTCTTGATCTTTAAGGATAGTTTACAGACAGGTATGGTGCCAGCTGATTGGAAAAAAGCCAACGTGGTACCAATATTTAAAAAGGGGCCGAGATATATCCCGGGTAACTATAGGCCGGTCAGCCTAACATCTGTAGTCTGCAAAATTTTGGAGGGGATGATAAGGGACCACATACAAGACTTTAGTAATGAAAACGGTATTATAAGTAGTAATCAGCATGGATTCATGAAAAATCGTTCATGCCAAACCAATCTATTAACCTTCTACGATGAAGTGAGCTGCCACTTAGATAAAGGTAAGCCTGTGGATGTGGTGTATCTGGACTTTGCAAAGGCCTTTGACACCGTTCCCCACAAACGCTTACTGTACAAACTAAGGAAGGTAGGTATGGACCATAAGGTGAGTACCTGGATAGAGAACTGGCTCCAGGGGAGAGTACAGAGGGTGGTGATTAATGGGGAGTACTCGGATTGGGCGGGTGTGGAAAGTGGGGTCCCCCAGGGTTCTGTCCTGGGACCAATCCTGTTTAATTTATTCATAAATGATCTAGAGGAGGGGATATCTAGTACAATCTCAGTATTTGCAGATGATACTAAATTAGGCATGCCAATATCTTCTATGCAGGATGTGGAAATCTTGCAAGCAGACCTGAACAAAATAACGGGGTGGGCAACTACATGGCAGATGAGATTTAATGTAGAAAAATGTAAAGTAATGCACTTGGGGGCCAGAAACCAGAAAGCAAGCTACTCACTAGGGGGGGAACCTCTGGGTGAGTCTAGGATGGAAAGGGACCTGGGGGTACTGGTAGACAACAGGCTTGGAAGTGGCATGCAATGCCAAGCCGCTGCAAGCAAAGCCAACAGAATACTGGGTTGTATAAAAAAGGGGATTCACTCCAGAAATAAAGAGATTATTCTTCCACTCTACAAGACTCTGGTCCGGCCACATCTGGAGTATGCTGTCCAGTTCTGGGCACCGGTCCTCAGGAAGGATGTGCTGGAACTGGAGAAAGTCCAGAGAAGGGCAACAAAAATAATTAGGGGAATGGAGGACATCGGCTATGAGGAAAGACTACAAGCACTGAACTTGTTCTCTCTGGAGAAGAGACGCTTGAGGGGGGATATGATATCAATGTACAAATACTGTACTGGCGACCCTAGCATAAGGAACAAACTATTTAGAGTAAGGGAATACAATAAGACACGTGGCCACTCACTAAAACTAGAGGAAAGGCGGTTTAACCTTAAAGTGCGTAAGGGGTTCTTCACTGTAAGAGCGGTAAGGATGTGGAATTCTCTTCCGCAAGCAGTCGTATCAGCGGGGAGCATTGATAGTTTCAAAAAACTATTGGATGGACACCTTAAAGACCACAACATACAGGGGTATACAATGTACGGTTAAAAGCAAACACACACACACATCATAGGTTGAACTGGATGGACTTGTGTCTTTTTTCAGCCTCACTAACTATGTAACTATGTAATCGGACGTTGTATTACGGACGACAAAAATTATATAGCCTGCACATCAGGATTTTGTCAGCCGAAAAGTCGGAGTTGACTGTCGATAGCACCATACTAACAATCCGAAAATCGGCAGATTGGTCTTTGGACGAATTTTCCCTACAGATTTTCTTACTGTGTGTACGGGCCTTAAGTATCTATATATAGGAATCGAGACTTCCTTAATCCTGCTGGTGACCCCTCAAATGTTAATTAAACATGTGTATAGGAGAAGAAAGACCTCTTTCTTTTTGCTGGTGATCCATCTAGTAATAACTAAAGATTGTTATAGGGCAGTGATGGCGAACCTTGGCACCCCAGATGTTTTGGAACTACATTTCCCATGATGCTTAACTACAATGCAGACTGCATGAGCATCATGGGAAATGTAGTTCCAAAACATCTGGGATGCCAAGGTTCACCATCACTGTTATAGGGGAATCAGGACTTCCTTCTTCCTGCTGGTAATCCTTCTAGTAAACATGAAAGATCTCTATAGAGGAAACCAGGACCTCTTTTCTGTTATTGATGGTCCCTCTAGTGTCAAGCCAGGTATGCATATAGAGGTCTTTTTTCGTTCAACCTGAGGAAAAACTCACAGATCCGTACATCCACGCAAATGATGTGGATGCAGGGATCTCCCCCCAGTCAGAATGTACAGATCAGCACTGAAGCCACTGGCTAAAGTGGCTGACCAACTGCTGGTTTTCCAGCAGGACCATTCGACAGAAGCCGGTCTAACTACCACCTTCTGTTGAATAGAGAGCGGTACACACTGACTGACGTTTGTTCCGTTCTTGCTGAATCTGCCACATTTCAATATACCGTATTTTCCGGCGTATAAGACGACTGGGCGTATAAGACTACCCTCCTATTACATGATCTACCGGTAATACTTATACTTAGGTTACCTTGGAGATATTATACTTGGCGTATAAGACGACCTCCCATTTTTGGGGGATTTTTTGAGGTTCAAAAGTAGTCTTATATGCCAGAAAATACAGTATGTATACTCAGCTTTAGATACGGCCTGGTATATAATAGGAAGTTGGATATTTTATACTCCACTTGACCTCTTACCTTGCTTGAAGCAAGCCTGGATGGCTCGCAACTGTTCATTTGATCTTGTGGTGAGGATTTCATTCACTGCAGCTTCATCTGTTCCTAATCCCTGTAACAGTGATAATAAATACAGGTTACCACTATTTGACTGCTTTTGAGATCCTCCTCGGAGTGCTCAAATCTCCCAGCATGCACCATCAACTCTATATTGGCTGTGAACAATGATATTAACAGCTCCTGGTTCATAATTTAGTACATAGTAGCTTCATACATACACATGAAAATACAGTGGGCACGCCTGTATTGTCTGAACACAACATTGAATAGGTTGGTATAAGAACAATTATAAATAAAAAGTCAAGTTCCATTCAAAAATGTAAGTAAGTGGGAAAGGGTTAAAACTATAGAGTAAATTTAAAATCAAATATTCCTTAAAATTAAAGCAATATATCCCGTGCGCACAAAGTTTTCAATATATAATAGGTCTAATTAAAGACTAGTCGCAGCTACTTTCAAACAAAAGGCATAAAACACAATACACAACTCAAATCCCATATGGATTCTAAAGTCAAAGTATTAGTAGCGCAGACAAAAAATGATCAGTCCAATATTCATAGAGTAGATATTCCAAGAGTAAGTTCATGTAATAAAGGGTCACTGAGAAAAGGCAATCCACCAGACAGGAAACACCACCATGTAGCCAGGATCACCAGAAAGATATTTGCATCCACCGTTGTGATAATTTGTGAGAATGGCAACTCACCAGATAAAATTGCACACCCACTTTCATAGGTAAGGCTAACTCGCTGAAAAATGCTGATATCCAGACTGGCTCAAATCCTGATCCCCTGTTTTCCCCGTGGCAGCTAATGATCCAATAATCCTTATGCACCTTTAATCCCTTGTAAAGCACTATACAAGGGCATGTGATGAGCAGATCGTATTACACACAGCGGTCTCGACCGCAATGGATGGTGGGTGACGTCACCGGCCCCTCCCCCTTCGCACACGTTACGTCCCACTGGGCGGGACTTCATCAGCTATTGGTAAGGGTACTCTATGAATATTGGACTGATCATTTTTTGTCTGCGCTACTAATACTTTTACTTTAGAATCTATATGGGATTTGAGTTGTATATTGTATTTTATAGAGTAAATTTGTCTTCACTTCTTGTTTCAGTGACCAAAAAGGAAGGGAAAAGAATTTCAGCAATGGACAGACAAATGGCACTACAAAGCTCACAGAGGTCTGAAACCTTTCTCACTCTAATAGAAGAGTGCTTTAACTGCTTTCTATTTGGCAGTTTTGGATATTTGTCTCCCTGCCCATCGTGGTCATAACATGGGATGTAAAGGAAAATCTCCCCTCTGGGGTAGAGATAGAAACCTGATAGGGGGGCCTAAATGTATCTAAAACTAAAAAAAGTTGACTCAATTGAGATTGTTATGATTATCTTGGAAGTCTTCTCTGACTCTGAGGAACATCTCACCTTCATTGTATATATTGACCAATGGAATAAAATTGATAATGTAATATTCTGATAATAATTCATGTAACTTACTCAATAAATAGGGGGGCAGACCGAGCACCGGAAGTGACGTTACGGGACACGGAAGAAGAGGTCCCGCGGCTTGAGTTACTATATTTTTTTGATTAAAATATTTGGAAATACTGCACAATGTCGGCCCTATTATTTTGAGATTCGAGGAGGGGCCGGATCATTAGCCTGGAGCAGATCCTGGAAAGATTACACCAACATAACCCCCCATACTTTGAGCCAAGGAGAGGAGAGGATATAAGAGCAGATTCAACAAATAGATCCAAAGGCGCATTGCTAATAGCATTAAGGTGAGCGGTTAGCACATCTAGAAGTGTTGAGCACTGAAGATCACTTTATCGCACCAGGTGTATAGGTGGAAGGAAGTACCTGTTCACTCACTGAAGAGGATTATTGTTATCTGGACACTTGAACACAATATATGGATCTTATGTTTATTTAGTTTATTTAATTTTCAATTAATGAATTTGATTTATTTACATTGAGAAAATACTGGGACAATTTTTAAATTGGCACAGAGCACTTTTCTACTTCACGAACATCACCTGAATATAATTTTTGATATAAACACCATAAGCACTATTCATTACTTGTTTGTGCACAAGATCACTATAAGCACTTTATTATTTATTGATATATTATTTTTATATATTTATCTATTTATATTGTGGAATACTATATACGATCAAGAGAGCACAAGATCACTATAAGCACTTTATTATTTATTGATATATTATTTTTATATATTTATCTATTTATATTGTGGAATACTATATAAGATCAAGAGAGCACAAGATCACTATAAGCACTTTATTATTTATTGATATATTATTTTTATATATTTATCTATTTATATTGTGGAATACTATATAAGATCAAGAGAGCACAAGATCACTATAAGCACTTAATTATTTATTGATATATTCATTTTATATATTGTAAAGTTTGGGGGTTCTAGCTCCACCGGATTGAGTGCACAACCGTTTAAAACATAAACAAAAAGGCTTTATTTCAGCAAACTTAAACAGGCTTCCAGCAGTGCATAAATCAAACACAAAATAAAGTCCGCTTTTCTTCAGCACAAAGGAATAAAGCAAGAAAAAAGGCACATACGGTTTTGTGGATGGGTCTTCACCCCAAGGTTTGAAACAGTCCTTAATAGACCTCTCAGCAGCTTCCAGCAAACTTGCAGCTCCTTCAGACAGGTGCAACCACCAAACTACTCCTCCCCCACACTCACCTATTGCTGCTTCCTGTCTCTTAAGGACTGCTTCTCATGGGTCTTAACCCTGTATGTGCTGGAATCCCTTATGGTCAGGGGTGGGGGCTCTTTCCCACCCGAATATCACTACAGAGCCCCCCAAATTCCGGGTCCCAAATATCGCTCTATTCAACACAGAGAGCACTGCGATTCAGTCCTCCTGATTTTAGCTATTTCCAGGAATTTCTCACCCGTCTTGGGTGACCCCCTGAACATTTCCCAACTTCCCTTAAAGAGACCACAACCCAAACACAGGAGATATATAGCGATTGTCCAGGACCCAACCTTGGCGTCCTGTACATATCCCCCCCCTCTGCCTCAACGCGGAGGTGTTGGAGGCACCACACGACAGCATACAGTGGACTCGGGAGAGGGCATCGGCATTCTGATGCTGTCTCCCGGGTCTGTGTTCTACCACAAAATTGAACTCCTGGAGAGAAAGGAACCACCTTGTCACCCTGGCATTGGTGTACTTGTTCTGTCTCATCCAGGTCAATGGGGCATGGTCTGACACCAGGCGAAACCTCCTACCTAGGAGAAAATACCGTAGGGAGTCCAAAGCCCACTTGATGGCAAGACACTCCCGCTCCACCACAGCGTAGTTTCTCTCTGCTGTCGTTAGCTTCCTACTCAGAAAAACCACGGGGTGTTCTTCCCCATTGACCACTTGAGAGAGGACCGCTCCTAATCCTTCACTTGAAGCATCTGTCTGCACTACAAAATCCTTGGAGAAATCGGGAGCTACGAGCACCGGATGTTGGCATAATGCCGCCTTAAGCTTCTGAAAAGCTTCTTCGGCATTCGCGCTCCACTTTATCATCACTGACTTTCTACCTTTGGTCAAGTCAGTCAATGGTGCAGCAATGGTGGCAAAGTTGGGGACAAACCTCCGGTAGTAGCCAACTATGCCCAAAAATGCTCTGACCTGCTTTTTGGTTAGGGGACGGGGCCAGCCCTGTATGGCTTCTACCTTATTCATTTGGGGTTTAACCAGCCCTCTACCCACAATGTACCCTAGGTACTTGGCTTCCTCCATCCCGATTGCACATTTCTCTGGATTGATGGTGAACCCTGCTCTTCTCAAGGAGTCTACGACTGCCTGAACCCGGGGAAGATGGGACTCCCAATCAGTGCTGAAGACGACTAGGTCATCCAGGTAGACGGAAGCATATCTTTGATGTGGACGTAAAGTTTTATCCATGGCCCGTTGGAATGTGGCAGGGGCAGAGTGCAGACCAAATGGCATCCTTTTGTACTGGAAGTGGCCTTCCGGGGTGGAGAAGGCTGTTTTCTCCCTGGCCTCCTTGGTTAGGGAAATCTGCCAGTACCCTTTTGTGAGGTCAAGCGTGGTGATATACCTGGCTGGACCCAACCTCTCAATTAACTCGTCTATCCGGGGCATAGGATATGCATCGAACTTGGAGATTTCATTAAGCTTTCTGAAGTCATTGCAGAAGCGAAGAGTGCCGTTGGGTTTAGGCACCAACACAATTGGACTCGACCACTCGCTCTGCGACTCTTCAATGACATCAAGCTCAAGCATTCTTTTTACCTCCTCAGACACTGCCACCCTATGAGCTTCTGGGATACGATACGGCTTTAACCGGATTTTTTCATTGGGCTCGGTTACAATGTCATGCTCGATGACATTGGTGAGACCAGGTAACCCTGAAAACATGTCCCTATTTCTTTGCAGAAATTCTTTTGCCTGTTGGGTCTGGGGCCTAGACAGGGTAGCAGCAACCTGCACTAGGTCAATCCCTGCAGGGTCCCCTGACTGGACACCTATCACTGCAGACACCTGTTCTCTATCTCTCCAGGGTTTCAACAAATTTATGTGGTAGATCTGGTATGGCTTTCTTCTCCCAGGCTGGTGTACCTTGTAGTTCACTTCCCCCATTTTTTCCACTATCTCCATCGGACCTTGCCACTTGGCCAAGAACTTGCTCTCCACCGTTGGTATTAGGACGGCCACCCGGTCTCCTATTTGAAATTGTCTGATTTTAGCCGACCGGTTGTACACCCTTCTTTGGGCATCTTGAGCCTTCTGCAGATGCTCCCTCACCAACGGCATTACCTTAGCCACTCTCTCTCGCATTTGGGAGATATGCTCTACCACAGTTTTGTGTGGGGAAGACTCACTTTCCCATGTCTCCTTTACTAGATCTAGCAACCCCCGGGGCCTTCGCCCATACACTAACTCAAACGGTGAGAAACCCGTTGATGCTTGTGGAACCTCCCGGATGGCAAACAACAGGGCAGGGAGTAACATATCCCAATCCTTCCCATCTTTCTGGACCACTCTTTTTAACATGCATTTTAAAGTTTTATTGAACCTCTCGACTAGGCCATCAGTCTGCGGGTGATAGACGGACGTCCGCAACTGCTTAATCTGGAACAGTTTGCACAAGTCCGCCATCACTTTGGACATAAAAGGGGTGCCCTGGTCCGTCAATATTTCTTTGGGGAACCCCGTTCGGGAAAACATTTGAAACAGTTCCCTGGCAATGGCCTTAGAGGAAGTTTTCCTTAAAGGGACTGCTTCTGGATATCTAGTGGCATAGTCTAGGATGACTAGTATATATTGGTACCCCCTTGCTGACTTCACCAGGGGTCCTACGAGATCCATTGCAATTCGTTCAAATGGTACCTCGATAATTGGCAAGGGTACCAGGGGGTTTCTGTAATGGGACACCGGGGCAGTTAACTGGCAAGTCGGACAGGACGCACAATACCTTTTAACCTCTGCCTTTACCCCTGGCCAGTAAAACCGGTCAGTTACCCTGGCCTCTGTTTTTTCTGCCCCCAGGTGTCCTCCCAGTGCATCATTGTGGGCTAGATCGAGAAGCATCCGCCTATAAGGCTGGGGAACCAGCAACTGCTCGACAGTTTCCCCTCGGCTTTCAGCCACTCGATAAACCAAGTTATCTTTCAATGCAAAATGAGGAAACCTCTGGTCTGCACCTGGTATTTGTGGGATCCCATCAATAACAGAAACCTGCTCTCTAGCATTGACCAAGGTAAGATCCTGCAATTGAGCGGTGCCAAACGCACCCCTGGATACGTCCAGGTCTGGATGCACTGGCCTTGAGGAGGTTTCCCCTTCACTCTCCTCAACCTGGGACTGTGGTGGGGAGAGTTCCTCATCATCCTCTCCCAGCATAACCTGTAACGGGGAGACTTCCCCCCCCTCAGAGGTCAGCTCGGTCTTGCGACCTGAAACAGAAACAATATCGTCCACTTTAACATTTTCTGCAATGTCATTGTTAGTGACAGGTACCTCCCCATCAGGGGGTTGTGTTGTGGGGATTTCAGGCCCGGACCCCTCAGACTCTGTTCCTTCGAGGCCGAGGGTCCCCAGTCCCCTTGGTTGTCCAGGCTGTTCACACTGTACCTGGTTCCATAGTTCAAAAAACAGTGGGCAGTCCCGCCCCACTATGACATCATGTATCAAATTTCTTACCACCCCGACTTCTTGTGTCACAGAGGTACCACCATAGGCAACAGTCACTGGCACCAGGGGGTACTCTCTGGTGTCCCCATGGATACATACTACCCGTAGAGTCTTACTTACTGGGCCGAGTCTTCCGATCACCCTGGTATGTACCAGCGTTACCATGCTACCAGAGTCCAGCAGAGCCTTGGCAGGAAGGTGGTTCACCCATAGTTCACATTCAAACTGTCCGGTCGCTATATCAAGATGGGTGGCACATGCTCTTTGCACATAAAAAGAGCTTCTCCGAACAGTCCCACACTCCATAGGCTCCTCCTGAAGTGGGCATTGTGCCCGGGTATGCCCCCAGGACCGACATCGCCAGCACTGTATGTCTCCCATCCTTGGGACAGGAACCAACCTCCGTGGTTCTGCTGAAGAAGATACCGGTTTGTGGGTGACAACGTCTGGCGGAGCTTCTCTCCTAGGTGCTGTGGCTGGCCTGGTTGCCCTATGTGTGGGTTCCCGATGCTTGGCAGGCCCGAGCAGGTCTTCCACCACAGTGTATCTTTCGACCAACTCTACCAGCTGGTCAGCGGTTGCAGGGTCACCATGGCTTACCCAGCGCTGTAGGTCATCTGGTAGGGACCGCAGGTACCAGTCCATCACTACCCGTTCCACCATTTGCGGGCCTGTCAGCTTCTCTGGTTGCAGCCATTTTTTCACCAGCTGTACCAGTTCGTGCATCTGGGACCTGGGTGGCCGATTAGGTTTGTACCTCCAGCGGTGCACCCTCTGAGCCCGGACAGCTGTGGTCACCCCCAGGCGGGCCAAGATCTCTGCCTTCAGACGCTCATAGTCGCTGATGTGCTCAGTTGGAAGGTCAAAGTAGGCTTTTTGCGGGTCACCAGTAAGGAAAGGGGAGATAATGCCAGCCCATTGGTCACGGGGCCACCCCTCTCTCTCCGCTATCCTCTCAAAAGTTGTGAGAAAAGCCTCCACATCATCACTGGGGGTCAGTTTTTGCAAGTAATGACTGGCTCTCACAGATACTGGGTTGCCATCGGCAATGACTGCTTGCTCTCGTCCCTGAGCCAAACGCTGTACTGCCTCCTGCAAGGCAGCCACCTGTGCTTGAGTGGACTCCTGCTGGGCAGTAAACTGAGCAGCTAGCAACCGTGTGCTTTCCTGTTGTGCCTTTACAGCCTGTGCCAGGGCTTGCTGCTGCTGAGCCATTGCTTCCTCATGGCGACGGTTTGCCTCTACTGAGGCTTGCTGCTGGGTCACAGTGGCTTGCACCAGTGCTTTAATAACTTCCTCCATGCCTGCTGTTTGTAGTGTCTAAGCTGTTTTCACCCAAGACATGCCATAGGTATACTGTCTCTTTAAATGTCAGTTTTTGGTTTTAAACGGCTTTTGCGGCTGCAAAATGCACTCTGCCCGCATCCGAGACACCAGTTGTAAAGTTTGGGGGTTCTAGCTCCACCGGATTGAGTGCACAACCGTTTAAAACATAAACAAAAAGGCTTTATTTCAGCAAACTTAAACAGGCTTCCAGCAGTGCATAAATCAAACACAAAATAAAGTCCGCTTTTCTTCAGCACAAAGGAATAAAGCAAGAAAAAAGGCACATACGGTTTTGTGGATGGGTCTTCACCCCAAGGTTTGAAACAGTCCTTAATAGACCTCTCAGCAGCTTCCAGCAAACTTGCAGCTCCTTCAGACAGGTGCAACCACCAAACTACTCCTCCCCCACACTCACCTATTGCTGCTTCCTGTCTCTTAAGGACTGCTTCTCATGGGTCTTAACCCTGTATGTGCTGGAATCCCTTATGGTCAGGGGTGGGGGCTCTTTCCCACCTGAATATCACTACAGAGCCCCCCAAATTCCGGGTCCCAAATATCGCTCTATTCAACACAGAGAGCACTGCGATTCAGTCCTCCTGATTTTAGCTATTTCCAGGAATTTCTCACCCGTCTTGGGTGACCCCCTGAACATTTCCCAACTTCCCTTAAAGAGACCACAACCCAAACACAGGAGATATATAGCGATTGTCCAGGACCCAACCTTGGCGTCCTGTACAATATTTATCTATTTATATTGTGGAATACTATATACGATCAAGAGAGCACAAGATCACTATAAGCACTTTATTATTTATTGATATATTAATTTTATATATTTATCTATTTATATTGTGGAAAACTATATAAGATCAAGAGATATTTTGGCAAATAATTTGAAATGTATTCGATACATGTAAAGTATAATATCTAAATTATCATTATTTAATTTATTTGGTCACATTTTATAATTTGTTGACATTTATTGCTGAGCCAAGATACTATATATAATTCCCCTGAAGCGCAGTACTCCCCCCCTTATTCACTTATCATAACTGTATGGTCAACAGTAATAGTACAAGCAGCATCAAGGGTATACATACATTACATAGATACCTCTCAAGACAGCGCAAGAATCACACCCATATAAACAGAATCTCACCTTCATCGCTGATTTTAGCTCTTGAGCATCATATGCAGCTGGGGTCTTCAGCAAACCAACAACTAGCTTCTCCAGATCTCCTGAGAGAGCTTTCTTAATATTTTCCTCCAAGTCCTGCCAATATAGAAATATATACTGATATTTCAATATAAATTTAGTAATATTGCAATTTAGTATTTCTCTATAGGTCGGCTCTATATATTGCAAGGGTGTTAATAAATGTATTGTACATCGTTGCCACCTTTTGTTCTGTAAATGCTGAGCTGGGTCATGTATGCTTTTTAAAAGGCAGTGCTTAGTGCCCAAATCTGTCTGTTTGGATCCCATGATCAATCTCAGTGTCATAATAAAAATCAGAGTTGCCCTTGTGATCAGGGTGCAGCATAGTGTGACAGCGGCAAAGAACACACAGAGGCTTGGTGCAGTTTATTGTATATTGTAAAAGAGCACAGCCGTCCGGAACCACTTATAAAACTCATAGCAGCTATCCAGTAGATAGAGGGATGCTGACAGCGGAGGCGGAAGTGTGGCCTAGCCAATCCAACCCAACCCAACCCAACCCAACCCAACTGGGAAGCTTCTCAAAGGAGGAAGATGTAGTCCCTAAACTTTCACTACTGCAACCTTTCCCTATCCCTACTCTAGTCACTCGCAAAATGCGCACCAGGCCAGGGAGACAGGGGCCTAAATAAGCTCTGCCCTCACCCAAGATGGCCATGGGTGTCATGAGGGGCCCAGCGTCAAATCAGACAACTGCTCCTAGGTGTCCTTAGGAAACCATAGAGGAATTAAGTTCCCCCCAACCTCCTTCCCCTTTTGTATTGCTGTTTTAGCTTAGCGCCACCTACATTGGGGGATACAGACTGCACCTACCTGCGCCCCGACAAGCTTTTAGACATGCAGTATACATGGCGAGTAGATAGAGGGATGCTGACAGCATCTGCTTGGAGAGGCGGAAGTGTGGCCTAGCCAATCTAACCCAACCCAACTGGGAAGCTTCTCAAAGGGGGAATCAGACAACTGCTCCTAGGTGTCCTTAGGGAACCATAGAGCAATTAAGTTCCCCACAACCTCCTTCCCCTTTTGCATTGCTGCTTTAGCTTAGCACCACCTACAGTGGGGGATACAGACTGCACCTACCTGCGCCCCGACAAGCTTTTAGACATGCAGTATACATGGCGAGTAGATAGAGGGATGCTGACAGCATCTGCTTGGAGAGGCGGCAGTGTGGCCTAGCCAATCTAACCCAACCCAACTGGGAAGCTTCTCAAAGGAGGAATCAGACAACTGCTCCTAGGTGTCCTTAGGGAACCATAGAGCAATTAAGTTCCCCACAACCTCCTTCCCCTTTTGCATTGCTGCTTTAGCTTAGCGCCACCTACAGTGGGGGATACAGACTGCACCTGCCTGCACCCCGACAAGCTTTTAGACATGCAGTATACATGGCCAGTATATTACCAAAGATGAAATACCCAATACCAATAATTCTATGGACCAAGATGACGCAATCTTGTAAAAGACTTGTACCTGTGCAGTTCCTGGCTGCGTTCACAAATGTCTGATGAAGATCTGCGTCTCCTCAACTTGTGACCTAATGCAAAGTTACAATGTACAGTCTGATCACGAGGAACGGGGCAACAAGCAGCTCAGTTAGTTAAAAGTGCTCGTCATCATACAAGAAGATGAAGCAGAGGGAAGGATCAATGTATTCCTCAGGTGAGGATCAGAGCCTCCACATTCAACCAGGCCAGGCAGATATCTTACTACATGGAAATATCCACAATTCCATGGCCACCCATTAGGTTTGTAGGCCACCACTGAAGTAAAAGGTATTATAGATTAAATACTAGCCATACCTGCTGTAGTTCTTCCTTATATATGCGAATGACCTCTTGCCTTTGTTCATTGTCAAGCACTGTGACAATGTCAATGATTGTTTGCTGGCTACCTGTCAATGTACAGACAAAATTATAGCAAGTTTGCATTTCAATGTCAACATGCAAGCTAGACAGATAAAAAAATATACATATGGGAGAAAAAAAAAAACACGTTAAAAGGAGTTCTCTACTTGAAAATTACATGCGGACCCTTGCTTTGGAACTGTGAGTGGACCTGCCCAATTAACAGGCAATACCAAAGAGAAAGGACCTCCCTGGCCCCAGGGAGCAAGAGTCCTGACAGGGGCAAGGTACTTTGGTCCACCTAGTCAAAAGGCCTGGTGGACCCCTCCCCTTGTGGCTAGTATTCGACTACATATTTTTGGTAATAAAAATCCCAATAAGCGTATATTGATTGGTTTGCACAAACGTTTTTATTTTTTTATACTAGCAATGGCAGTAATCAGTGACTTATAGCGGGACTGCGATATTGCAGCAGATAGTCTGACACTAACTGACACTTTGTGGGGACCAGTGACACTAATACAGTGATCAGTGCTAAAAATAGACACTGTCACTGTACTAATGACACTGGCTGGGAAGGGGTTAAACATCTAGGGCGGTCAAAGTTATGCAGTTAGCAAGCAGTTAGGCATTTCTCTAGGATTTCCAAACTCATTATACTGCATATTCCTGGAGTAAAAATCTAATAACATGTTATTATTTGTGGTATTAAGGTTTGAACATGCACTACAGACACAGATTTAGCCATTGTGATATATAAGCAGTGTTAATTTTGACATCAAACTTTGATTTCGTTTTAGTCATAGTCTTTTGACTAAAATGCCATTTGAGTTTTAGTTGTATTTTAGTCATCTGAATTGTTTGAGTTTTAGTCGTATTTTAGTCGACTAAAATAGTTTTAATTCTGTCGATGAAAATATTTACGTCAACGAAATTAACATCCGGACACCAGTCCTCACTGTAGGAACAGACAAGAGAGAAAACATCTGGGTAAGCGTACATCTGGTAGGTACAGTATCTCACAAAAGTGAGTACACCCCTCACATTTTTGTGAATAATTTATTATATCTTTTCATGTGACAACACTGAAGAAATTACACTTTGCTACAATGTAAAGTAGTGAGTGTACAGCTTGTATAACTGTAAATTTGCTGTCCCCTCAAAATAATTGAACACACAGCCATTAATGTCTCAACCGCTGGCAACAAAAGTGAGTACACCCCTAAGTTAAAATGTCCAAATTGGGCCCGAAGTGTTAATATTTTGTGAGGCCACCATTCTTTCCCAGCACTGCCTTAACCCTCTTGGGCATGGAGTTCACCAGAATGTCACAGGTTGCCACTGGAGTCCTCTTCCACCCCTCCATGATGACATCACAGAGCTGGTGGATGTTAGAGACCTTGCGCTCCTCCACCTTCCGTTTGAGGATGCCCCACAGATGCTCAATAGGGTTTAGGTCTGGAGACATGCTTGGCCAGTCCATCACCTTTACCCTCAGCTTCTTTAGCAAGGCAGAGCTCGTCTTGGAGGTGTGTCTGGGGTCGTTATCATGTTGGAATACTGCCCTGCGGCCCAGTCTCCTAAGGGAGGGGATCATGCTTTGCTTCAGTATGTCACAGTACATGTTGGCATTCATGGTTCCCTCAATGAACTGTAGCTCCCCAGTGCCAGCAGCACTCATGCAGCCCCAGACCATGACACTTCCACCACCATGCTTGACTGTAGGCAAGACACACTTGTCTTTGTACTCCTCACCTGGTTGCTGCCACACACGCTTGACACCATCTGAACGAAATAAGTTTATCTTGGTATCATCAGACCGCAGGACATGGTTCCAGTAATGCATGTCCTTAGTCTGCTTGTCTTCAGCAAACTGTTTGCGGGCTTTCTTGTGCATCATCTTTAGGAGAGGCAGACCAATTTGATGCAGTGTGCAGCGTATGGTCTGAGCACTGACAGGCTGACCCCCCACCCCTTCAACCTCTGCAGCAATGCTGGCAGCACTCATACGTCTATGTCCCAAAGGCAACCTCTGGATATGATGCTGAGCACGTGCACTCAACTTCTTTGGTCTACCATGGTGAGGCCTGTTCTGAGTGGAACCTGTCCTATTAAACCGCTGTATGGTATTGGCCACTGTGCTGCAGCTCAGTTTCAGAGTCTTGGCAATCTTCTTATAGCCTAGGGCATCTTTCTGTAGAGCAATAATTCTTTTTTTCAGATCCTCATAGAGTTCTTTGCCATGAGGTGCCAAGTTGAAGTTTTAGTAACCAGTATGAGAGAGTGAGAGCGATAACACCAAATTTAACACACCTTCTCCCCATTCACACCTGAGACCTTATAACACTAACGAGTCCCATGACCCCGGGGTGGGGAAAATGGCTAATTGGGCCCAGTTTGGTCATTTTCACTTAGATGTACTATTTAGATGTGTACTCACTTTTGTTGCCAGCGGTTTAGACATTAATGGCTGTGTTGAGTTATTTTGAGGGGACAGCAAATTTACACTGTTATACAAGCTGTACACTCACTACTTTACATTGTAGCAAAGTGTCATTTCTTCAGTGTTGTCACATGAAAAGATATAATAAATTATTCACAAAAATGTGAGGGGTGTACTCACTTTTGTGAGATACTGTATATCTCTCTTGGGTCAGCCCAGGGTTAGGTTTTAAAATTGTATTTCATTTTTTTTATTTATCTTAATATTTAACCACTTCTATACATTTGGAGCTAATAGCGAGCAAGACAGGAGTGGTAGGAGGAGGCAAGTCAGACCTGTTAGGTTTTGGGGATCCCATTGACTTTTGGAAGTAATCGTGAATCTACTCCAAGAAACTTGGGCCAACATGACCAGGTAAGGTGAGTTCACAGGTTAGAAAACAGTAGTGCACAATGCCTATGTTCAAATAGTCACAAATTACCTTTATTTGTAAGCGTGTCATTGAGTCTGTCTACATTGAGCTCAGGTTCAAAATTCTTCAATGGCTTAATCGTGCCCAAAGTTCCCCAAGTACCTGTCTATAGGAAATCAGAAACAATTGAAGTTAGCTTACAACTGATAACATCGGAACTTTATTAACAGCACCAATGAACAAGACAAGGTATCCTTACCTTAGTTTTGTAATAGTCTATATTATATTGCCTAGAACAAACTGAACTCCTACTTCAAATATATCATACAAAACAATCCCAAAATGGAGACAAATCTTACGAAACTGATGCCTCAATATACAAAAGTGTATACCAAATTTTTGATTACAATTATCTTAAAGCATACATTCTACAACAGACATTTAAAATCCAATAAAATACCCAGACTTTAATAGTTTCTTTGTTTTTGGCGGCGAAAATGAAAATCGCCAAGGCATGGAAATCCTCAGTAGTTCAAATAGCTGCCACCAAGAACAAATTTTCATGGATTATTCTCCATGAAAAACTGGCCAGCATCCTACAAGATAAGCAACCTAAATTTGATAAGATTTGGGATCCTTGGCTCCAATACCTGCAGTGCGCGGATTACCGGAGGGACAGCGGTAGGGCACTGGGGTCTGTCATTGGAGGAACCATCTGTTGAGCAATGCTTAAATCGCCTTAGTCTTTATTTTACCTCTCTTTCTTTTTCTCCTTCCCTTTCTTCTCCCCACTTTTTTCTAAATGATTGTCCTTATGTTTTTTTAATGAGACTTACACTGAACAAAATTATAAACGCAACACTTTTGTTTTTGCCCTCATTTTTCATGAGCTGAACTCAAAGATCTAGGACTTTTTCTATGCACACAAAAGGCCTATGTCTAAATCTGTGTTAGTGAACATCTTCTCCTTTGCGGAGATAATCCATCCACCTACAGGTGCGGCATATCAAGATGCTGATTGGACAGTATGATTATTGCACAGGTGTGCCTAAAGCCTAGTACACACGCAACGATTATCGGCCGACTGATCGTCCGTCTTTTGTCCACAGTGGTGTTTTGTTGGTTGGAATGTGCCTAGACTGCAAGCAAATTTTCTCGCCCGACAAAATTCTACTTCAGAAGTGATGTCATGTGTTGGTTTGCTTTCTTTGTGTTCTTTCTTCTCTGAGCATGCCCAGTCTTGCTCATTAGATTTTTCCCTGTCGAAATCTGTACTGACTGCACGAAAATCGGCCGTGTTTTGATAGCGGACAAAAATTTTATAGCCTGCACACCAGATTTTTTTCGGACGAAAAGTCGGAGTCGGTTGTCGGAAGCATCATACTAACAAGCCGAAAATCGGCAGATCGGTCGTCGGACGAAAATTCCCTGCCGATTTTCGAGGCGTGTGTATGAGGCTTTAGGCTGGCCACAAAAAAGTCCACTCTAAAATCTGCAGTTTTATCACACAGCACAATGCCACAGATGTCGCAAGTTTTGAAGGAGCATGCGGTTGGCAGGCTGACTGCAGGAATGTCCACCAGAGCTGTTGCCCGTGAATTGAATGATCATTTCTCTACCATAAGCCATCTCCAAAGGCGTTTCAGAGAATTTGGCAGTGGCCTCACAACTGCAGATCACGTGTAACCACACCAGCCCAGGACCTCCACATCCAGCGTTTTCACTTCCAAGATCGCCTGAGACCGGCCAACCCGGACAGCTGCTACAACAATCAGTTTACATAACCAAAGAATTTCTGCACAAACTGTCAGAAAGCGTCTCAGGGAAGCTCCTCTGCATGCTCATCATCCTCATCGGGGTCTCAACCTGACTGCAGGTTCGTCGACGTATCCGACTTGAGTGGGCAAATGCTCACATTGGATGGCGTCTGGCACTTTGAAGAGGTGTTCTCTTCACGGATGAATCCCGATTTTCTTGGATCTTTAAGTTCAGCTCATGAAAAATGGAGGCAAAAACAAGTGTTGCATTTATAATTTTGTTCAGTATATGAGGACTTACATAGCTCCATATCAACCATATTTTTTTGGGTCATGCACAATGCAGTTCTCCATTACTGGGCCATCTTACGCTGAAGTTGGACAGGTTCTGGACCAAGGTCCATTCTGGTACGTTGAAGGAGAATAAAGACAAGGGGTTCTCCGGTCCTGTATTGTGTACTGATCTTTATTCACATTGCTTGCTGTTCTTTAATAATAAGCAGTTTTATAGTTTTCTACTGTGCTTTATCCAAGCCTCTGTCTCAAACAAATGTTTGTAACTTGATTTTGTGTCTTACTACAATAAAAATTATTGGAAAAGAAAAGGTTAAGAATGACCTTGTCACAATGTGGATGAAGGCCGAAGTGCAGAGAGGGCTTCCCTTGCAGCTCAGTGCGAGTCACCCCTGGAAGTGGTACAGGAGGTGAAGCGTCCCAAGTAGCACACAGGGCAGCCATCAGGGGGGGACAGCCCATACACATGTAGGGGACCCGGGCGTTCCGAGGGGCCCGGCCGCCCAAGCCCCAACCAACGAGACTGAGTTGTTGCTGCTGTAATAACTAGCAATTGCTGAAGCAGGGTGGTTGCAGAGTAAGCCAATGCAGCTGAAGGGATGTCTCTTCGCTGATTGCACTGGATTGCGCTGTCTCTTTGCTGAAAATATGGGGCTGCCTCTTTGCTGAACATATGACGCTGTCTGTTTGTTGGATTGGGATGTCTCTTTGCTGAATGAATGAGGCTGTCTCTTTACTGGATTGAGATGTCTCTTTGCTGAATATATGAGGCCGTCTCTTTGCTGGTCTGGGATGTCTCTTTGCTGAATATATGGGGATGTCTCTTTGCTGGATTGGATTCATTATCATGTATTAAGTTGTAAGAGTGTTAAAATAGAAGTGGGTGCACGGATTCGGTGGGACGGCCAGAGGGCGGGCCCTGTGGAACGTTGGTGGTCAGGTCCGGAGGGGCCCAAGGTTAAAGCTGTGTAAGGGGCCCCAAAATTTCTGATGGCTGCCCTGGTAGCACAGGTCGCCTGTGATGAGCACCAGAGATTTCAGGAACTCTGGGTAAGGCAGGCAACTAGAGGAGTAGTAAAAGCCAGGCCGAGGGTCATGCACAGGTGATCAGTCCAAGAGCATGGTAAGTAGCAGAACAGGGACGAGCCGGGGTCATACACAGGTGAGCAGGCAGAAACAGAGTCCTTTAGGCAAGCCGGGGTCATACACTGGGGAAACAGGCAGGTAGTAGCAAGAGCAAAGTCCGAAAAGCAAGCCGAGGGTCAAACACCAGGAGGGGATCAGATGGTTCAGAAACAAGCCGGGTCACAACAGGAAGTCCAAGACGATAACAAGGTTCAGGTCACAGGAAGCTGACGAGATAATTCAGCAATGAGGCTGATCCTATGGCCACCTTTTATAGGCCAGCAGAGGGCAGTGTCAATTGAGGCAGATGCGGCCATTGCTATTACTGGCAATGTTCCCATTTCTCCTGCGGCCATTTCCCTGACGGGCCAGCAGAGGGCTGTGTCGATTGAGCCAGGAGCGTCCATAACTAGTACTGGCAGAAATGCCAGTACGGCTGTGTCCCTGACAGATCTAGAGATACACTTTAATGTGAACACTCGTAGAACTTTCAGAAAGAAGTTACTTTATCCACAAAGTGAACAGCAGATTGTTTCTTTTTTTTTACATTTTTTATATATTTCTCTTTGAAGAAAACGGTGCTGTCTGATTTTAATTGTGTCCATATCACAGACAATAGTCAATAGACAGATAAGTATTGTATATGACCCCCGTCTACTGTAACTGTACATATGTTGTGCTTCCCACCATCCCAGAAAGTCTGTACAATGATATCTGTGTCCATACATCGGAGGAATAACGGCTTTGTGTTCTGGTGGAATGCCAGAGTCAGAAGGCCAGCTTTGTCTAGCACAATGGACTATCTGTAGGTAAAAGAAAATTGATAGTGGAGGAGACACCAACACAGGGGCAGGTGTTGTTTGGAAGCAAACTCTATTGTCATTTCTGTGATTTCAAGGTTTCACTCATATTCAGATTTGACGTTTTCAAATTTGTAATATTATTTTTTATGTATTATTTTTAATTACATTTTTTAACATTTCAAATCACTAATAAAAACCTAACAGAAAAGAAACAATGGCCATGGGACTTTAAATGAGGTTGGCCACTTACTAATAAACCAAATTATGTAAAGTCACACAATGATAATTGTAGTTTATTGGGTATTCGATAGTTGGTAGAGTTAAATAAAATACATACAAAATAGAGAACTTGACATAACATAAATTAAGTTCCATATGTAAAAATACATTCCATATTGTATTAATGAATAAATATCATAAAAATGATATATCGTGAACAACGCTTGGTCAGTCTCGAAATAGTAAGTCTTCATAACTGTGAGCTCTACGCGTTTCGTGGCCCTCCATCCTCTCATTAGGAGCTTAATTAAAAATTATATCTGTAATTGTAGACTTGTATTAGAATACAGAAATCTCATCTTTATAAGAAAGGAATAAAACAAATTGCTCCAAAAATATGAATATGAATGGGGTCCAATTACTTATATTTCAATAAATAAGGTAACCCAATGACTGGGAATAGAGACCACCCCAAAAGCAACCGTCTAACCCGTGGCTGAGGCGGGTTTTTATTAAAAACCAAATACATAAATAGAATAAAAATGATTTGAAAGAGATGCATTATGGAAAAAAAAAATATTTGAAAGAGATGCAATCTGCAACTTGAATACTTCACAGCATAAAATATATTAATTAGGTATAGTCAGAGGTAAAAAAAAATCAAGAGAACAAGCAGCTTACATGTTTCAGCCCTTAAGGAGCTTGACCACTTAAGGACCAGAAGGTTTTACCCCCTTAACCACTTAAAGCGGTTGTAAACCCAGGAAAAAAAAAACAAAAAAAACAAACCCTGCAAGACAAAGGCATAATGAGCTAGTATGCATCGCATACTAGCTCATTATGAATTACTTACCTTAGAACGAAGCCCCGTCACGGACCCCCGGACACCGATGCGGGCGCTGACATGATCCCACGGCATCTCTTCCGGGTTTGGCGGCTCCGGCGCTGTGATTGGCCGGAGCCACGATGACGTCACTCCCGCGCATGCGCGCGGGAGCGATTTTCCGGCAAGCTGCCGGCAAGGGAAGCTGAAGGTCCGCCGGACCTTCAGAGCGCATGCGCCGCTCGTGCGAGCGGCTGCATGCACTGCAAATATCTCCTAAACAGTGCCGGTTTAGGAGATATTAATTGTACCTACAGGTAAGCCTTATCATAGGCTTACCTGTAGTTAAAAGTTAAAAAAATCGTGATACTACCACTTTAAGGACCGAGCCCATTTTTGACCCATGTTGTTTACAAGTTAAAATCAGTATTTTTTGCAAGAAAACGACTTAGAACTCCCAAACATTATATATATATATATATATATATATGTATTTTTTTTTTTTAGCAAAGACTCTGGAGAATAATATGGCGGTCATTGCAATATTTTTTGTCACGCGGTATTTGCGCAGTGGTCTTTCAAACGCTATTTTTTTGGAAAAATGTAATTTCACTGCATTTAAAAAAACTAAACCGTAAAGTTAGCCCATTTTTTATATATATTGTGAAATATGAAGTCACGCCGAGTAAATAGATACCTAACATGTTATGGATTAAAATTGCGCACATCCGCAGAATGGCAACAAACAAACTACGGTCGATACAAATCTCAATAGGCTAAGCATTTAAAAAATTTTAAGGGTTACCAGTTTAGAGTTAGAGAGTAGCTCTTTTTTTTTAATTATTGCTCTCGCTCTGGCGATCGCGTCGATACCTCACATGTGTGGTTTGAACATCGATTTCATTTGCGAGAGCGACTTCCGTATACGTTTTCTTTCGTGCACGGGCTCACAGGGACGGGGGGCGATACATTTTTTTTTTCCTATTTATTTTATTTAGTTTTTTTAAATTTTAGCACAGGTTTTAAAAAAAAAAAATCTGATCACTTTTATTGCTGTCACAAGCAATGTATGTAAACATCCCTTGTGACAGCAATAGGCAGTGACAGGTACTCTTTATGGAGGGATTGGGGTCTAAAGGACCCCTCCACTGCACTTCCATGCCGAAAACGGCATTTTTGAATACAGTCACTTTTTAAATTTGGCGCCTTTAGCAGCCGAGTAACCCGGACGTGACGTCATGGACGCCGCCCTCTGGGTTACGTCATCGGAGACCCGATCGAAGCCGCATTCGGCTTTGATCGGGACTCCAACCAGCCAGTGGACGTGCCGGCTGGTTGCTCGGGTATCCCGGTAGGACGGAAGACCCAGGAAGAGCCGCGGAAGGCGGAGGAGGTAATGATCGAGCGGCTCCCAAGCCACATCGGTCGTTACTACCTGAAAGGCGACCGCCGGCTGTAAAAAAGGGTACCGGGTGATGCCTCTAGCTGCAGGCATCATCCCCGTACAACCACTTATTGCAGCCGATGTAGGTCTACATCGATTTGCGGTAAGTGGTTAATGACCAGGCCATTTTTTGTGATTCGGTACTGCGTTACATTAAGTGACAATTGCGTGGTCATGCGACGCTGTACCCAAATAAAATTGATGAGCTTTTTTTACCACAAATAGAGCTTTCTTTTGCTGGTATTTGATCATATGTGCTGTTTTTATTTTTTGCGCTATAAACAAAAAAAAGAGCCACAATTCTGAAAAAAAAAACAATATTTTTTACGTTCTGCTGTAAAACATATCCAATAAAAAAAATAAAAGAGTCTCTGCTTAAAAAATATGACATGTTTGGTGATTTTCTAGCAAAAATGACTGATTTTTACTTGTAAAAAAGAAGTTCCACAAAAGACCCGGTCAGCAAGTGTTTTTTTTTGTCTCGAATGACACTGCCAGGTGCCACACACACAGAGGTTGGTTAAGGGCCGCTGATAGTGGGGGACCACCAGTCCTCCTGTAGGGGGGTTCGGGCACACAGGGTGGCCCCAACAGCACAGCGAATCAGTGCAGTCGGGCGGAGGGGCAATTACAGAAGGAAGCCCTGTGCAGCTCTCTGCAGCAGCTAAAAGCCAGTTTCTCCCCCTCCTGCCAGCTTTCAGCTGCTGCTGTGAAAGACACAGACACAAGGCATTTGTTTCTTTTTTTACTTCTTCGACACCGATCCCCCCTCCCTGTTCTGCCTGCTTCTGATTTCTCCCCCTCCCTGTGTGCCCCTCTTTCACTGTGCCCCCCCCTCCCCATTCCCTATCCTGTAAAAAATAACAGATCGTAAAAAAAAAAAAAAAATAATAATAATTTTGACATTGTAATTAATTTTAAAAAATTGTAAAATAAAATTATTGTAAAAATGTTTTAACATTTTTTAAAAATATATATATATATTTTTTTTAAGTGTAAATAACAATTAAAGAGGGCTAATTCACACAGGTTCTCTGTTATGTTTGCATCCACTAATTATGCTTTTAGTGTATTTTTAATGAAAATATTGTCTTGATATATTCGGGGGGAGGGGGCCTGCTAGGTAGGCTGTATGGGGCCCCGTGATTTCTAACAACAGCCCTTGGTTGGTTATGGAATACGGGGGGGGGGCTGCTCGGTAGGCTGTACGGGGCCCAGTGATTTCTAACAGCAGCCCTTGGTTTGTTATGGAATACGGGGGGGGGGGGGTTGCTAGGTAGGCTGTACGGGGCCCCCGTGATTTCTAACATCAGCCCTTGGTTGGTTATGGGGATCATGGGGGGGGGGGGGGGCTGCTAGGTAGGCTGTACGGGGCCCAGTGATTTCTAACAACAGCCCTTGGTTGGTTATGGAATACGGGAGGGGGGGGGCTGCTAGGTAGGCTGTACGGGCCCCATGATTTCTAACAGCAGCCCTTGGTTGGTTATGGAATACAGGGGGGCTGCTAGGTAGGCTGTACGGGGCCCCCCTGATTTCTAACAGCAGCCCTTGGTTGGTTATGGGGATCACGGGGGGGGTTTGCTAGGTAGGCTGTACGGGGCCCCCGTGATTTCTAACAGCAGCCCTTCGTTGGTTATGGAATACGGGGGGGGCTGCTAGGTAGGCTGTACGGGGCCCCCGTGATTTCTAACAGCAGCCCTTGGTTGGTTATGGAGTACAGGAGGGGGGGAGGCGCCTGCTAGGTAGGCTGTATGGGGCTCCATGATTTCTAACAGCAACCCTTGATTGGTTATGGAATACGGGAGGGGGGGCTGCTAGGTAGGCTGTATGGGGCCCCATGATTACTAACAGCAACCCTTGGTTGGTTATAGAATACGGAGGGGGGGGGGGGCTGCTAGGTAGGCTGCACGGGGCTCTGTGATTTCTAACAGCAACCCTTGGTTGGTTATGGAATATGGGGGGGCTGCTAGGTAGGCTGTACGGGGCTCTGTGATTTCTAGCAGCAACCCTTGATTGGTTATAGAATACGGGGGGGGGGGGGGGCTGCTAGGTAGGCTGTATGGGGCCCCGTGATTTCTAACAGCAGCCCTTGGTTGGTTATGGAGTCCATCAAAACTTTGCTATGGGGCCCCATGAATTGCAGTTATGCCCCTGCTGACAAGGATCATGTTTGACAGGTGAAGAGAGCAGAGAGATGATTGGTCAATCAGTTGCTGTTCTGTAACTGTCCAATCGCAGGCTGGGGGCGGGGAGGAGACCTAGCTGTGCTTGGGTAACTGCAGCAGAAATAAAGTCAGGTCATCAGCCTGTTGTGGAGTCTGGCAGCGTCCTGTATATATTAGCAAAATAAAAAAGCTTTAACAGATAAACAGCTCCCTTTTATATAGCATTTCAATTGTAGTTTTGGCTGTTTGCCTTGAGCTCACCTCTAATTAGCACAGTGACGTAGAACTGTTTTGCACATTATTTACCTAAGACGTGAAGAGCGAGTCATTTACGGATGCTATTTAAATGCACTATGGAGCCGTAATATGAACCTATGAGCTGCCATGTATCATTAATCACAATGTGACAATACAACGTACAAGGAAACAATGGTGTATTTGTAGTGAGAAATTACTGTAACATTTATATGTACATAGCATTGTAAAGCCTTCTTAAAACAGAAGTTATTCCCATGCCTCATTCCACCACATATCCCGAAAAAAAAGAGGTGCAAATATACCATAGTATTATAGTGCAATTTATTCCAAGCTGACTCTATAACTATAGGCTATATTCCTCCTGCACACCGGTATCAGGACAATATCCCCCCGGGCAATATCCCCCTGGACATAATCCCCCCGGGACATAATCTCCCGGATAATATCCCCCCGGGACAACATCCCCCTGGAAAACATCCCCCTGGACATAGGGTTAGGGTTACGGTTAGAGGGTTAGGGTTAGAGGGGGGATATTGTCTAGGGGGTTGTTGTCCAGGGAGGATATTGTCTGGGGGGATGTTGTCCAGGGGGGATATTGTCCGGGGGGATATTGTCCTAGAATCCAGTACACCAGCAGTTTAGGATGTGCATCTGCCCAATGGGGCATAAAGCGCTGATTTCCATGGCTCTATCCACAATGAGGAATAAGGCCTTGGTTCCAATCCCAACCAGGACACTATCTGCATGGAGTTTGCATGTTTTCCCTGTGCTTGCGCAGGTTTCCACTGGGTACTCCAGTTTCTTCCCACATTCCAAAGACATGTTGGTAAGTTAAAGTGACACTTAACTCTGGCTTAACCCGTCTAAACAAATATGCACTCTTGGCCACTTTATTAGGTACACCTTGCTAGTCTAGTACCGGGTTGGACCCCCCTTTGCCTTCAGAATTTCCATATTCTTCGTGGTATAGATTCAACAAGGTGTCCCAAACATTTCTCAGAGATTTTGGCCCTTATTGACATGATAGGATCACGCAGTTGCTGCAGATTTGTCAGCTGCACTTCAATTATGCGATTCTCCCATTCCAACACACCCTAAAGGTGCTCTACTGGAGTGGATTGAGATCTGGTGAGGTGGCTGTGGTGTGGAGGCCATTGGAGTAAAGTGACCTCATTGTCATGCTCAAGAAAACCAGTGGTGAGATGATTGGAGCTTTGTGACATGGTGCATTATCCTGCTGGAAGGAGCCATCAGAAGATGGGTACACTGTAGTCATAAAGGGATGGACATGGTCAGCAACAATACTCAGGTAGGCCGTGGCGTTTAACCACTTGCCGACCGCCGCAAGTACATATACTGCGGCGGTCAGCCCCTCACAGGCAGAGTGACGTAACGGTACGTCACTAGCCTGTGAGGCTCTGGGGAGCGAGCGCGTGCCGCCGGCGGCGCGCTCCCACTCCCGCGCAGTCACGGACCCGATGTCCGCCGGTCACTCAGCGATCGTCGGGGGAGAGGGAGAAAGGCAGGCGGCTAGTGAAACAAGCCGCCTGTCATTCTCCCCTGTGTAGAAACAATGATCATACGGTTCTAATATGTAGGACCGTTGATCATTGTTCCTACAGCTCAAGCCACAGCCAATCACAGCTAGAAGCACGCCCCTAGGGACACACACAGCCCCTCCCTCTCAAATAAAGTTAACCCCTTCACTGCCAGTGTAATTTTACAGTAACAGTGCATATGTATAGCACTGATTACTGTAGAAATGTCACTGGTAACCCCAAAAGTGTCAAAAATGTCAGTCAAGGGTCCGATCTGTCCGCTCCAATGTCGCAGTACCGCAAAAAAAATCGCAGATCGCCGCCATTACGCGTTAAAAAAAAAAACAACAAAAATGACAAAAATCTTTCCCTTTGTTAGTAACTTTTGCGCAAACCAATCAAAATACGCTTTTTGCGATTTTTTTTACCAAAAATATGTAGCATAAAACAAATTGGCCGAAAATGTTAAAAAATTTTGATTTTTACATTTTTTTGGGGGGGGAATTTCATATAAAAAAATGTAAAAAATATTGTTATTTTTGCGAAATTGACGCTCTTTTTTTGTTTATAGCGCATGATCAAAAAATCGCACAGGTGATCAAATACCACCAAAAGAAAGCTCTGTTTGTGGGAAAAAAAGGACGCCAAATTCGTTTAGGTACAGCGTTGCACGACCGCGCAATTGTCCGTTAAAGTCACGCAGTGCCGAATTGCAAAATACCCCCTGGTCTTTCAGCAGCCAAATCCTCCGGGGCTTAAGTGGTTAAACAATGCTCAATTGGTACTAAGGGGCCCAAAGTGTGCCAAGAAAATATTCCCCACACCATTACACCACCACCAACTTGAACCTTTGATACTATTGTAATTTTGCTATTTGCTTGGAAATAGAACCTGGGACTTTAAAACAGCGGCTGTAATGAACGATAGTGCTATACTACATAATGTGAGACCATCAAGAGTGTACATAGCCATCCTCTAACAAGAAGTCATATCACAGCAACAGAAAAAAAGTAATGTGGAGGAGGCTGAAAGCAATAGAAGAAACATTTATTAGGTACACCTGTTCAATTGTTTGGTAACACAAATTGCTAATCAACCAATCACATTGCAGTAGCCAAATGCATTTAGGCATCTAGGTGTGGTAAAGACGACTTGCTGAAGTTCAAACTGAGCATCAGAATGGGGAAGAAAGGGGAGTTAAGTGACTTTGAACATGGCATGGTTGTTGTTGGTGCCAGATGGGCTGGTCTGAGTATTTTAAAAACTGCTGATCTACTGGGATTTTCACGCACAACCATCTCTCCGGTTTACAGAGAATGGAATGAAAAAGAGAAAATATGCAGTGAGTGGCAGTTGTGTGGAGGAAAATGCCTTGTTGACGTCAGAGGTCAGAAGAGAATGGGCAGACTGGTTCAAGATGATAGACAGACAACAGTAACTCAAATAATCACTCAGTATAACCACGGTATTCAGAATACCATCTGTGAATCAAAAACACATGGAACCTTGAAGCAGATGGGCTTTAGCAGCAGTAGACCCCTCCAGGTGCTCAATGAAGAGGTAGAAACTAATTCTTTAATCTGAAACTTTTTTAACTCATCCAGATATATATTTATTTAATAATAATTTTTATGCAGGATTATGTAATCTTTTATTTATATTTTTTTATATATTAATACACAGCCACGTGGGTCATATTGTGTTCTAAATAATGGTCGTTCATAACACCATCTCCATGATTAATATTTATCACAATACATTTTAATACATATACATATATATATATATATATATATATATATATATATATATATATATATATATATATATATATATATATATACATTTTTATTCTTAAAGGTAATTTTTTATATCAATTTTCTTATATATTTATATTTTGTCACAATTATTTGCATTTTTTTATTTCCTCATTTATTATTTATTATTTTTTATTATTATTATTTTTATTTTTATTTTTTTCCCAGTATTACTTTTATTTTTCCATTTTTATATTTATTTTTATTAATTATTATTTTTATTTTTCCAAGTCACACAGGCTTTTATAAGTCCCTAGTGTGTGAATAACCAGTGTTTTTGTTATTTTAAAATGCATTACAATGTATTTATCTTTTAGTCTATAGTGTGTTCTTTATAATGGAATGCCCGTAATGGTAATCAAATAGGCCGTTTACCCGTATATCAGTGGAGTAATTACTTGCCTCTAGGACCCAGTGGATGCCTTAGGGCTTCCCCTCTATATATTTCCCTTGTGTAAGATGGCGCTATAGAGGCCTGAGGAAGGAGCGCATGCTCCAATAACGCGTCGCCCACGTCATCGCGTCCTTGCGCTGTAACCGGGAGAGTGTCGCCGGAAGTCTACCTCTGTGTCCCCAGTGTTCAGGAAGTGCCGACATCCATTGGCTACAGCGGATAACTGCAGCGGATCACTACATACTGATTGAGGCACCCGGACAGACCTACCGCTTGGACGGACCAGTTTACATGCTATACACTGCTGTTTCTCACCTACTCTATTGTGAGTATTTGGTGTACATTGATTTACCGTATTAAACTTGTCTTACTGCACTTAGAGTGGCGCCTGTCTTTTCTCTACAGACCCCTCCAGGTGCCACTCCTGTCAGCTAAGAACAGGAAACTGAGGCTACAATTCGCACAGGCTCACCAAAATTGGACAATAAAAGATTGGAAATACGTTGCCTGGTCTGTGGAGTCTCAATTTCATCTGCAACATTCAGATGCTAGGGTCAGAGTTTGGTGAAAAACATCATGAAAGCATGGATCCATCCTGTCCGGGAGATTCACATCATGGATGTGCAGCTGACAATTCTGCAGCAACTGCGTGGTGCTATCATGTCAATATGGACCAAAATCTCAGAGGAATGTTTCCAACACCTTGTTGAATCTATGCCACGAAGAATGAAGGCCGTTCTGAAGGCAAAAGGGGGTCCAACTCTGTACTAGCAAGGTGCACCTAATAAAGTGACTGGTGAGTGTACCTCTATGGTGCAATTCCATAAGTTGGGTGTTGGCAGATACTGCCATTGATGGGGTGCCATTGATAACAAATGGTATCGTAAGGCCACACACATAGAGCCATGCATTCAGGGGCAGTAAAATTCCAGAGTTTTAATGCAGCATGGAAATGTGAATTAGTGATCGACCGATATCGTTTTTTCATCGCCGATACCGATATTTTTACCAATGCATATCGGTATCGGCCCATATTGGTCGATATTTTCCTACATTTAAAAAAAAAATTTATTTGACAGGTACTCTTGTGGAGGGCAGACAAAGAGAGCCAGGGGGTCCAAACAACCAGTGGATGAAAAGTCTGTGTATAACCTCAGCAGCTCCGATGGGGACTCCCGGGTGCAGAGTCAGATCAGTGAGAAGGCTGGAAGTTAGGGAGCGCTTCTGGTAATAATTGTATTAATGAAACAGTCACAAACACCTGATGGTAAACGGCATAGTGGTGGAAAAAACTTAAAAAAGGCTCCACTCCAGGGAAAGGTTCAATAACACACAGTTTATTGCATGAAATCAATAGAAGTTAAAAAACACACTGGCCAGATGTGGGGCTGAGCCCATGTACTTGCCCCCACCGCCAATATACTGCTAGCCAGGCGATGTACTGGCCAGTCAACGTTGTCAGCAGGCGTCCGTGTCGTCACAAGGATGGATGGATGCTTGATGTGGCAGGGCTCCAGGTGGACCAACGGTACACAGACCGATACAGGAAACACTTGCGCCGGACAGCTGAAGCGGTGGCGGTGCAGGAGATGACGTCACTCCACCGCACCGGCACGAGACAGGGAGGAGGAGCCTACGACTCCTACAGTGGAAGAGCCAATGGTCCCTTCACCATGACTCTTGCCGATGCGGTGGAGTGACTTCATCTCCCACGCCACCACCACCGCTTCAGCTGTCCGGCGCAAGTGTTTCCTGTATCGGTCTGTGTACCGTTGGTCCACCTGGAGCCCTGTCACATCAAGCATCCATCCATCCTTGTGACAGCACAGACGCCTGCTGGCGACGTTGCGTTGACTGGCCAGAAACCCAGACACCAGTACATCAGCGGTGGGTGCAAGTACATGGGCTCAGCCCGACATCCGACCAGTGTGTGCTTTTAACTTCTATTGGTTTTATGAAATAAACTGTGTGTTATTGGACCTTTCCCTGGAGTGGAGCCTTTTTTAATTTTTTTCCACCACTATGCCATTTACCATTAGGTGTTTGTGACTGACTTCATTAATACAACTACTACCAGAAGCGCTCCCTAAACTTCCAGCCTTCTCACTCAATATTTGGAATATCGGCAATATCGGCCAGTTCCGGGGCCGATACAGCTATATCGGCAAAAGCCAATATCGGCCCTCGATATATCGGCCTTGCCCATAATCAGTCGATCCCTAATGTGAATAGGCCCCTGCCCTGGTGTAAGATTGTTTTAGGCCTAGTACACACAGGCCGAATGTCGGGCGGCATTGACTGGTTCAATAGAAACCGGATGACATTCGGATCGTGTGTATGGCAGCCGGTCCGACAGAAGCCGCACGACTTCTGTCAAAGGGTCATGACCGAAAATGGTCTGCTGACCAGCTCCAGATCAGCACTCTCAGCCAATGGTGGAGAGTGCTGACCGGAGTATTCTGGCGGGGCGGGGGGGGGGGGGCATCCCACTGTCAGAACACAATAGCATAGCAGGGGATATCACTGTACTAACATCAGATTACCTGAGCTGTCAGTTTAGTAGTGTGTACGAGGCTTTACTTTACTATTTTAGGTGTATTTTCTAGCATGAACGTATTTGCAGCCTCAGCATTTTGTGCATAGTTGCTTAAGGAAGTTCAAAGAGAAAGAAACACGAGGAAGAGCACGTAGTAAAATTTGACCTAAAATTAAACTTTGGCCAGTCATCATATTCTTAAAGCTGAATATGCAGGTATTTAAAGCGGACCTGCACCCCTTAGTGACTTAAAACAATGAAGTCAAAAGGAACTGGCCAAGGAACTGGCATTTTTGGAGAGAGGTCAGCAACGGTAGCCTACAAGTATCTCATATAATTTCCTTTAGTGTCCATTCACACTAGTACGACTTGTCAGACGACTTGGTCAGCCTGACAAGTCACGCACTGTCGCGGTCCATTGACTGGTACAGGAGCCGTTCTAATAAGAGCGACACAAGTTGCTCCGACTTAAAAAAAGGGTCCGGTACTACTTCGGGGTGACCTGGAGCGACTTGCATAGACATTCATTTTATGAAGTCCGTGCAAGTCGTGCCGAAGTCGCGGTGCACATGACTTCACAGGTCGCCCCTGAAGTCGTGCCGCTGCAGTGTGAACCGGCACTAAGTACCATCATAAAGTTAAATGTTACCATTCGGTCTCTGCATTAGCAAACTGTTGTGGCACTTTGTTAGCAGCCTAGTAATATGGAGCTGTTTATTGCCCATAAAAGAAGCCAAAACAGACAGAAGATTGAGGCTCTTTAAAGCTGAACTCTGGAAATATAAGTCATGTGCAAAGTAGATTGGTAGCCATACGATGAATGGAGCGGACCAGTGGCAGAAGCTGTGTTTTTTATGAGTAAAATGTATTCATTTAGTTGCCCAAAATCATCTACTGTACAGTTTCCTGGTATGGTGACTACAGATATATTCCTTTGCTCAAAGTCTATTCACAATTTCCCCCCCCCCCCCCATGTAGTTCATCATCTGTAACGCTCCTGCGTTTCATGTATGGTGTGGATTTTCAGCTGCAGAAATATTCCACTTCAGTAGTCATGTAAGAGAGATGCTGAGATACCATTCCCAACCTCAATGACTCATCATGTGTGGAAGGTCTTAATTCAGCTAGTAAATACACACACTCAACAAGCTGGTTCCTAGAGTGACTTTATGTATGTAGTAACACAGTGATGAAGATTTAAGAGACAGGTTGAGTGGGGGTGGTAGGTGACAGACACTTGAAGGTAAGACAGTAGCAGATGGATGCAGGTAGGTTTAGCAATCATGTATGGTAGCAGATGACAGAGTAGCAGGTGGACATACAAGAGTGATCAACCCAGTGCAGGAATAAGTAGCAGTAGTCTTAAGAGCTAGCAATCTAGATATGCAGATGTGATAAATAGTCTTTACTATGCAGAGCTAGATAGTGTAAGCTTAGTATACGTTTATAGAGGGTTCCCCTGCGGGGTACTTAGCACTAATAGCAATACAGCCGAAGGTTGGTTCAGGAGGAGCGGATGATCCGGAAGCGGGATGCAGGGATCAGCGCAGCGAGGTTCCGTCAGTGAGGTATGCTTGCAAGCATGAAAGCTTCAAGCCAAGTAAGCATCCAGGTAAGGGTGTTTGAACGAACACATGTGAGTGAGAACCGGCGCTTTAAATAGCCATCTAGTCCGGCGCTGAGTGATGACAGCTTCAGTCTTAAAGGTGTATGCGCACCTTTCCAAAAGAGAATGGTGGGGCGCATACACTTGTGAAAAGAGTAATTTAGGGTACCAAAGGTACCGGAACATTACATCATCATAGATAGTGCGTCAGACAACAGTGATCTCTCAATAGCCGTCTATGCCCCGTCACCACTCTTTTCCAGGGTATAACACCTACATAGACTGTAAGGCTGAGCATACACCATTTCATTGTCCAATCATTAGATTTAATCAATCTCAATCTTCTGGCAGTGATAGTTACCATCTGGTCATGTATCTTCTCAAAGTTCAGCTTTAACCGGTTGCCGACCGCCGCAAGTACATATACTGCGGCGGTCAGCCCTGGCCAGGCAAAGTGACATATGGGTACGTCACTTGCCTGTCACTTGCTTGTGAGCCAATAGCAAGCGAGCGGGCGAGCGGGCGCCCGCCCCGGCTCGTTCCCTAGGAAGTCCGTGCGTGTGACCGGCGGACCCGATGTCCGCCGGTCACTCGGCGATCGTCGGTGGAGAGGGAGAAAGGCAGGCGGCTAATGTAAACAAGCCGCCTGTCATTCTCCCCTGTGTAGGAATAGTGATCATACGGTTCTACTATGTAGGACCGTTGATCCCTGTTCCTACACCAGTAGCCATGTCCAATCACAGTTAGAAGCACGCCCCTAGGGACACACTTAATCCTTCCTTCCCCAATAAAGTTAACCCCTTCCCTGCCAGTGTCATTTTGCAGTAACAGTGCATATATATAGCACTGATTACTGCAGTAATGTCACTGGTAACCCCAAAAGTGTCAAAAATGTCAGTCAAGGGTCTGATCTGTCCGCCGCAATGTCGCAGTACCGCAAAAAAAAATCGCAGATCGCCGCCATAATGCATTAAAAAAAAACACCAAAAATGACAAAAAATTTTCCCTTTGTTAGTAAACGCGATACCTTTTGCGCAAACCAATCAAAAAATTTGCGATTTTTTTTACCAAACATATGTAGCATAAAACAACTTGGCCAAAAATGTTAAAAAATTTTGATTTTTACATTATTTTTTGGGGGAATTTCATATAAAAAAAGTGAAAAATATTGTTATTTTTGCAAAAATTACGTTCCTTTTTTGTTTATAGCGCATGATCAAAAAATCGCACAGGTGATCAAATACCACCAAAAGAAAGCTCTGTTTGTGGGAAAAAAAGGACGTCAAATTTGTTTAGGTACAGCGTTGCATGACCGCGCAATTGTCCGTTAAAGTCACGCAGTAAAAAATCGCAAAAAACCCCCTGGTCAGGAAGGGGGTAAAATCTTCCGGCACTTAAGTGGTTAAAGCACCTCATTCTTCTAGCAGTAGTGGCTTCTATCATTGGCACTAAACAGCTCCACAGTTTGCCAGTGCAACAACTGAATGGTCTAGTATTCAACCTCATGTTGGCCTTTTTAAAGGAAACTGTCTACTGTATAAGGGTACCATAAACTATACAACAAATCAATTTCAGATTGCACACAGGAGTTGTCGTTTGCAGACTCACTCCTATTTCACTTGGGTGTGTGGGGCGAAAGATATGTAGTGCTAACCCCATAGGGGTTGCTGGTATTTACTGGATCATCCCTAAAAGTACAGAGGCTATCCACCACCGCAAACATCAGCCCATTCACACTGGCTCCACTAACACAGTCTAAGGCAGTGATGGTGAACCTTGGCACCCCAGATGTTTTGCAACTACATTTCCCATGATGCTCATGCACTCTGCAGTGTAGTTGAGCATCATGGCAAATGTAGTACCAAAACATCTGGGGTGCCAAGGTTTGCCATTACTGGGATATCTTTTTAAGATTTATTGCTTGAAGAAACTTAACAGGAGAGGGGTTGGGGAATGGAATACTCCAAAACGATTAGCACATAGCAATTAAAAGATAATCTTTTAAGTTAATGTGAGTATTGGACAGTCCAAGGCGGGAGTGTCCTCAAAGGACCTGTTGTATCTGTAAGACTAGATATCCAGAGCACCCCACTCCCCTTGCATCAGATATCAAGAGCCCCCTCACCATCTGAAGTCAAGAGTCGCCCACTCTCCCTTATATCACAGTGCAACCCCCTTACCTTGAGCTGCTGCCAGGAAGAAGCTGGTGGCAGAGCTGGTTAGCAGAAAGTGCATGCAGGGTCTGAAGGAGGACCAGAGGAGGGTTGGAGTCAGCTGTCGAAGTTTGACGACTCCTGAGACAAGAAGGTGGAGATGGGGGGGGGTGCCGCAGCTGAAGGAGAGATTCGAGGGCCACATGAAATGGCCTGGTGGGGGCCAAATTTGGCCCACGGGCCTTGTGTTTGACACATGTGATCTAAGGCTTCACAGCTGGGGACTACTGGTAGCCAGTGTGATTTCCGGAACACTGAACAGTCACAGGAATCAATTTAGGGTCTTTACTCACAAGTCCCCAGGACAGCTGGCACTACCCAGCTCCCTCCAGATACAGTCCAATGAGTGTGACAGTCCTTCTCCAGACCAGATCTCCTGTGGTGAGGTCCTGCAATCAGCTTCTAGCCAGATCCACCCAGTCCCTCAGCCCTGACACCACTGAGGCCTCTAGAACAGGTCACAGTCTATGGGTTACCTAAGGGCAGCAGCCCCTCAGGCTCTGGAACCCTCCTGGGGATAGGGAACCCAACTCACCAGTGCTTAAGACTATTTATCACCATTCCAGCATCCTTCTGGCCTCCTCTCCAGAGATTGGGTGCAGCATGATAAATATTATGTATTGATATTTGCATCTCCCTCTCTAAGCTCTGGAAGCTTCTTCCAGAGGCAGGGGGAAGCAATCAAACTCCCAGCCTGTGAAATCCTGAACAGACCAGGACAAACAATTACTGCTCCATTGATTGCAGAAGGAGTTAAAAACTCAATTTACCTAGCATATGCAAAGTCACCAGCACTTCAAATCAATGTGTTCCACATGTTTATTGAAAAGACAGAGTCACATAAGACTGGCGTTTCAGGGCCTCGCATGTTCCCTTTCTCAGGTCAAAGGAACCTTGCGAGGCCCCGAAACGTCTGTCTTATGCCTTATGTGGCACTTCCTTTACAATTAATATGTGAAACATGTAGGCAGGTGCAGTCTATTTTCTACTTTGTAGGTGGGACTCATCTGCAGCAGCAGTGCAGTTGGAGAGGAAGTCAAGGGGAACATGGTTCCTCTATGGTCTCCTGGGTCACTGGCAAAACTGTTGGATGCTGCCACCCCTTGTGACTCTAGCAGCCATTTTGGGTCAGGCAGAACCTTATTTAAGGCCCTGGCTCCTAGGCTTGTCGTGCATTTGCGAGTGCAGTGGTGTATTTTGGTTTTGTGCTGCCCTAGGCAAGACTAAAATTAGGCCCCCCCCCCTCCCCATCCTATGTAAATTTGCCCCACTCCTTCCCTTTTAACGGATGTGACTCCCTCCAAAATTGAAGGACTCCAAGTCCCAGCATGAACCCCTGAGATCTCACGAGAGGGGGGGGGGAGAGAGAGAGAGGGGGGTGCGTGAGGGAGGGAGAGAGAGAGGGGGGATGAGAGAGAGAGGGAGAGGGAGAGAGGGGGGTGAGAGGGGGGGAGAAAGGGGGGATGAGAGAGAGAGGAGGGGAGAGAGAGGGGGTGAGAGAGAGAGCGAGAGAAAGGGGATGAAAGGGAGAGAGAGAGAGGATGAGAGAGAGAGAGAGGAGGGTGGTGAGAGAGAGAGAAGGGGGGGGATGAGAGAGAGAGAGAGAAAGGAAGAAAGAAAGAAAGAAAGAAAGAAAGAAAGAAAGAAAGAAAGAAAGAAAGAAAGAAAGAAAGAAAGAAAGAAAGAAAGAAAGAGAGGGGGTGAGAGAGAGAGAAAGAAAGAGAGGGGGTGAGAGAGGAGGGGTTGAGAGAGAGGGGGTGAGAGAGAGAGAGGCAGGGGGGATGAGAGAGAGAGAGGGGGGTGAGTGAGAGAGAGAGAGAGAGCGAGGGGTTGATTGAGTGAGAGAGAGGAGGGGGGTGAGAGAGAGAGAGAGGTGGGAGAGGCGGCTCTAGCAACCAGTGGCCAAAAGAGTCTCAGGTGGAGGGGGAGCGGCTTTATTGCTGCCCCCCTGCAAAGTGCCACCCTAGGCTTGGGCCAAAATACAGCACTGTGCGAGTGGGTAGTGTAGGGACAGGCACCCCACCTGGTAGGGACAGAACTAGTGGCAGGGAAAGAATCCTGACAAAAAGGGAACGTGTAGGGCTTGCAACTTCTCTGGACACCTTCCAGCTTGGGCACAAGGCGGCCAGGCTGCATTTTGCCCCACGTAACAGGTGCTGTCAGTTCGGCTGAAACCTGCTCTCTACATGCTGTTGGACCCATGAATGTTCCCAGTTAGGCTGTCTTCCCACTGGGTTTATCGTGAGCTTTCTTTGCATTACTTTAATGTAAGTTCTTGCATAGCACTTGGACTGTGTGTTATTGCCGCTGCACCCCACCTACAAATTTATTTGTATTGTTGGTGACTTTCCACCTTTGTCTCTGCCCAACGATGACGTCATAAAATGAAAAAGTAAGCCATACAATTATTTTTTTACAAAATGCTGGCAAGTTGAGAAGGACTTTATGATCAGCAGGCAGACATTGACTTCTCCTGCCCGGCACTTAACATCGGAGAAGGCATGTTGCGTTCACAGTTCTATCCCGAATGTCATTACAAAAACAAGAGAGAGAAGACAAACTCACCTTATCTGCCAGGTGTAGCGAACCCAAAATCTCATCAGTCAAAGTCATATTTCCTTGATGGTCAATCTAGAAGATAGAAGTTATATGCGTTCAGTTAATCTAGACTCCGGGAGGGGGGTTCAGCCGCAAAGGTTGTAGAAACTCTGGATGGAGAGTTTATTGAAAGTGAATAACTGGTTTTGGCTGTTCTTAAACAAGCAACGAGCCTGTCCTATGGCAGGGAGGGGGGGAGTGGACAATACTTTGCTCTCAGATGGAATGGTGTCAAAGAATGTGGAAGTAACTGAGCAGCTCTGCAATGACACAGATACATTCTACGCAGGGTGACAAGCCCCGTAACCCAATACAAACACAATGGAATGTTACAACCTTCAACAGTCAGGCAGCAAAGTTCTTCTATAAAACTGGTGACCGGGAAAGTAGGTGCTGCCTTTTGCAACCAATCAGATTCAGCTGTCACCTTTCTACTGCAGTTTAGGAAGTGAAACGAGACATTTGATTGGTTGCTATGGACAACACCTTTGCTCACCCTTGCACTCATTGTTTTCAAGTATACGTTGACCCTGAAAAATTGGTTTTTGATTCACCTAGAGCTGTTTCACATGGGCTTCGGCTCGTATAAGAGCAATGTGAACAGCAAGCTTTGCTGAAGCTTTTAAAGTACCATTCAGCTTCACTTTGTAAATGCCGAATACAGATCCTAATGGGAGTGCTGATTGCCACTTTAACCTCCTCCTGACCACCCTATAGAAAAATGACGGTGGCGAGGTGGCTCTAGGGTTGCCACCTCATCCCTTTAAACCAGGACACACATTAACCACTTCATGCACGCCAAGTCTAGGAGCCAGGGCCTTAAATAGGTTCTGCCTGACCCAAGATGGCTGCTAGAGTCACAAGGACAGAAGCATCCAACAGATAGCTTTCCCAGTGTCCCAGGAGACCATAGAGGAACTATGCTGAACCCCCTTAATGACCAGGCCATTTTCTGCAATTCTGCACTACGTTACTTTAACTAACAATTGCGCGGTCGTGTGACACTGATGTCCTTTTTTTCCCCACAAATAGAGATTTCTTTTGGTGGTATTTGATCACCACTGCGGTTTTTAGATTTTGCGATATAAACAAAAAAAGAGCAACAATTTAAAAAAAAAAAAAAACACAATATTTTTTACTTTCTGCTATAAAACATTCCCAATAAAAAAAAATCTACTTTTTTTTATCAGTTTAGGCCAATTTGTGTTCTGCTACATATTTTTGGTAAAAAAAAAAATAATCCCAAATAGCGTATATTAATTGGTTTGCACAAAAGTTATATAGGGATAGATTTTTGGACTTTTATTTTTGTTTTTATTAGTAATGGCGGCGCTCAGTAATTTATAGCGGGACTGCGACATTGACACTTTTTGGGGACCAGTGACATTATAAGTGACGGTTCACACTGAAGCGGCACGACTTCGGGGGCGACCTGTGAAGTCGCGTGCACCGCGACTTCGGCGCGACTTGCACGGACTTCATAAAATGAATGTCTATGCAAGTCGCTCCAGGTCGCCCCGAAGTAGTACAGGAACCTTTTTCTAAGTCGGAGCGACTTGTGTCGCTCCTATTAGAACCGTTCCTGTACCACACAATGGACCGCAACGGTGCGCGACTTATCAGGCTGACCAAGTCGCCTGACAAGTCGTACTAGTGTGAACCGGCACTTACAGTAATCAATGCTAAATAATATGCACTGTTACTGTATAAATGACACTGTCAGGGATGGGGTTAATACTGGAGGTGATCAAGAGGTTACAGTATGTGTGACTTAAAAATCCCCATCAAGGGGTTAAGTGTGAGCCTATTTGTGCTTACTAACTGTGGGGGGGGGCTCTGTGACAGGCACACAGAGATCGGTGTTTCAGCTTAGCTGAGACACATGATCTCACTGTGTCTGTGTGACAGGAGAGCCGCCTGCTTTGTTTACATAGGCAGGCGGCTCTCCTGTCAGGTTCCCCGAAGATCGCAGGAGGCTGGCAGCGATCGAGCCCGCTGCTCCCGCAGTCTGGCTCTGGCTGTATCTAATCACAGTGGAGGCACGGCTCTGGTACAGTGTTGCATGACTGCGTAATTGTCATTCAAATGTGACAGCACTGAAGGCTGAAAACTGGACTGGGCAGGAACGGGGAGGGGGGGGGGGGTGCCCTGTATTGAAGTTGTAAAGTGGCAATTAGAACTCCCATTAGAATCTGTGTTCAACATTTGCAAAGTGAAGCTTTAACAAATCTTACTGTTCGCACTGACCTTGTACAAGTTGAAGCCCATGAGAAACTGGCCTTAGTTCCTCTCTAACCAATCATAGGTCATCTATATAGTGGTTGGGGATAGTAGCTATGAGCTTGGTATCATTTTATTCAGCAAGCTCCCATATTTTGCATTTAGAGTACTGCAAACGTGCCTACCCTACGCCCGCCATGGTTCCCGGGCTGTTCCACTCCTCCAGAGAGCGCAAAACCATGCTAAACACTGTCAGGATGGAAAGTAGAAGCAGATAGGGGAACATCCCTGGTCTGCTCTGTAATCTCAATTTTGGAAGCGTTTAGCTATAAGGGTTCTTTCACACAGGCGGCCAAGGGGCGATGCTTTGCTTCGTGGCCATGGCATTTTTAATTCGGGCACAGTGGATTGAGCCCAGTCCTGTGGTTAACTGACTGCAGTGGAGGGCAAGGAAGACATTAGGGGCCTAATACACCCCTGATGTCGCCATACAAAAAACCTATCAACTGCCAATGCTATCATATAGGGGGCTTTAAAAGGCTTTTAAAGCGTTGCCTAAGGACAGTTTGGGGTTTTTGCCATTACAAGGTTGCACACAATTTTTAGGCATGACATGTTTGGTATCTATTTACTCGATGTAGCCCCAACTTTTATATTTTACTAAAAACATTAGTGTTTTATTGTGTTTGTCTGCATTAAAATGTATTTTAGTGTATTGTTTACTGAAAATATGTGTTTGATAAACAGTTGTGCAGATATCATGCGACGTACAAAAGTTCAGCTACCACTATTTTACTCTGCATGGCCTCTGCTTTTAGAAAAGATGTCATTGTTGGAGGTTTTAGGTCATTTTCTACCACAAATTGCTAATTTTTTAACATGTGCAAAAAATGCCAAAATTGCCCCTGAGGCAAGGTGCTAAATCGCTAACCATTCTGCATTCTTTACAGCAGTGTTTCTCAACCTTTTTTCACTTGTGGCACCCTTAACAATTCTGCACAATCTCGAGGCACCACGATCTAAAATGTAAAAATAACCCTAAGCTAATGGTTTTACATAACACAGCAACACCCATACACATGGGCCATTCAAAATTGGAAGTGATTTATTCCTCCACTATTGCAAACTGGTACGGACTAGTATTCTAAGGTTTCCCTTCCCCCTCAGTTTTTCTTCTTCTATTTGCTAATGTGACCCCAGTGCTGATGGAGAAGGGAGGAGGAGGAGTAAATAAGGATGCTGTGCAAGCACCCGTCATTCTTCTTATCAACAAGTGATGTCACTGGTTGTCAGGGTTCCAGTGGCTTGACCCACACAGTGCCCAGTGTTGTCAGGGTGCCAGTGGCTTGACCCGCACAGTGCCCAGAGTTGTCAGGGTGCCAGTAGCTTGACCAAGACAGTGCCCAGAGATGTAATTCTACAAAGTAAAAACTAGGGATGCACCGATCCGATATTCGGATCAGAAATCTGCCCCGATCTGGACAAAATAGCTGGATCGGTAAAATTTAGCTGTCCCACTGACCGATCCGGTTTTTGCTGAGTAACGGCTCAGCCATCCCTTACTAGGTGCAGTAATACTATGGGATGGGAGCCGCTACTTCCTGTATAGATCCGGCTCATTCATGTGTGTGGCTCCTCCATTCACAGGCGGAGTGCATCTGATATCACTCCGCCTGTGAATGGAGGAGCCAAACAGGGAAAAAAAGCCGCTCAGGTGCAAGTTCAAAGCCCGGTGCAGGTCAGATCCGCCATCCAAGCATAGAAGTATCCAAAAAAATAGAGACCGCACTCAAGGGTATAAGATGAAAACCAATCGAACTCCTTTATTCTCCATAAATACAGCAGACAGACAGTACAGTGCACGAACAGACGTGTCGGGTTGACGCGTTTCACGATGTATATCGCTTAATCATAACCACACACACTGGTGTGTGTGGTTATGATTAAGCGATCTACATCGTGAAACGCGTCAACCCGACACGTCTGTTCGTGCACTGTACTGTCTGTCTGCTGTATTTATGGAAAATGGAGGAGCCACACACATGAAGCAGCAGCTTTGCTCTGTACTGCAGCCGCTTGCTTTGTGTGCAGCTCCGGATCGGTTCCGTATTGGTATCGACAATTTCACAACGCCAGTTATCGGTATCGGTATCGGCTCAAAAAAAGTCGGATCGGTGCATCCCTAGTAAAAACCTGTGGCAATTTGTTGCCATTTTGCCAAGGCACCCCTGAAGAACCCAGGAGGCACACCAGGGTGCCACGGCACCCTGATTGAAAAAGGCTGCTTTACAGTAATAAAATACCTGGTGATCCTGCCAGAACAACCCCTTCCTGTTTAAAACAAATTACGATAGGCACAGAAGCAAGTCTGTAGTGTGGACAATTTGCATCTCTTTTCTTGACATGGGAGATACATGGCCCTAATGCACTGCACGGCAAAAGTATTGCTGCCAGACCCCCGGTCCTGCCCTCCACAGGGTGAATGACAGCAGCTTCTGGCAGGGATGGACAAGAGATATCAATCATCCTTGTATACTGCCTAAAGCCCAAGTGGGTTTTTATGGGCATAGAGGTCTTCTTGGATCTATGAAGTTGTAAGAAGCTGCAGAGCATTTCTTGCAGTCTTCACCCTGAGTCCACCAAGCTCGGGGAGAAAGGAGTGGGACCTATCCGTTACTTGCTCATGGAATCAAGTACTTTTCCATGCCTATCCCCACTAGGGAACTATTCTTTCTTATTATATATTATCTTTACTACCCTTGTAGCCATAGTGGAGTTGTTCCCTTAAGTTGCCTCTATGCCTGCCCGGGAGGCATTGCCTTGATGCCTTCCTGTTCTGGTCCAGTGAGTTTTGCTCCTCTGAAAGGTAATACTGTTGTCTATAACTGTTTGTGTTTAACCATTGCTTGGTCCCCATGGGACAAGCTTCGATAGTATGTTTTTTTGTCAATACTTGTGTACATTTTTTGTATCCCGATTATGGTTTATATGTTTTCTTTTCTCTAGTCCTCCCCTTCCCCTGAGGAAGCTTTTCAACGCGAAACATGTCGGGAATTTTGGGAATCTCTAGCAGATTGCTTTACTGGAGGAGTTAACAGAGGAACATTATCGCCCCACTGGGCTGCATAGTATCCACTACGGGTTTCATTGTTCTTAAATTATACGTGCTCCTTTTGTCAATTGTCAATTTTGTATGTAAATAAAATTTCAATATATTTTACATATTTTTTTGGTCTGTTTAACTGTCCAGGGATGGTACCATGAAAATCCCCTTTTTTTCTGCCCCTAGTATCTGTTTTTTCTTAATCATCCTTGAATACTGCCTACAGCCCCAGTGGGTTTTTATGGACATAAAGGTCTTCTTGTATCTATGAAGCAACTATGTGGAACACAAATGTGTCGATTGGCTCCTCCTTCATTGACGCTCCAAAATGTGTACCGCCCCTTTGACATCACTTCCTGGCATTCGTGTTCCACGCTGGTCCTGGCAGCACAGCCGTCCTTCCTGTTTTTTTCTCCTGTGGCTCCCTCTGCTGGTCGTTGGGATCTCCACCATCAAGCTGCACATTGGACCACCCTTGGGACCACCTGTCATTGGATTCCTTGCAACACCCTATGATAAGCCTGGTTTATTTTAATGCTAGTGAGTGCATTTTTATCCTTTTGCAATAAAAGTTTTTTGTTTTCTGCACTTAGAGGCGCCTCCTGTTTGTTTTCTCTTTACCATAGTTCTTCAATGGTTAAGGTCAAGTCAACTGGGATTTTGGAAATCAGTTGGTGTGACTAAAATGTTTGTCAAACCAAGTGAACAAGTTATGGCAGCCCCCCGTTGTGTGCCGTGTTTGAGCTACAATAGAACTTGGCAGGTAGTGAGCATACAAGGAATGTCTACATTGATCACCAAGGTATGTGAGAAACGTGACGAAGGGAAAAGACCAGTCCAACAAGGAAACCTGTCATTCAGGGGTCACTGACAGAAAAAGGAATGTGCTGGTGGGTGTTTGTGTTTCAGAGGTGTGGAGATGCAGTATTTAGAAAAGTTGTGATTTTATCGCAGTTTCAATGCTCTGTGACACATATCTGCTAATGCCAGCAGGCTTAGAGACGTTCAATGATCAAGCTCTACTAACAAACTGCTACCTGTAGGAATCACGGACTAGCAAAGAAAATTTCAACAATTCCACTGTTCAATGAGAAGCCCTCATTGACCAGAGAGGGCGCTATTGTTGAACAGAGAAGAGGCAATTGGTAGTCTTAAAGTTGGGGAGAGTGATCTAATCAGAGGGGGGCACAGAAGAAGCTTTTTGGTCTAGCCTAGGTCTTAGCAGGCATGTTGTGGTGTCTGATGTTAGACAAGAAATGTAGGTATGAAGGAAGCATGGAAGCTTCATCTACTGAATTCTCATTCTGGAAATGCCAGTTGCCTGACTGCCATTCCCACCCTCTTTCTTTAATACCTTTTGAGTCACTAACCCAGAACAAGTGTGCCAATCAGGTCTTTAGCCTTTACTCTGATTTTCCAATATATACTTGTTCCCGGTCAGTGACTCAAAACGTATTGACATCTGTAGCATGCCCCCCCCCCCCCATGGCTCATTCCCAGCCCCCTATTATGCATCCCCCCCCCCCCCCCATGATATTAAATAAGTTTAGGTTAAAAAAAAAAAAGCAAAAAAAAAATTAAATTTACACTACATAAAAAAGAACACCAAAAATTTTTTTGAAAGCCCCTCGCCCCCCCCATACACCCAAAGAAAAATGGAAACACATAGTACAGGCCAGAATGAGAGCAATCATTCTCGGGCCATCATTACTCCTAAACTGATGAAATGTAGGGTCCAGGGCCGTCTTATAGAATGGGCACGTTGGGAAGTTGCCCTGGGGCCCCACTTGCCCAGGAGGGCCCCACCTGCCCAGCGACCCAGCCCCAGCCAAGCATTAGTCACGACTCCCATGTGCATCCAGCCGCCAAACTTAGCAGGTGGCAAGCGCCTGTGAGCCCTGAGCTGCTGTCAGGCCACTTGGGCCACTAGGGGAAGCCCACAACTGCAGGAATGCCTGTCCGCCTCCACGGGAACAGGCACACACAGGACAGTTGAGTCTGACTCCCGTCTGTGTGTGTGTTCACCGGACCCAACCGTCCAACTTGGAAGCTGTCATTAGCCTTGCACTGCTGTACCAATAAATATCGCCCTATCGATAATTTGCATTTTTATTCTCGTGGGGGATTGTGTAGGCGGGGCCCCAGTGCACTGCATTGCCCGGGGGCCCTTTAATGCTCTTAAGATGGCACTGGTAGGGTCCCTTAAAAATGTTGCATATGGACAATTTTGGGTACGAAAGTTTATTGTCATTGCACAGGCATGGACAATTTCAAGGCTTGACATGTTGGGTATCTATTTACTCGACACAACCTCATCTTTTATATGTTACCAAAAAAATGGATAATATATCACTATCACAAAAAAAATTATTAATATATTACTATCACCAAAAATATGGGTAATATATCACTATCACAAAAAATGGGTAATATATCACTAAAAAAAAAATTGGGTAATATATCACTTACAAAAAAATTGGGTAATATATCACTATCACAAATATGGGTTATATATTACTATCACAAAAAATGGGTAATATATCACTCACAAAAAAATTGGGTAATATATCACTATCACAAAAAATGAGTAATATATCACGATCACAAATATGGGTAATATATCACTCTCACAAAAAAAACTGCGTAATATATCACAAAAAAAAAAAAAAATGTGTTAAATATCACTATCACAAAACAAGGGTAATATATATTACTATCACAAAAAAAATGGGTCATATATAATTATCACAAAAAATAGGTAATAAATCGCTATCACAGAACAAATGGGTAATCTATAACCATCACAAAAAATGGGTAATATATCACTATCACAAAAGAAAAATGGATAATATATCACTATCACAAAAAAAAATGGTAATATATATCACTATCACAAAAAAATGGTAATATATGACTATCACACACAAAACGGGTAATATATATCACTATCAAAAAAAAACTGGGTAATATATCACTATCACAAAAGAAAAAAATGGGTAATATATAATTATCACAAAAAATAGGTAATAAATCGCTATCACAGAAAAAATGGGTAATCTATAACCATCACAAAAAATGGGTAATTTAACACTATGACAGAAAATCAGTAATATATCACTATCACAAAAAAATGGGTAATATATCACTATCACAAAAAAATGGTAATATATGACTATCATACACAAAATGGGTAATATATATCCCTATCACAAAAAAATGGTAATATACGACTATCACACACAAAATGGGTAATATATATCCCTATCACAAAAAATGGGCAATATATCACTATCACAAAAAATGGGTAATATATCACTATCACAAAAAATGGGTAATATATCACTATCACAAAAAATAGGTAATATATCACTATCACAAAAAAAAATGGTAATATATGACTATCGCACACAAAATGGGTAATATATATCACTATGACAAAAAATGGGTAGTACATCACTATCAATAAAAAAAATAAATAAATAATGGGTATTATATCACTATAAAAAAAAAAAAAAAAAAAAAAAGGTAATAAAGCACTAAAATAACTTTGGTGTATTTTTTACTACAAATAAGGGTTTGATTAACAGTTGCGCTCAGTATCGTGTGAAATAAAATTCCAACTATACCCATTTTATTATCCAGGGTCTTTGCTTATTACATATAGAATATTTTTAGGAGGTTTTTAACGAATCTTCAGGCCTAAAATGTGCATTTTAACAAAAATGGCTCTGCCAGCAAAAGGGTATATAAAGAAATAATGCTTACAGAGCTGCATTCATTTGTACCTTTATATATGTCTGGAGTTCAGATTAACTGAAGAGGATTGGCTATATGTCATAAGCACAAAAACACACAAAATACCTCCAGCGCTTAGAGTACTGCCATAAAGTCTCAATCCTATGCGGACCATCACCCATAGTGTGAAAGTCTTCTTCTGGTATGGTTCACTGGCCAACCCATCCTCAGATGAGGGAATCTAGTGGATAACTGTAAAAAGGCACACAAGAGGGTGCAAACACCTAGTGCAGTGATGGCGAACCTTGGCACCCCAGATGTTTTGGAACTACATTTTCCATGATGTTCTACTACTTTGCAGAGTGCATGAGCATCATGGGAAATGTAGTTCCAAAACTTTTGAGGTGCCAAGGTTTGCCATCACTAACCTAGTGCATTACCAAAACTTTACTGATATGAAGAACAAACAGCCAAATCCATACTCACAAAATAGGAAATATAGAGGAACTGCAATACACCACATCGTGATCCAGTGGGGGCGTCACGTGGCCTGATCTCATGCCCCACTGCGTTGGCAAGCTGACGGGTTTCGGTGAAGGCACCCCCTTTCTCACAGCTTAGTTGACAAGTTTCGGGGGACGCACCCCCTTCCTCCAAAAAATGGGGTGTGCCCCCCCAAACGTACCGGCTTGCCAACGCAGTGGTGCATAAGGTCAGGCCACGTGACACCCCCAGCGGATCGTGATTTGGTGTATTGCAAGTTGCAACGCCTCTATATTTCCTACTTTTGTAGGGATTTGGCTGTTTGTTCTTCATATCAATAAACTTTTGGTAATGCACTAGGTGTTTGCGACCTCATATGTCATAAAAAAAAAAAAAACATTACAAATTTATATTTCGTTTTGTACCCGGGGGTTGACTGTTCACTTTAAGAAGCAAGAAAATAACTCACCTGTGTGCAAGAATCACGACACCGTGCAACGAGAAATTGTTTTTTTCTCTATTACTGATTACTAATACTATCTAGTGAGTTAAAGGTCCTCTGTGGTGCCCCAGCCATGCACTGAACAATGCAGAGCCGAGGTGGGGCGAGTGCTGGGTTTGCAGTTAGCTGGAATGAATGTGATTGTTGTAATGACTGATGGGGATCAGGAATAGGGATGATCGAACGGTTCGGGTCCACCATCGGTTCGGCCCGAACATTGGGTGTTCGAGGTTCGGCCGAATTTAGAACTTTTTGCCCAAAAAGTTCGGAATTCGGCAACCAGAACCGCCCAAAATGCAATGCTTCAGGAAATGGGCTTTAAAAGCCCGTGATTGGACCAGAACCATTAGCAAAAGCCAATTGAGGGGGCAGAAGAATGCTAGGAATGTGATTGGAGTGACTAGGGGGTCCCTAGACCAATCATTAGTGAATACGCCCCCCAGTATATAAGATCGCCCCCGCCATATTCCCAGCATTGTTATACTGGACATGGAAGAGAGTGGAAGCAGTTCTGTTAATTTTACTTTAAAAGTGTCATTTAGCTATTTTTAGTGTGAGGAAAGGGATATCTAGTGTAGTTAGAGTGCTCCTTTACACTTAAGTTAGCTTCAAAAATTTAGTTTCTGTAGGGAAAGTGTTAAGTGTCAGGGGACCGTAGTGTAGTGTAGGGTTAACTGACAGTGACTGCTATGGCAGGGTGACAAAACCCTTCCATAGCAGGGTGACCGCTATAGAGAAATGATCATTTCTCTGCTTCGGGACAGGAATGTGGCTTCTCACCAGCAAGCATTTTTTAATGCTGCAGGGGCTGCCACTGCCAGTGCTTTTTTGAGGACATGTTTGATGTCAGACATGACATCTGAATATGTGTATAGGGGGAATATATAGACATATATGTCTGAATATATACCCCTAGACATATATAGGTGTGATAGTAGCAGAAATAAATGCTTGCGCTAATGAAATCATTTACAGTAATATATTTCTGCTACTATCACACCTATATATGTCTAGGGGTATATATTCAGACATATATGCCTATATATACCCCCTATACACATGTTCAGATGTTTTGCCTGCCTCAAAAGAACCCCAAAAAATGCCAAAAAAACGCTAGTGTCAAAAAAAAAAATGCCCAGGTGTGTTTTTGCTGGCATTTTTTGGGGGGTTTTGGAGGCAGGCAAAACATCAGAACTTGTGCACAGTACCACTATACACAAGTTCAGATGTTTTGCCTGCCTCAAAAGAACCCCAAAAAATGCCAAAAAAAAGCTAGCGTCAAAAAAAAAATGCCCAGGTGTGTTTTTGCTGGCATTTTTTGGGGGGTTTTGGAGGCAGGCAAAACATCAGAACTTGTGCACAGTACCACTATACACAAGTTCAGATGTTTTGCCTGCCTCAAAAGAACCCCAAAAAATGCCAAAAAAAACGCTAGCGTCAAAAAAAAAATGCCCAGGTGTGTTTTTGCTGGCATTTTTTGGGGGGTTTTGGAGGCAGGCAAAACATCAGAACTTGTGCACAGTACCACTATACACAAGTTCAGATGTTTTTCCTGACTGCAAAGAACCCAAAAAAATGCCTGCTATTAAACCGGCAAGGTGTTACAGCAGAGAAGCCATATTCCTGTGCTTAAAGTTTTCTAATACAAACGATCTTTTTTTTTATGGTTCTGGACATGCTACAGAGCTGAAACTTCACAGGTACACCTTTTAGACCCCCCAGACACAAAATCACACAAAAAAAAGTTCTTAAAAATTGTCATTTTTGATAAAAAAGCCAATTATTGAAAAATTAAAAAAAAAAAAAAAAATTTTTAATTTTTACTTTGGATTTAGTATCTGGGGGGTCTAAAAAGTGTACATGTGAAGTTTCAGCTCTGTAGCATGTCCAGAACCCCCCAAAAATTAGCATTTTCTTATAATTTTTATTAGAACAGGAATACGGCTTCTCTACGGCGCTTTTTCTTGCATTTATCGGGCATTTTTGGAGGCAGGCATGACTTTTTTTGGATTTAGTGTCTGGGGGGTCTAAAAAGTGTACCTGTGAAGTTTCAGCTCTGTAGCATGTCCAGAACCAGAAAAAAAGATAATTTTTCAGTAGAGCAGGGATGGTGGGACCCCTCTTTTACACTTATATGATCTTTTTTTGGGGTTCTGGACATGCTACAGAGCTGAAACTTCACAGGTACACCTTTTAGACCCCCCAGACACAAAATCACACAAAAAAAGTTCTTAAAAATTGTCATTTTTGATAAAAAAGCCAATTATTGAAAAATTAAAAAAAAAAAAAAAAAAGAGATTTTTTGATTTTTACTTTGGATTTAGTATCTGGGGGGTCTAAAAGGTGTGCATGTGAAGTTTCAGCTCTGTAGCATGTCCAGAACCAGAAAAAAAAAGATCGTTTGTATTAGAAAACTTTAAGCACAGGAATATGGCTTCTCTGCTGTAACACCTTGCCGGTTTAATAGCAGGCATTTTTTTGGGTTCTTTGCAGTCAGGAAAAACATCTGAACTTGTGTATAGTGGTACTGTGCACAAGTTCTGATGTTTTGCCTGCCTCCAAAATCCCCAAAAAATGCCAGCAAAAACACACCTGGGCATTTTTTTTTTGACGCTAGCGTTTTTTTTGGCATTTTTTGGGGTTCTTTTGAGGCAGGCAAAACATCTGAACATGTGTATAGGGGGGATATATAGACATATATGTCTGAATATATACCCCTAGACATATATAGGTGTGATAGTAGCAGAAATATATTACTGTAAATGATTTCATTAGCGCAAGCATTTATTTCTGCTACTATCACACCTATATATGTCTAGGGGTATATATTCAGACATATATGTCTATATATCCCCCCTATACACATGTTCAGATGTTTTGCCTGCCTCAAAAGAACCCCAAAAAATGCCCAAAAAAAACGCTAGCGTCAAAAAAAAAAATGCCCAGGTGTGTTTTTGCTGGCATTTTTTGGGGAATTTTGGAGGCAGGCAAAACATCAGAACTTGTGCACAGTACTACTATACACAAGTTCAGATGTTTTTCCTGACTGCAAAGAACCCAAAAAAATGCCTGCTATTAAACCGGCAAGGTGTTACAGCAGAGAAGCCATATTCCTGTGCTTAAAGTTTTCTAATACAAACGATCTTTTTTTTCTGGTTCTGGACATGCTACAGACCTGAAACTTCACATGCACACCTTTTAGACCCCCCAGATACTAAATCCAAAGTAAAAATCAAAAAATCTCTTTTTTTTTTTTTTTTTTTTTTAATTTTTCAATAATTGGCTTTTTTATCAAAAATGACAATTTTTAAGAACTTTTTTTGTGTGATTTTGTGTCTGGGGGGTCTAAAAGGTGTACCTGTGAAGTTTCAGCTCTGTAGCATGTCCAGAACCCCAAAAAAAGATCATATAAGTGTAAAAGAGGGGTCCCACCATCCCTGCTCTACTGAAAAATTATCTTTTTTTCTGGTTCTGGACATGCTACAGAGCTGAAACTTCACAGGTACACTTTTTAGACCCCCCAGACACTAAATCCAAAAAAAGTCATGCCTGCCTCCAAAAATGCCCGATAAATGCAAGAAAAAGCGCCGTAGAGAAGCCGTATTCCTGTTCTAATAAAAATTATAAGAAAATGCTAATTTTTGGGGGGTTCTGGACATGCTACAGACCTGAAACTTCACATGCACACCTTTTAGACCCCCCAGATACTAAATCCAAAGTAAAAATCAAAAAATCTCTTTTTTTTTTTTTTTTTAATTTTTCAATAATTGGCTTTTTTATCAAAAATGACAATTTTTAAGAACTTTTTTTGTGTGATTTTGTGTCTGGGGGGTCTAAAAGGTGTACCTGTGAAGTTTCAGCTCTGTAGCATGTCCAGAACCAGAAAAAAAGATCATATAGGTGTTAAAGTTAAAGGAGGCTCCCGAACCACATCCCTGTTCTACTGAAAAATTATCTTTTTTTTTTTCATGGTTCTGGACATGCTACAGAGCTGAAACTTCACATGCACACCTTTTAGACCCCCCAGATACTAAATCCAAAGTAAAAATCAAAAAAATCTCTTTTCTTTTTTTTTTAATTTTTCAATAATTGGCTTTTTTATCAAAAATGACAATTTTTAAGAACTTTTTTTTGTGTGATTAATAGTCCCTGGGGCATGACCCAGAACCCTAGGCACTTTTTAGGGGCATTTATTGGGTTTTAGGGCTTAAAAATGGTGTTTTTTGATTACAGAAGTTCGGGTCCCATTGATTTCAATGGGGTTCTGAAATCCGAACCGAACTTTCGTGAAGTTCGGGTGTTCTGGTCGAACCGAACTTTTCAAAAGTTCGATCATCCCTAATCAGGAAGGCGCTTGACTACACGCCAGCCTAAAGCCAAACAGTTCTATGCAACGGACTACTGACCTTTTTATGTTTTATTATATTTATTATTTACCATTACTGTTGTTGTTTATGTTTTATTATAATTATAATTTACCATTACTGTTGTTGTTTATGTTTTATTATAATTATAATTTACCATTACTGTTGTTTATGTTTTATTATAATTAGAATTTACCATTACTGTTGTTGTTTATGTTTTATTATAATTATAATTGACCATTACTGTTGTTGTTTATGTTTTATTATAATTATAATTTACCATTACTGTTGTTGTTTATGTTTTAGTAGTTGCATCCGTCATACAGAAATTCTTAGTTTATACAATAAAATCACGTATTGATTTTTTTTCTTTTATTACTTTGAAAAAGAAAACTTTTTTTATTTTTTTATTTTTTTTTATTTTATTAACACAGAATGTGGGAAACCAGATCATAACACTGACCATAAGCTGCAACATCTGATAGCCAAAAGCGATATCTGGCTCACATTAAAGCCCAACTAAAGTAAAAATATAAAAAATTTTAGCATTGCACCGATACCGGTATTGGTGCCGATACTAAGCATTTGCACAAGTACTTGCACCCGTGGAAATGCTCTGATACAAAAATGAATACATTTAAAAATATAATATCATTTTAATAATAAAATAATATCTGCGCTTGATATCAGGACTAAGGCTACGTTCACATGTGGGCGTAGCGGATCGCGGGCAGAATCACCGCGATTCTGCCCGCGATCCAGAAATCATTGCAAATCGCGGGACGCCTGTGCGTTGCCCGTGATTTGCAATGGCACCCCAAACGCTGTGCGATGTTGCCGCGATTTCCGCCTGCTGAATCGCGGTAACATCGCGCAAATAAAATCGCGGGACGCATGACGCCCCAAAGAAGCTCTTGTACCTTTTTTGGGCGTCATGCGCCCCGCGATTTTGTTTGCGCCATGTTACCGCGATTCAGCAGGCGGAAATCGCGGCAACATCGCACAGCGTTTGGGGTCCCATTGTGTTGCCCGTGATTTGCAATGGGACCCCAAACGCTGTGCGATGTTGCCGCGATTTGCGCCTGCTGAATCGCGGTAACATCGCGCAAACAAAATCGCGGGACGCATGACGCCCAAAAAAGGTACAAGAGCTTCTTTGGGGCGTCATGCGTCCCGCGATTTTTTTTGCACGATGTTACCGCGATTCAGCAGGCGGAAATCGCGGCAACATTGCACAGCGTTTGGGTTGCCATTGCAAATCACGGGCAACGCACAGGCGTCCCGCGATTTGCAATGATTTCCGGATCGCGGGCAGAATCGCGGTGATTCTGCCCGCGATCCGCTACGCCCACATGTGAACGTAGCCTAAATATAGGCAGCCAGTACCAATAGGTAAGATTGTAAACCAACAGCAATAAAGTAACAACAGGGTGCAGCGCCGGTAATAATGATGCTCAGTCCAATAAAGGAATGTCCATATGTAATAGAATTGTAACAGAAAAGACAGTCCTCACTAGGGATCGACCGATTATCGGCACCACCGATATATCAGGGGCCGATATGCACTTTCCCCGATATATCGGAATCGGCCCCTGAGGTTACCGATATTACCGATATTTCGGGAAAATGCTGGTACAGTGTAAAGATTAAAGTATAGCCAAGATCAGGGGTCTCCAAACTTTCTAAACAAAGGGCCAATTTACCGTCCTCCGGACTTAAAGGGAGCCGGACTGTGGCCATTAGAAGTTTAAATTTTTCTGTTGTCCCTGGGGGTAAACAATGCATCATTGATGTTTGTAGGAGAAATACTACCCCATCATTGGTGTCAGTGAAAGGAATAATGTCTTATCATTGGTGTCAGTGGGAGCAATAGTGCCCCATCACTGGTGTCAGTGGGAGGAATAGTGCCCCATCATTGGTATCAGTGGAATGAATAGTTCTCCATCATTGGTGTCAGTGGGAGGAATAGTGCCCCATCATTGGTGTCAGTGGGAGGAATAGTGCCCCATCATTGGTGTCAGTGGGAGGAATAGTGCCCCATCATTGGTATCAGTGGAATGAATAGTTCTCCATCATTGGTGTCAGTGGGAGGAATAGTGCCCCATCATTGGTGTCAGTGGGAGGAATAGTGCCCCATCATTGGTGTCAGTGGGAGCAATAGTGCCCCATCATTGGTGTCAGTGGGAGGAATAGTGCCCCATCATTGGTGTCAGTGGGAGGAATAGTGCCCCATCATTGGTGTCAGTGGGAGGAATAGTGCCCCATCATTGATATCAGTCTGACACCTGCGATCGTTCTCCGCTGTGCCAGTTCTTCTCCCTGGAATGATCATAAAGCATCTGTGATCCTTCTATATATAAAGTCACGCAGTGCCAAGTTGAAAAAAGTGACCTGGTCATTAGGGGGGCAAATCCTTTTCCGGTCTTAAAGTGGTTCTATTCTGTCTTTTTACATGTATTTAATAAAAGATAAAAAAACGCACAGGTGATCAAAAACCACCAATCATCACTAGGGATCGACCGATTATCGGCACCACCGATATATCAGGGGCCGATATGCACTTTCCCCGATATATCGGAATCGGCCCCTGAGGTTACCGATATTACCGATATTTCGGGAAAATGCTGGTACAGTGTAAAGATTAAAGTATAGCCAAGACCAGGGGTCTCCAAACTTTCTAAACAAAGGGCCAATTTACCGTCCTCCGGACTTAAAGGGAGCCGGACTGTGGCCATTAGAAGTTTAAATTTTTCTGTTGTCCCTGGGGGTAAACAATGCATCATTGATGTTTGTAGGAGAAATACTACCCCATCATTGGTGTCAGTGAAAGGAATAATGTCTTATCATTGGTGTCAGTGGGAGCAATAGTGCCCCATCACTGGTGTCAGTGGGAGGAAGAGTGCACATCATTGGCATTAGTAGGAGGAATAGTGCCCCATCATTGGTGTCAGTGGGAGGAATAGTGCCCCATCATTGGTGTCAGTGGGAAGAATAGTGCCCCATCATTGGTGTCAGTGGGAGGAATAGTGCCCCATCATTGGTATCAGTGGAATGAATAGTTCTCCATCATTGGTGTCAGTGGGAGGAATAGTGCCCCATCATTGGTGTCAGTGGGAGGAATAGTGCCCCATCATTGGTGTCAGTGGGAGCAATAGTGCCCCATCATTGGTGTCAGTGGGAGGAATAGTGCCCCATCATTGGTATCAGTGGAATGAATAGTTCTCCATCATTGGTAACAGTGGGAGGAATAGTGCCCCATCATTGGTGTCAGTGGGAGGAATAGTGCCCCATCATTGGTGTCAGTGGGAGGAATAGTTCTCCATCATTGGTGTCAGTGGGAGGAATAGTGCCCCATCGATTGGTGTCAGTGGGAGGAATAGTGCCCCATCATTGGTGTCAGCGGGAGGAATAGTGCCCCATCATTGGTGTCAGTGGGAGGAATAGTGCCCCATCGATTGGTGTCAGTGGGAGGAATAGTTCTCCATCATTGGTGTCAGTGGGAGGAATAGTGCCCCATCATTGGTGTCAGTGGGAGGAATAGTGCCCCATCATTGATATCAGTCTGACACCTGCGATCGTTCTCCGCTGTGCCAGTTCTTCTCCCTGGAATGATCATAAAGCATCTGTGATCCTTCTATATATAAAGTCACGCAGTGCCAAGTTGAAAAAAGTGACCTGGTCATTAGGGGGGCAAATCCTTTCCGGTCTTAAAGTGGTTCTATTCTGTCTTTTTACATGTATTTAATAAAAGATAAAAAAACGCACAGGTGATCAAAAACCACCAAAAGAAAGCTCTATTTGTGTGGAAAAAATGGTATAAATTTTGTTTGTGTACAGCCTTGCCTGACCGTGCAATTGTCAGTTAAAGTAACGCAGTGCCGAATAGCAAACAATGGCCTGGTCATGAAGGGGGTAAAACCTTCCAGAGCTTAAGTGATTAAATAGGACTTCTGCACACAAAGTATATTCTCTCATTTGGGATGAGCCAGGAGATTTTTTTCTTAGAAAGTCATAAATAAGAAAAGGGATGAGTAACAACAGTTTTATAATACAGAAACAACAGAAATAATCCAAAATGCATGGCAGGGTGCAGAGAGAGAACACACAAACACACGATACTTACACAGAGCGAGACGATCGGTCTCCGGGTGAATGTACATTCACTGGCACAAGGGCGGGTTTCTCTAATCTGCTGACTGGCTGCCCAGATGTTCCCTTACACCCTTTCCTGTGCAAGCCTGACCTCCTCCTCTATCCTCCAACCTGTGCACAAAACAATCAAAACGTCACACTGCAATAAAAGTAAACCACGGGTCATTTTTCTTAAATTGTTTAACCACTTCAGCTCCGGAAAATTTACCCCCCTTCATGACCAGGCAATTTTTTGCTTTACTTTAACCACTTGCCGACTGCTCCATGTAGATTTACTGCGGCAGGGCAGCTCGGCTGCGCATGATTGCGTAGATCTACGTGATCATGTGCAAGCGGTCTCAGCGGCGCGCGCGCCGCCGGAGCCTCGTCCCAACTTTGATTAGAAACAGCGGGAGTCAGGCCGCGGGAGGAGCGGGCACAATCGCTGTTGGCCTCCCGTGATCTTCGGGGAAACTGACAGAAGAGCCGTCTGCCTATGTAAACAAAGGAGATGGCTCTTCTGTCAGACAGGCACACAGAGATCGTGTGTCCCAGCTAAGCTGAAACACCGATCTCTGTGTGCCTGTCACAGAGCCCTCCCCCCCCCCCAAAGTTAGCAAGCCATTTTAGACTTACATTTAACCCCTTGATCCCCCCCCAGTATTAACTCCTTCCCTGCCAGTGTCATTTATACAATAACAGTCCATATTATTTTGCACTGATTACTGTATTAATGTCACTGGTCCCCAAAAAGTGTCAAAAATGTCAGTTAGAGGTCCGATCTGTCCGCCGCAATGTCGCAGTCCCGCTAAAAATCACTGATCAACACCATTACTAATAAAAAAAATAAAAAGTCCAAAAGTCTATCCCGTAGTTGTAAATGTGATAACTTTTGCGCAAAATAATTAAAATACGCTTTTTGGGATTTTTTTTACCAATAATATGTGGAAGAATACAAATTGGCCTAAGCTGATAGAAAAAATTAGATTTTTAAAATTTTTTTATTTGGAATGTTTTAAAGCAGAAAGCAAAAAATATTGTGTTTTTTTTTCTTCAGAATTGTCGCTCCTTTTTTGTTTATAGCGCAAAATCTAAAAACCGCAGAGGGTATCAAATACCCCCAAAAGAAAGCTCTATTTGTGATTAAAAAAAGGACACAAATTTTATTTAGGTACAGTGTTGCACGACCGCGCAATTGTTAGCTAAAGTAATGTAGTGCCGAATCGCAAAAAATGGCCTGCTCATTAAGGGGGTAAAACATTCTGGAGCTGAAGTGGTTAACTACAATTGCACGGTCGTGCCACGCTGTACCCAAATAAAATTGTAATAAAATGATATTTTTTCCAAAAATAGAGCTTTCTTTTGGTGGCATTTGATCACATCTGGGGTTTTTATTTTTTGAGCAATAAACAAACAAATATGATAATTAAAAAAAAAAAAAAAAAAAAGTTTTTTTTACTTTCTGCTATAAAACATATCCATTAAATAAATGTAAAAAGTCAAATTTCTTCATCAGTTTAGGCCAATATGTATTCAACATGTTTTTGATTTTAAAAAAATCCGAACAAGCGTATATTGATTGGTCTGCACAAAAAGGTATAGCTTCTACAAACTATGGGATATTTTTATGGAATTTTTATTTATTTTATTTTATTTTTTACTAGTAAATATAGTAAATGGAAATCTGTCCTGGTAAACATCTGTATGGTCTTGGCCACCGTGCTGCAGCTCGGTTTCAGGGTCTTGGCAATCTTCTTATAGCCTAGGCCACCTTTATGTAGAGCAACAATTCTTTTTTTCAGATTCTCAGCAACGTCTTTGCCACGAGGTGCCATGTTGAACTTCCAGTGACCAGTATGAGAGAGTGAGAGCGATAACACCAAATGTAACACACCTCCTCCCCATTCACACCTGAGACCTTGTAACACTAAGGAGTCACATGACACCGGGGAGGGAAAATGGCAAATTGGGCCCAATTTGGACATTTTCACTTAGGGGTGTACTCACTTTAGTTGCCAGCGGTTTAGACATTAATGGCTGTGTGTTGAGTTATTTTGAGGGGACAGCAAATTTACACTGTTATACAAGCTGTACACTCACTACTTTACATTGTAGCAAAGTGTCATTTCTTCAGTGTTGTCGCATGAAAAAATAGAATAAAATATTTACAAAAATGTGAGGGGTGTACTCACTTTTGTGAGACACTGTATATGTATATATATATATATATATATATATACTGTACATATACATATACAAATACATATACATATATATATATATATATATATATATATATATATATATATATATATATATATAGTATATTGAAATATCATTTGCTAATCAGCAGATTAATCTCAACTGGTATTAAGCAGATGACGGGAAAGTATGAATGGCACCTCGCCGTGGACATATGCAAAGCATTTCCTGCCGGACGGATGGTGGTTTTGTGAGATTACCATCATCTTAGGTACACATTAAAACACAAAGTATACACGTGCCATTACATTTAGCCAAAATCTAGTACATAACAGGATTCAATGTTCACATTTGAAAAAAGGCAAAGCCATGCAAATCATTTCTGTATGCACCTGTGGCCGGCTGTATCTACAGACCCATTACTCTACAACCGTGCTTCTCAACTCCGGTCCTCAGGGCACACTAACAGACCAGATTTTGATTACCTTGGGGAGATGCAGACTAGAATACTGCAATCACCAAGCAGCAAATTAGATCACCTGTGATGTATTTCAATTGAAGCACTGCCCCCTAGGGAGCTGCTGAGAATTGCACCTTCTGGACTCCCCTGGGTTACCCTTAGCAACTGGTAGCAGACAAATAGCATTTTAAGCCCTTGGCTCAGTCAATAAACCATCCAGGGGATGTTGGTTTTTGTGGTTTATTTTAGAACTGGGATGGGAGAAGGGATGAGTGAGATACTCCAACTTGAACTTTGCACAATTTCTGAGGACAACTAACTGCAGTGTGTGCGGCAAGGCCGCTGCTTCACCTTTCCACTGAAGGGAAGATAAGAATATGAACTCTTGTTTAGGTTACTCTTCAAGGTCTAACTTGGCACCCTCTTTTTCACTTGCTGTGTGTGCTGACCTTCTGTCCGCTGACACTCTTCTGGAGTGGTCCCCTTCCTGGCAGACCCCTGGCAAGCTTCCCAGTACTCATGGACACTGTTTCTCCCTGGGTCGCTCTGCCTCCAACTCCTTTGTCAGCATCCACTGGAACTCTTGGCTCAGCACCACACTTCTGGTCCACAAGGCCGACCTCCTGTGACCACCTTCCTTAGCAACAGGAGGAGAAAAAGCTGTCACCCTCCTCCTAAGACCTGGCTTCCTGCCCAAAGACACCCTGTCACATATGCCCATGGCTTTTATAACATATCCCAGGATGCACCACTGTTGTGCCAACCCACTGGTATAGTCATAAAAGCCTGTGTGTCACTGGCTGGGTTTCCTCCACTTTCCAACAGGCTCCCCTATTGGATACAGTGGGGACACTCCCTCAGACCAGATGAATTATACATGGACACATGTAACAGGGAAAACTAACAATCAGGCTCCCCTGATAAGCAGATGGAGCTTCTAAGCTTTTATCCACTTAGCACCTACCTAGAAGGGTGCTACACACTTTTTCTTACAAACCTGGCTGGTTAGTGTGCCCTGAGGACCGGAGTTGAGAAACACTGCTCTACAATACAAAAACAGATATTCAAAGAAAAAAGTCTTGGTTCACGGAGATGCTAAGAAGACTTGCCTTTCCTGACTTTAGTTCTAAGCCCTGCCCACCTGCCATATCTCTGTCCAATGAGGGCACTTATACTGACCAGTGTGGCCATTAAGGCACCCTTAAGGAGATGGCAGGGGAGCGGTCCACAAATCAGGGAACTGGAAGTCAAGGCCAGTCAAAGTTAGGGAGGTTTTCGATGGCTTTGGGAATTGGTTAATGTTGGGTTTTACTTAAGTCTGATGCTCTTTGACAACGTCCTATGCTAGTTCCTGGTGTTTGCACTACATACTTGCTTTTGTGCACATGGTATAAGTTTCTACTGTCTTGTTTCCTTTTTGGATAATGTACCTTGATGGTTGTATCTGATGTATTGCTGTTTTTTTATCAATAAAACTTTTCTGTTAAAAAAAAATAAAAAAGTTAGGGAGGTTGTAGTAACAAAGTGAAACCAGTTTAGGCATGGGGGCGATGTAGGATTACCAAGACTGGTTAACACAGGTTATAAGCAGGTGGTTGCAGTGCCAGGATTTTGGTGTCAGTATCCTGGGGTGTAGAAGGGTTAGTCTTTAGATCAGAAACATTTTAGAATAAGGTCACAGGGTAAGTTAGTTTAAGGGTTAATTAGTGTTAGGACTATAGGAAAGTTTAGTGTGAGGGTTAGTGTTAGGACTATAGGGATGATTAGTGTGAGAGTTAATTAGTGCTAGGATGATAGAGGGGGTCATTGTGGATTTTAGTGTTATAAATTTATGGAAGATCAGTGTGAGGGTTAGTTAGCATTAGGTATATAAGGAGGGCTAGTGTGAGTCTCGGTGTTGGGATTATATGAAGGTTAGTCAATGTTAGGATTATAGGAAATGTTACTGTGAGGGTTAGTGTTAAGATAATAGGAAAGGTTACTGGTAGGGTTATAGGGGGGTTGGTGTGATGGTTAGTTCAGTATTGGGGATATAGGGAAGGTTAGTGTGGGGGATTAGCTAGTGTTGAGGTTATAAAGAAGGTTAGTACAAGCGTCAGTGTTACAATTATAGGGGATGGTTAGTGTGAGGATTAATGTTAGGATTATAGGGAAGATTACTTTAAGAGCTAGTGTTACAATTAGAGAGAACATAAATTTGAAGATTGGTTAGTGTTAGGATTATAGAGAAATTTAGTATGCGAGGTATTGTTAGGGATATAGGGAAGGGTAGTATGAGGGTTAGTGTTAGGATTATAGGGAAGGGTAGTATGAGGGTTAGTGTTAGGATTATAGGGAAGGGTAGTATGAGGGTTAGTGTTAGGATTATAGGGAAGGGTAGTATGAGGGTTAGTGTTAGGATTATAGGGAAGGGTAGTATGAGGGTTAGTGTTAGGATTATAGGGAAGGGTAGTATGAGGGTTAGTGTTTGGATTATAGGGAAGGGTAGTATGAGGGTTCGTGTTAGGATTATAGGGAAGGGTAGTGTCACCGGGTCTGTGGTAGTGAGCCCTTATAGATCCCCAGCTCAGGATTCCCCAGGGCGCGGAGTCTAAGCCCCAGCCTGCTTCTTCACCCTTGCCCCTGATGGTGGGGATGGACTTGCAGCAGACTGGAACCAGGTCGCGGCCCCCAGGTAGGCCCAGCTGAGAATGTGGAGACCGCTGGCGTGTGCAGGGTAAACAGGAGACTATAAGGAGATCCAAGAGACAACCCGAGGTCAGGACAGGCAGCAGACAAACGTAGACGGAGAAACAAAGCCGGGTCGGTACACAGGAGATCAGATACAAAAGCCAAGGGATACACGGATGGGAGCTCAGAGAACAGGGATGTTGCTCAAGCAAGGAACTGTGCACTGAGCATGTGTATATATAGGGAAGCAAACAGGGAGGTGACCCAGGAAGTAATTGACAGAAACAGGATATAACCCACAGTGGAGCAGGCGACGCCGATAGGAAACAGAGAAGCCCAACCACCACATGTGAAGGTGTAATGTTCTGGTACCTTTGGGTACCCTAATTACTCTTTCATAAGTGTATGCGCCCCACCATTCTCTTTTGGTAAGGTGCGCATACACCTTTAAGACTGATGCTGTCATCACTGAGCGCCGGACTGGATGGCTATTTAGATCGCCGGCTCTCACTCACATGTGTTCGTTCAAACTGCTTTGTGCCTTGATGCTAACCTTTCTTGAAGCTCTCATGCTTGCAAGCATACCTCGCTGTCGGAACCACGCTGCGCTGATACCTGTATCCCGCTACCGGATCATCTGCTCTTGCCGAACCTCTCCTCTGCTACATTGCTATTAGTGATAAGTACCCCACAGGGGAAACCTCTATAACCTTCATACTAAAGCTTACACTATCTAGCTCTGCATACTAAGGACTATTACTACATCTGCATTATCTAAGATTGCTAGCTCTTGAGCCTACTACCACCTGTTCTTGCACTGGGTTGATCTCTCTTGTATGTCCACCTGCTACTCTGTCATCTGCTACCATACATGATTGCTAAACCTATCTGCATCCCATCTGCTACTATCTTACTTTCAAGAACATTTCCGTTCAAGTGTCTGTCATCTACCATCTCTACCCAACCTGTCTCTTCAGCCTATCATCACTGTGTTACTATATACATAAGTCACTCTAGGAAACATCTTATTGAGTGTGTGTATTTACTTGCTGAATTGAGATCATCCACACATGATGAGTCATTGGGAGTTTGGATTGGTGTCTCAGCGTTTCTCTACATGACTACTGAAGTGGAATATTTCTGCAGCTGAAAATCCACATCATACATAAAACGCAGGAGCGTTACAGATTGAACGAACCACAAATGGATTCAGCAGAAATAACCACTCAGATGACACAATTAAAACAGCAAGTAACTGCGTTAATACACGCACTTGCTGAATTAAAAGAAGACAATCAGGCTCTGTCGCAGCAGGTAATTAGACTGACACAACTTACCACTGCTCAGTCCCCTGAACCCAAAATAAATCCTCCTTTGGTATTTACAGGCGATCGCAAAAAATTTCGCGAATTTAAAAACGCATGTGAGTTACTTTTCTTGCTAAAACCCCGTACCTACCTTACTGATCACATTAAGGTTTGTACTATTATTTCTTACCTAACAGGCGATCCTCGGGCCTGGGCAGACTCTCTTTTTGAGAAAAGCGACCAGCTTCTCAACTCCTATGCCTTGTTCCTAGCAGAACTCACTAGCCTATATGATGACCCCAATAGGCAGAGTACTGCCGATCTTCAATTAAGATCCTTGAAACAAGGTGGGAGACCTGTAGAAGACTTTGTCGCAGAATTCAAGAGATGGACCCTTGATTCAGAATGGAATGATGCATCTCTGAAAACCCAATTTAGGCTTGGCCTATCAGAGGCCGTTAAAGACGAGCTCGCCCGAGCGGATCTGCCAAAAACCCTGGATGCATTGATACAACTCAGTATCACCATAGATAGAAGACTACGAGAAAGAAAGGCTGAGAAAATGGGAATGCCTTTATCCAGTTCTTCTCGGATTTCGGCCGTTGACCCCGTTCCTATGGAGGTAGGAACCATACGCCCACCTCTATCAACTATGGAAAGAGCCAAAAGACGATCTGGTAATCTCTGCTTGTACTGTGCATCCCCGGATCACAAGATAAACGTCTGTCCCCGAGTCTACAAAAAGAAGGGTGAGTGTTCACATGTCCTCCTAGGGGGATTGACAACTTCAATCACTAACCCTTACCTTTCTGTTTGCTTAACATTACAGTGGGACCAGAACAGGATTACTACTAAGGCCATGATTGACACAGGATCTTGTGGAAATTATATTGACATACGTTTTGCTGCTTTAAATAAAGTTCCTATTATTTCTAAACTTAAACCTGTCTCAGTGAGTCTTATTAACGGTGTTCCTTTATGCTCTGGTCCGATCACTGATCAGACACAGGCACTCCTAGTCACTACTAACGGGTCTCATATGGAGACCACTACCTTCGATCTAATACCTTCACCCCACTTTCCCATTGTGTTGGGACTTCCCTGGTTGCACACACATCAACCAACCATAGATTGGAAGGAACGGACCCTGGCCTTCCTCTCTTGCGATTGCGAGGGTACGTGTAACCTCCCGTCTTTCGGGAAGATCCTGTCTGTGGTGACAGATGAGATTGCACCACTATGTTATCAGGATCTCTCTGAGGTTTTTCTTGAGAAAAATGCTCAAGCACTACCTCCCCATCGAGACTATGATTGTAGCATTGATCTACTCCCAAATAGCAAATTGCCGTTCGGTCATGTTTATCCTCTTTCACAGGATGAACTTTCCCATCTCAAAGACTATTTGGATGAGAATTTGAAGAAAGGTTTTATTAGGCCTTCCACTTCTTCCACAGCAGCAGGACTCTTTTTTGTCCGCAATAAGGACTCAAGTCTCAGGCCTATCATCGACTATAGGCAATTGAATGCTATTACAATAAAAGATCACTATCCTCTACCGCTTATCCCTGAGCTCATTGAGCAGGTGCGTGGAGCTACCTATTTTTCAAAATTGGACCTGAAAGGAGCATACAATCTCATTCGAATCCGTGATGGACACGAGTGGAAGACTGCATTCAGAACCAGATATGGATTGTTCGAATATCTTGTAATGCCATTCGGGCTATGCAACGCCCCTGCAGTTTTTCAACGATTTATAAACGATATTTTCAGAGACTTACTAGATGTCTGTGTTGTGGTATATCTGGACGATATACTTATATATTCACGATCCCTGTCTGAACACATAAGACATGTAAGACTAGTATTATCGAGATTGCTTGCACACAACCTTTATGTGAAACTGAAAAAATGCTTGTTTCATAAAGAAGAGGTACTGTTTCTAGGCTACATCATATCCAAAACAGGAATCGAGATGGACATGAGTAAGATATCCTGCATTCAGGATTGGCCTACACCAACCACACGCAAGGCGCTACAGCGATTCCTTGGATTTTCGAATTTCTACAGGAAGTTCATCAGAAACTTCTCTGCCATTGTGAGACCCCTCACACAGCTCACTAGCATTAAAAAAACATTCAAATGGTCAGATGAAGCAAATAAAGCTTTTCACCTGTTAAAGACAAGGTTTACTTCTGCTCCCATATTACGCCATCCAGACCCATCCCTCCAATACATTCTGGAAGTAGATGCGTCAAACATGGCAGTAGGAGCAATACTCTCCCAACGACCAACTCACACTTCACCACTTCATCCAGTCGCCTTTTTTTCTAAATCCCTAAGCAGTCCAGAGATAAATTACCCCGTGGGTGAAAAGGAACTGCTTGCTATAAAATTGGCTCTGGAGAATTGGCGACATCTACTCGAAGGCACCCAATTACCAATACTTATATACACGGACCATAAAAATCTCCAATATCTTCAGACTAACAAAACTCTCTCTCACCGACAGGTACGATGGTCACTATTCTTTCTAAGGTTTAACTTCCTAGTGACCTACACACCTGCAGATAAGAACAAAAAGGCGGATGCACTATCACGACTAACTGAAGAAAACTACCTCGAAATCCCTTCCGTTCCTATAATACCTCACAAACGCATTATTGGAGTTGTCCGTTCCTTGAAGGAAGAGGTTTTGCATGGTATAAGTTTGGATTCATCCCCACCACAACTAAATACTGATGCAGAAGGCTTCCTCTACTACAACGACAAACTTTACATACCACCTACCATACGCACCAAGATCTTGGAATTATCGCATGATGTGCCTATGGCAGGACATATGGGTATGACAAAGACTCTTAATCTGATTACCAGGCAATTCTGGTGGCCTGACATGAAAACATCTATACAAAAATTCGTCTCTTCATGCAATGTCTGTGCCAGGTCCAAAATTGACACTACGAGACCATCCGGTCTACTATGCAGTCTACCAATACCCCAAACTCCATGGGAAGTTGTGTCCTTGGACTTTATAGTGGAATTGCCTCCTTCCAAAGGATTTAATACCATCTTAGTGTCAATGGACCATCTGACAAAAATGGCACATTTCATTGCTATTCGCAGACTACCTTCGTCCAAACAAACGGCAGAACTCCTGATGAAACATGTTTTTAAGTTACATGGTATCCCAAAAACTCTTCTGTCTGACCGTGGATCACAATTTATTTCCAAGTTCTGGCAAGAACTATGTCACATACTAAGGATCGAGCGGAAGCTCACTTCTCCTTACCATCCGCAGACCAACGGACAGACTGAAAGAGTCAACCAATGCATCGAGCAATATTTACGTTGTTACACTTCTTACCAACAGGATGATTGGGTGGATCTTCTCCCTCTGGCAGAATTTGCCTACAACAACGCAACCCACAGTACGACCAAGCAGAGTCCGTTCTACTTGAACTATGGGTTTCATCCCTCTATTCTTCCACCACGCATCCTTCCTTCAAATAACCCAGTAGCCTCAGACTATCTTACCCAAATAAAGGACTCTCTGGGTTTGCTTAATACTACCATTGCACACGCTCATAGTCAACAAAAGAAGTACTATGATCTTCGCAGAAGACCTTCTCCTCAGTACGCTATCGGGGACCTCGTTTGGCTCTCAACAAAAAATTTAAGACTGAAAATCCCTAGCAAAAAGCTTGGACCTCTGTTCTTGGGACCTTTCCCAATCAAGAAACTTATTGGAAAAGCTGCAGTACAGCTTACATTGCCAATAGACCTCAAAATACATCCCATTTTCCATGTGTCGCTACTGAAGCCCCATGTTCCTGACCAAGGAATAAGGCCTACTATCCCACCTCCTCCTCCTGTACAAGTTGAAGGTGGAGAAGAATATGAGATAAAAGAGATTCTGGATTCTCGTATCCACAGAGGAAGACTTCAGTACTTGGTTTGATGGAAGAACTATGGGCCCCAAGACGACACCTGGCTAAACACCTCTGACATACATGCCTCTAGATTAATCCGCAATTTTCATGCGAAGTACCCAGACAAACCAGCTTCAGAGGCCTTCAGGAGCCGGTCTTAAGGGGGGGGGTACTGTAATGTTCTGGTACCTTTGGGTACCCTAATTACTCTTTCATAAGTGTATGCGCCCCACCATTCTCTTTTGGTAAGGTGCGCATACACCTTTAAGACTGATGCTGTCATCACTGAGCGCCGGACTGGATGGCTATTTAGATCGCCGGCTCTCACTCACATGTGTTCGTTCAAACTGCTTTGTGCCTTGATGCTAACCTTTCTTGAAGCTCTCATGCTTGCAAGCATACCTCGCTGTCGGAACCACGCTGCGCTGATACCTGTATCCCGCTACCGGATCATCTGCTCTTGCCGAACCTCTCCTCTGCTACATTGCTATTAGTGATAAGTACCCCACAGGGGAAACCTCTATAACCTTCATACTAAAGCTTACACTATCTAGCTCTGCATACTAAGGACTATTACTACATCTGCATTATCTAAGATTGCTAGCTCTTGAGCCTACTACCACCTGTTCTTGCACTGGGTTGATCTCTCTTGTATGTCCACCTGCTACTCTGTCATCTGCTACCATACATGATTGCTAAACCTATCTGCATCCCATCTGCTACTATCTTACTTTCAAGAACATTTCCTTTCAAGTGTCTGTCATCTACCATCTCTACCCAACCTGTCTCTTCAGCCTATCATCACTGTGTTACTATATACATAAGTCACTCTAGGAAACATCTTATTGAGTGTGTGTATTTACTTGCTGAATTGAGATCATCCACACATGATGAGTCATTGGGAGTTGGGATTGGTGTCTCAGCGTTTCTCTACATGACTACTGAAGTGGAATATTTCTGCAGCTGAAAATCCACATCATACATAAAACGCAGGAGCGTTACAGAAGGGAGGCAAACAGAAGCACTGCAGCAAGGAGGTAAGAATATACAGACAAAACTATAGGCTAACTTGTGACAGGTAGTATGAGGGTTATTGTTAGGATTATAGGGAAGGGTAGTATGAGGGTTAGTGCTAGGATTATAGGGAAGGGTAGTATGAGGGTTAGTGTTAGGATTATAGGGAAGGGTAGTATGAGGGTTAGTGTTAGGATTATAGGGAAGGGTAGTATGAGGGTAAGTGTTAGGATTATAGGGAAGGGTAGTATGGGGGTTAGTGTTAAGATTATAGGGAAGGGTAGTATGGTGTTAGTGCTAGGATTATAAGGAAGGGTAGTATGAGGGTAAGTGTAAGGATTATAGGGAAGGGTAGTATGAGGGTTAGTGTTAGGATTATAGGGAAGGGTAGTATGAGGGTTAGTGCTAGGATTATAAGGAAGGGTAGTATGAGGGTAAGTGTTAGGATTATAGGGAAGGGTAGTATGAGGGTTAGTGTTAGGATTATAGGGAAGGGTAGTATGAGGGTTAGTGTTAGGATTATAGGGAAGGTTAGTATGAGGGTTAGTGTTAGGATTATAGGGAAGAGTAGTATGAGAGTTAGTGTTAGGATTATAGGGAAGGTTAGTATGAGGGTTAGTGTTAGGATTATAGGGAAGGTTAGTATGAGGGTTAGTGTTAGGATTATAGGGAAGGGTAGTATGAGGGTTAGTGTTAGGATTATAGGGAAGGGTAGTATGAGGGTTAGTGTTAGGAATATAGGGAAGGGTAGTATGAGGGTTAGTGTTAGGATTATAGGGAAGGGTAGTACGAGGGTTAGTGTTAGGATTATAGGGAAGGGTAGTATGAGGGTTAGTGTTAGGATTATAGGGAAGGGTAGTATGAGGGTTAGTGTTAGGATTATAGGGAAGGGTAGTATGAGGGTTAGTGTTAGGATTATAGGGAAGGTTAGTGTTAAGATTATAGGGAATGTTAGTGTTAGGATTATAGGGAAGATTAGTGTGAGGATTAGTATTCAGTATCAGGATTATAGAGAAGGTTAGTGTTTAAATTGTAGGGAAGAATAGTATGGGAGTTAGTGTTAGGATTATAGGGAAGGTTAGTTTTAGGATTATAGGGAAGGTTAGAATGAGGGTTAGTGTTAGGATTATAGGGAAGGGTAGTATGAGGGTTAGTGTTTGGATTATAGGGAAGGGTAGTACGAGGGTTAGTGTTAGGATTATAGGGAAGGTTAGAATGAGGGTTAGTGTTAGGATTATAGGGAAGGGTAGTATGAGGGTTAGTGTTAGGATTATAGGGAAGGGTAGTATGAGGGTTAGTGTTAGGATTATAGGGAAGGGTAGTATGAGGGTTAGTGTTAGTATTATAGGGAAAGTTAGTGTTAGGATTATAGGGAAGATTAGTGTGAGGATTATTATTCAGTATCAGGATTATAGAGAAGGTTAGTGTTTAAATTGTAGGGAAGAATAGTATGGGGGTTAGTGTTAGAATTATAGGGAAGGTTAGTTTTAGGATTTTAGGGAAGGTTAGTCTGAGGGTTAGTGTTAGGATAATAGGGGAGGTTAGTGTTAGAATTAGAGGAAAGATTAGAATGAGGGTTAGTGTTAGGATTATAGGTAAGATTAGTATGAGGGTTAATGTTAGAATTATAGGGAAGATTAGTGCTAGGATTATAGGGAAGGTTAGTATGAGATTTATATAATATGACAGCCTAAATGCCCAACGAAAACCAAATAAAGGTATAAGCTATCCCAAGCGCTTCGAATGAGGACCACTCACCAATAAATAAATTGGCTATGCAGCTACTTAACTAAAACATATGGAAAAAGATATATAATAGATGGATACTCAACAATATCCCTATATATATATAGTAGCGCAAACTTGTCAAGAAGCAAGTGCCAAAAAAATACTGTGCCCACTGCACAAAAGTCCGAAATGCAATGAATGTCACATAGGCAGCAGGAAAAAGTTCAGAAATGACTCAAACAGTCCATAATCCTTCACTCTATCTCCTGGGATGATAATGTACAAAGACGTGTTTCTTAAAAGGATCACCACCACCACCGTGCTCCAAGGGGGGAGGAGAATTGCCCACTCACCAGATGCTGTGGCCCAACCCACTTTCGTGTTTGAGCATTCAGGCTTATAATGATGGTCACTGGTCCAGAGTATCCACAACAGGAATCACACCAGCACAGTCAAAAAAAGCTCAGCAGCATATGGGGAGGAGAGAACATAATCCCAATAGCGTGATACCGTTTAAAAGGGTTTTATTAAATAAAAAATAAAACATAAGGTAACACACTCACATGTCTTGTATGTCATCAAACGCAAAAAAACAGTCACGAATAGGAGAGGGATGCCCTTCGGGAGATGATGTCCAGGCTCCACGCCGTGGACGCCGCGCCTTCTGGGTAATCCGAACTCCTCTTACACAGCCTGGTTACACCGCCTGGTCACGCCCCGACGCGTTTCGTGATTTCCAGCGCTCCCGGGGAAGAAGTGGAAATCACGAAACGCGTCGGGGCGTGACCAGGCGGTGTAACCAGGCTGTGTAAGAGGAGTTCGGATTACCCAGAAGGCGCGGCGTCCACGGCGTGGAGCCTGGACATCATCTCCCGAAGGGCATCCCTCTCCTATTCGTGACTGTTTTTTTGCGTTTGATGACATACAAGACATGTGAGTGTGTTACCTTATGTTTTATTTTTTATTTAATAAAACCCTTTTAAACGGTATCACGCTATTGGGATTATGTTCTCTCCTCCCCATATGCTGCTGAGCTTTTTTTGACTGTGCTGGTGTGATTCCTGTTGTGGATACTCTGGACCAGTGACCATCATTATAAGCCTGAATGCTCAAACACGAAAGTGGGTTGGGCCACAGCATCTGGTGAGTGGGCAATTCTCCTCCCCCCTTGGAGCACGGTGGTGGTGGTGATCCTTTTAAGAAACACGTCTTTGTACATTATCATCCCAGGAGATAGAGTGAAGGATTATGGACTGTTTGAGTCATTTCTGAACTTTTTCCTGCTGCCTATGTGACATTCATTGCATTTCGGACTTTTGTGCAGTGGGCACAGTATTTTTTTGGCACTTGCTTCTTGACAAGTTTGCGCTACTATATATATATAGGGATATTGTTGAGTATCTATCTATTATATATCTTTTTCCATTTCTAGTATGAGATTTAGTTTTAGGATTATAGGAAAGGTTAGTATTAGAGTTAGCATTATTTTTTTTTTTTTTTAAAGCCCGTGGTGTGTGAAACACACTCAAAAGACTTAACACCCGGTGCATAAAAATGTGCACACACGCAAATGTGGACACACAAAAAGTGCGCAAGGCGTACACATGGCCCTCCTCCGGAGAGGAAGGGCCCTGACCCTGATCCCCCGGGGCGCGAAGCTCCTGACAGGGACTGAGGTACTCGCTTTGGTCCACCCAACCGAAGCCGGGCAGACCCCATTCTTCAGGGGGACTGCCGAAACAGCCCACCCCGAGTACTAGGTGGGGCTCCCCCGAAGGGAGACCCCATGGGAGAGGGCGAACTAAGCCAAAAGGCCATATCCACCCCCTCCCAAGACTTACAGGGCAGGCCCGAGGACCTACGCCATCAAAGTCGTGCAAAGTGCTCAACCAAAAGGGACAAACGTGACACACAACAAAGAAAAACAGAGTGGGGAAAAGGGAAGTGGAGAAGTGCAGGGTAGTGCCAAAGTGCAAGACCTTGGCAGGCCCCCCGGCCAGGAATAAAAAATTCCTCTGGTGTTGGCCAAAAGGCCCACCCCAAGAGGCAGGTGCTTGAAAATGTGTGATGGTGCAGTGACCAAGGTGCCACAAAAACTCAGGTGAGCTGCCCCTCACCAGTGAAATTGAGGCACCCCTGGGCTGCCACCCCAGGGGCACGTACACCACGGGCTTTTTCGGTCTCAGCCCCCGGCCAGACCCAGTGTAGCCCTTCCTGTCAGGAGGCCAGGAATGCAGACAGCTCGGGGAGAGCCCAACCTCGAAGGTATAGAAAATGGCCCCCTTCTAGCCAAATTCACCCAAGAGGAAGGGGCCCTTCCCCTCACCATCCGCACTCCCACCAATTACATCCAGGAGCAGTACTAACCGGTTGACCACGCCGGCTTTCTCGCTCCCTTCAAACTGACAGGGGCGGACTCATTCAAATCAGGAAGGCATTGGAACCATCCGGCTTTCTCTGGTTTGGCCTACTCCGGTCCTCCAGTTACGCCCAGAGCGCCCCGGTTAACTTCGGCCACCACCGATACTAACCTTCCGGTTCCATTCCAACACTGATAAGAACAGATACTACACTTGATCTTAGCCAAAAGGCCGAGAGTTAGCATTATAGGGAACCTGGTCCAGGGAAATCCTTTGGAGCCCTTGCACAATCCCTCCTACCAATCTACTGACCCCCGTGGGGCATAGCTGTATTTGACCCGGGGTGACTCTTGGGTCAAAAAATAAGGTGAGAGGCTTGACATCTCTTGGTGGTGGTTCACTGGAGCACATTCACGGAGGTGTAACGTTGGACTTTTCTGGGATTGATAGGACTTTGTTTGCCTTCACCATCCACATTATTTGGATATCTGGAGCACTGCTTATATATATATATATATATATATATATATATATATATATATATGCACAAATATGTTATTATGGATATGATTTGGTACACATTATATTTTTTCTGTGACAATATGCCTGTCCTTTGGTGATATTATTTATTTATATTATTCAAGTAGTTTTTTGGAATTATTTCCTCTGATTTTTTTTTGATTTATTGCACATATACAGTGGTGATCGAAAGTTTGGGCACCCCAGGTAAAAATTTGTATTAATGTGCATAAAGAAGCCAAGGAAAGATGGAAAAATCTCCAAAATGCATCAAATTACAGATTAGACATTCTTATAATATGTCAACAAAAGTTAGATTGTATTTCCATCATTTACACTTTCAAAATAACAGAAAACAAAAAAATGGCGTCTGCAAAAGTTTGGGCAGCGCTGCGGGAGGAAGAGGGGGGGGGGGGGGCACAGAGAAAAAGGGGGCACACGGGGAGGAGGAGGGGGTCAGAAGCAGACAGAACAAGGTAGGGGGAATGGTGTCGGAGAAGCAATTGCAGGAACGATGCCCTGTGTCTGTGTCTCTCCCTGCAGCAGCTGAAAGCTGGCAGGAGGGGGAGAAACTGGCTTTCACCTGCTGCAGAGAGCCACACAAGGCTTCCTTCTGTTTTTGCCCCTCCACTCGACCGCACCAATTCCCTGTGCTGTTGGGGCCCCCCTGTGTGCCCGGGCCCCCTACAGGAGCACTGGTGGTCCCCCACTATCAGTGGCCCTGGGTATGAATATTTTTCATGGCACTATAGCAGGGTATAACTCTCAGTCCTGGTAGCTCTGCAATGGAAACTATCAGCACCAACCTCCTGCTGCTGAAAGAACATTGGCACCTCGCAGTATTTACTCAGAACCTTTAATTTTGACAAATCCAAAATTGTGGACTAGTTTATATTAATCTGCCTGCAGTAATTCTTGGTCCCGGTTCTGCAGCACATGAGATGAAAGGCTTGGGATCTAGAGAAAGGTATGCTGACAGCCTTGCCGTTCCTCCAGTACAGTAATCTCTGTGCTCCAGGCTACACCCATGTTACACATTCCGTGCCCCTGCAAGGCGATCTCCATTCATTCAGCAGGCAGTGGCTCAGCGCCAATGCATACCAGGGGAAGGGCCCCCAGGGAAGAACATGCAGGACTTGTTAGACCACATGCTACATGCTAACAGGAGTTTGACCCCAACCAGATGACTCCACCTGCAGCTTAACCCCTTCAAATCTATGCACTAATGTTAAAAAAAGGTATCATTTTTTTTCATGCAGATATAAAAATGGCTGTAATTGAACACATGCAATGCACAGTACAGGGGAATTCTCAATAGCCAACACCTAGGTCCTGCCAGGGGTCACAATGAATGCATTGTATGCAGGGGCTAACTGGCAACTTTCGGCCCAGGGGGCAAGTACAAATCAGAGACCCATGTTGCAGCGATTTGGCCCCCCTCCCACTCTTCCCGGCCTCCTCCTGACCCCCAATCCAGGCTGAAGCTCCGCTCCAGGTACTCTCTACTCACCGGCTGAATCCAGGTTCCCGACCTGGCCAGTAGGAGGTGGTTGGGGGGAGCTGGGACAGCTCAGTTGGGGCTAGAAGAGAGTCTTCAGTGGGGCATGGAACTTTGGTTGGGGGGCTTGTGGAACCCAGATTGCTTTAGGGAGGTTGGGAGACTACTTGTCCAACTTCCCCAGCCCCTCTTATGTGTAAGTCACCATGTGTCTATTAGGGGCACAGAGTGACCAAGAACCCCAGTTGGGTCTGCAATAATCAGACTCGCTGTACAACCACACTGGACTCAGCCTTTCGTGTTACCCCGGTTATCCTGGGTTCTATATGTGTGGTTTTTGTTGAAAGAGTGAAGGGGCTTTTTCACTTGGGACAATAATATTTCTGAACAGTGTCCCTCAGGAAATATATAAAGATATATTGCAGATTGCTAAGATATTGCAGAAGTGTTTCATAGACCATTGCTAGTGGTAGTGTGGTTGTACAGTGAGTCTGATTAGTGCAGACCCAACTGGGGTTCTTGGTCACCCTGTGCCCCTAATAGACACAGGGTGACTTACACATAAGAGGGGCCGGGGAAGCTGGACAAGTAGTCTCCCAACCTCCCTAAAGCAATCTGGTTTCCACAAGCCCCCCATCCAAACTGACTCACGGTTACACCATCCATGCTGGGGGGGGGGGGGGCATCCACTCTGTCCTTGTCTTCAACCCGCACTCAGTAGGTCAGTGGCAGGGATTTTTTTACTTCTCTTCACCAGAAAACTTTAGGCATGTCTGTGGCAGAAGCAGTGCAGCCTTTTTACGGGGCATCAGAGTGGCCCAGGGGGCAATTGCCCCCCCCCCCCCCCCTGCCCCCTGGCCCAGTCCTCCCCTGATTGTATGTATGGCTTTACTGAAATCTCATCAAGATAGTAACTTAACTTTCCAGCATGCACACTATATGATTCCAATCACTAGTATTTGAAGGAATCTGGACAGATTAAATTTGCCAGGCAGATTACAATTTAAGTGGAACTAAACTGTATCTGAGCACTACAAACTGAAAACTCTATTTCATTTTTTTTTTTCAATATTCAACGCAAAGTCATACTCCCTTACATGTCTCCATGCTTTATTTTGTTGAGAAATCACTTTGAATCCCCTCCTAGTATTTCTAGCTGCGGCCTTCCTGAGGAAGGGCAGATGGTTCATGTAGCAATTACTTTCTGGAATCCATCTGCCCTTATCGCAGGCACGCATACAGGAGGGCGTGCTTAGCTGAGAAAGCTCTTCTTCTTCCTACTAACAGCAAACACCAATGGACACTATTCTGTACTACTCCTCCTGGACCTCTCTGCTGCCTTTGACAGTGGGCCACCCCCTCCTCAAAAAAAAAACTCAATTCCCTTAGTCTTTGTGACTGTACACTTCACTGGTTCTCATCCTACCCAGGGCTGGCCCAAGACATTGTGCTGCCTGGGTCCGAGAATGAAATGCTGCCCCCCCCCAAAAAAAAATTCACGTCCTCCAAGAGGCCCCCACATTCTATAGGACTATGAAAGCAGTCAGAGGAGTGTGAGTGTGTACGGAGTGACAGCAAGAGCAGGACAGAGCTGTAGACACTGGGCAGATGAGCGCACCAGGCTTTCTACTGTCTATAGTGCCACAGTGCCCTGCAGGGCTGCGAGCATGGAACAGGAGAATGCAGTGCTGTGGGCATGGTACAGGAGAATGCAGGGCTTTGGGCATGGTACAGGAGAATGCAGTGCTGCAGACATGGTACAGGAGAATGTAGGGCTGCGGGCATGGTACAGGAGAATGCAGTGCTGTGGACATGGTACAGGAGAATGTAGGGCTGCGGGCATGGTACAGGAGAATGCAGGGCTGCGGACATGGTACAGGAGAATGTAGGGCTGGGGGCATGGTACAGGAGAATGCAGTGCTGTGGACATGGTACAGGAGAATGCAGGGCTGTGGACATGGTACAGGAGAATGTAGGGCTGCAGACATGGTACAGGAGAATGCAGGGCTGCGGACATGGTACAGGAGAATGTAGGGCTGCGGGCATGGTACAGGAGAATGCAGTGCTGCAGACATGGTACAGGAGAATGCAGGGCTGCGGACATGGTACAGGAGAATGTAGGGCTGCGGGCATGGTACAGGAGAATGCAGGGCTGCGGACATGGTACAGGAGAATGTAGGGCTGCGGGCATGATACAGGAGAATGCAGGGCTGCAGACATGGTACAGGAGAATGTAGGGCTGCGGGCATGGTACAGGAGAATGCAGTGCTGCAGGCATAATACAGAAGAATGCAGGGCTGTAGGCATGGTACAGGAGAATGCAGGGCTGCGGGCATGGTACAGGAGAATGCAGGGCTGCGGACATGGTACAGGAGAATGCAGGGCTGCGGACATGGTACAGGAGAATGCAGGGATGCGGACATGGTACAGGAGAATGCGGGGCTGCGGACATGGTACAGGAGAATTCGGGGCTGCGGGCATGGTACAGAAGAATGCGGGGCCATGGGCATGGTACAGGAGAATGCGGGGCTGCGGGCATGGTACAGGAGAATGCGGGGCTGCGGGCATGGTGCATGAGAATGCGGGGCTGCGGGCATGGTACAAGAGAATGCAGTGCTGTGGGCATGGTAGAGGAGAATGCGGGTCCGCGGGCATACTACAGGAGATGCAGTGCTGTGGGCATGTACCATGCCCGCAGCACTGCATCTTCTGTAGTATGCCTGCAGCCCCGCATAATGGCAGGTAGTGTGGCTGTATGTGGAGCAGTCTCACTTACCTGTTCCTAAAGGGCGCCTTAGGATTTAAAATATTTCTGGGAATAGCCGAACATGTACGGACTTTACCGAGTGGCAGCGGCGGCGGCGCATGAGCAGTGTGCATGTCAGGCCGGCCGCGGACCTTTTATTTTTTTTTTTTTTAGCTAGCCGAAGAAGAGAAGAGGCAGCCGGGAGCCGCCCCTCTCTAAGTGCCGCCTGGGTCCCATGGTCCCACCGGGACCCATGGTAGGGCCGGCCCTGATCCTACCTATCCCAATGCACCTTCAGTGCTACCTACAACTCTACTACCTCTTCTCCTCTTCCTTTCTCCATCGGGATCCCCCAAGGTTCTGTTCTTGGACCGCTCCTTTTCTCAATCTTCACCTCCTCCCAAGGTTAGCCAATTGCCTCCCATGGCTTTCAATATCATCTCTACACTGATGACACCCAAATCTATCTCTCCACCCCTCAGCTCACTCCATCAGTCTCTTCATGCATCACCAACTTACCAACAGACATATCAGCCTGGATGTCACATCACTTCCAAAAAACTTAACCTATCCAAAATCGAGCTCAAGATATTTCCTCCTTCACGTTCCTCTTCCCCTAATTTCTCTGTCAAAATCATCGGCTCAACTATCAACCCGTCCCCCCATGCAGGGGCAGACTGGCAACTTTCGGCGCAGGGGGCAAGTACAAACCAGAGGCCCATGGTGCAGCGACTCGGCCCCCCTCCCAATTACCATCTGGGTTCCCAACCTGGCAGCAGGGGGAGGTTGGGGGGAGCTGGGACAGCTCGGTTAGGGCTGGCCATGGGCAGAAGAGTCTCCAGTGAGGCATGGAACCGGCCTCTGCACAGACACAGTTTATACCATTCATGCTGGGGGGGGGGGGGGGGGTGCAATTTGTCCTTGTCTTCAACCCACACTCAGTAGGTCAGCGGCAGGGACTTTTTACTTCCCTTCACCAGGAATCCTTTAGGTATGTCTGTGGCAGAAGCAGTGCAGCCTTTTTGCAGGGCATCAGAGTGGCCCAAGGGGCAATTGCCCCCCTGCCCCCTGGCCCAGTCCTCCCCTGCCCCCATGCCAAGGTCCTTGGTGTAATCCTGGACTTTGAACTATCCTTTCGGCCCCACATCCAGTCGCTGTCCAAAGCTTTCCACCTTAACCTCCGCAACATCTCCAAGATACGCCCCTTCCTAACCAACGACACCACAAAGCTTCTAATCCACTCCCTGGTCAACTCTCGTCTTGATTACTGCAACTCCCTTCTCATTTGCTTACCTTTAAATAGGCTATCCTCCTTCAGTCCATTATGAACGCTGCTGCCAGGGTCATCAACCTTACTAACCGCTCAGTGTCTGCTACCACTCTTTACCAATCCCTCCATTGGCTGCTACTCAACCTACAAATTAAATTCAATTTACTAACCATAACTTACAAAGCCATCCATACTTGGCACCCAGCTACATCACTAACCTAGTCTCAAAATACCAACCAAGTATTTCCCTACTGCACATGCGCGAAGCGCGCTGCATATTCTCATAGGCTCGGCGGCAGGAGGAAGGAGAAGGAGGACGGAACTTCAGGTGGATGGCGCCGCGCCACTGTCTCCCGGAAGTGGGGAAGGGTACCTGTTAACCACTTTGCCGCTGCTCACTAGAGCTCTACTGCGGCAAAGTGGTTCATTATCATCTAGCGGCGTAGACCTACGTCGCCAGACACTCCCCCTTCTCGGCGGCGTGCGCACGCCGCCGGAGGCTCGCGCGCGCCGCCGGAGGCTCGCTCCCGCTGTATTCAGTCACAGCGGGAGTCGGGCCAGGGGAGGAGCAGTGGCGATCGCCGCTGCTCTTCCCCGATCGTTGGGGAATCGAGTCTGGAGATCCGCCCGCTTGTGTAAACAAACCGGGCGGATCTCCTAAATGACAGGCAGGATCAGATTGCAGGGTTCAGCATAGCTGAACCTGCGATCTGTCCTTGTGTCACATAGTCACCTCCCCCCACACATGTCAGTAAGCACCAGGCATACATTAACCCCTCCCTCTCAAAAAAAAATTAACCCCTTCCCTGCCAGTGTCATTTTTACAGTAACAGTGCATATTTATAGCACTGATTACTGCAGTAATGTCACTGGTAACCCCAAAAGTGTCAAAAATGTCAGTCAAGGGTCCGATCTGTCCCCCGCAATGTCGCAGTCCCGCAAAAAAAATCGCAGATCGCCGCCATTACTCGTTAAAAAAAAACCCACCAAAAACGACAGAAATCTTTCCCTTAGTTAGTAAACGCAATAACTTTTGCGCAAACCAATCAAAATACGCTTATTGTGATTTTTTTTACCAAAAATATGTAGCAGAAAACAAATTGGCCTAAAATGATAAAAAATTTTGATTTTTACATTTTTTTGGGGGGGAATTTCATATAAAAAAATGTGAAAAATATTGTTATTTTTTTCAAAATTGCCGCTCTTTTTTTGTTTATAGCGCAAAAATTTAAAATCGCACAGGTAATCAAATACCACCAAAAGAAAGCTCTGTTTATGGGAAAAAAAGGACGTCAATTTTGTTTGGGTACGGCGTTGCATGACCGCGCAATTGTCAGTTAAAGTCGCACAGTGCCGAATCGCAAAAAGTGGCCCATACGTAAGACAGCAAAATCCTCCGGTGGTAAAGTGGTTTAAAACAGGTACCCGTTCCCCTCTCATCTTATAAGGGGCCAAATGTGGCACCAGAGGGGATGAGGAAGCAAATGAGTGGGTGGAACTCCGCTTTAAATGCAGGTATACTGATCAGAGGCAGCAAAAGTATCCAGATATCTTAAATGTAAACCTTTAGAAACCTCCTAATAAAAAGTGTAAAATGTGCAAATACGGTAAAATTAGACGCAAGTTATGATGGTAAAGCATTTCTCACGTAATCTGTATGCTGGGATCTGGTAAAAATCTCCTCTTATCTGTACAGCTTAAGGTATATACATAATATATATATACTGCGTACAGTAAAATGCTCAGGATCAGGAGATATCAGATATTCCCACCAACAGCCCCTATTATTGCCAAGATAGGAAGGAGGAACACGGTTTTTTGTCATATTATCCCGATCGGCCACACCCGGGTCATATTTTACATTGTTCTCTACATCAAGGATGGCCAAGCAAACTGTGAAGTTCAAAGAAAATATTTGAATGTGGTTTGAGACGTCACTGCTATCAGATGTACTGATAGCAACAAAGCATACTACAAAAGAACAAAAAGTATTAAAGCATCCGAGATTAAAAAATAAAATAAATATTTTTTTTTTTTTGACTTAGAAATTGTTCCCATTAGATGCACTGGCATGATTTTAATGTTCTGTAAATAGGTGATTGTTATAAAGGTCTTTTATCTTGCACTACTGAGTAAAAACTCCCAAGGAGTTAAATTTGAACACCGGCACAAAAAAAACGTTCATTTAAATTTACTCCTTAATAGAGATGGGCCGAGCACCCCCCTGTTCCAATATCTCAAAAGTTCAGAACCCAACCCCAAACCCCATTGAAGTCTATGGGACCCGAATTTAAAAAAATCAAAAGTTCCCATTTTGAAGGCTTATATGCAAGTTATTGGCCATAAAAAGGGTATGGGGGCCCAGGTACTGCCCTGGGGCACATGTATCAATACAAAATGTTTTTTTTTTTTTAAAAGATAATTTTCACGGGAGCTGAGATTTTAATGATGCTTAAAGTGAAACACTAAAAATGCCTTTAAATATAGTGCCTGGAGGGTCCACTTAGTCTGCCTGTAAAGTGGCACATCTGTACCATGTATAGAACCTGCTGCAGCAAAACTGACACTCCTAAATAAAAAAAATGACATTTAAATTGCCGGCATACAAAAATGGTAATAAAAATTCCTATCAGACCCTTATCCGAGCATGCAGCCTGGCAGGTCAGAAAAGTGGGGGGGGGGAGCGAACGCCTCCATCTCCTGAACCAAACCAGGCCACAAGCCCTCAACATTAGGGGTGCTTTGATACGGGGGGCTCTGCCCCCTCTCCCACCCCAAAGCACCTTGTCCCCCTGTTGATGGGGACAAGGGCCTCTTCCCGACAACCCTGGGTTGTGGTTGTGGGGGTTTGCAGATGGGGGGCTTATTGGAATATGGAAGCCCCCTTTAACAAGGGGGCCCCCAGATCCCAGCCCCCTACCTTTGCCCCAAATGGGCGAATAGGCGATTTTGCTCACCCCAAACCGTTCGCCCATCTCTACATCTTAATAGACACAAAGGATATAAATTCACTTTGTGCACTAAATGCGTTTGCAAACCCAGATATCACCCCATAAATTAGCAGTGACATCATCACTGTGCTGTACATAGTCTGTGCAGAGAGCAGAGCTGTTGGAGGGGCCAAGCAGGCCCCACCCACTACAAGCTGTCTGCAGAAAACTACAGGAGGGGGCGGAGACAGGACCAGTCACCCTGCGCAATGAGAGAGAGCAGCAGTGAGCGGTCTTTATTACAGGAAAATGTTTTAAACTGGATTACTACACAGATCTGTAAGAAATGCACAAAGCACACCAAGATTCAAGGAAGAATACACATGCCTTTTGTAGTCAGAGAATATTTGCTTTAGGGTTCATTTCAATTAGGGTTGCCCTCTGAATAGCGATCCACTGTGGATCGCTTTTTATGGGATGTGTGAGACATCTGGGAGATGTTATGATGCCCCCTCACTGCCAGCATGTTGCAGTTACTTGAACCACAGTCGCACTCGGTAAATCATTGCGACAATTCTTGCCACATCATGAAGCAAAGCATCACGCCCCCTGCAAGTAGACAATCCCCCCCCCCTTTTAAGTGGGGCAGTCAGGGGCAGTAAAAATGAGGCTCAACTGCCTGTTTTTCATTCCCCCAAAACCAAGTGTAAGCTTAACCCTAAAGTAGATGTACACCCTGACCAATTGGCATTTAGTTTGCTAAAGCACAGGTGATCATAATACATTTTTTTTCTATAAAATACTCCTTTCACTTTTTTTGTTTCACCCTTTGCTACATAATAGTGCAGCTGATTCTCCTGCAACCTCTTTGCTGCCACTTCCTGTCTAAATGCACCTCAGCAAGGGCTTCATGGCATTTCTTAGGGAGGGTGATAATAGTGTATCATGGCTGGGTAATGGGTCCAAATAACCTTTTGTCTCTATTAGAAGCCTGTATGACAGGCTGACAATGCTGGAGCAGAATTTCCTGTAGCAGGAAGAATCTGAAGACCTTCATGGCAGGATCAGAGGGTGTTCATTTAAAAGAAGCTGAAGATTTACAGATATTAAAAATGAGTTTTGAAAGTATAATAAAGCTCATATGAAATTTTAGGGATTGGGTTTACATATGCTTGTAAGCAGGTGCAGCTTGTATTCTCCACTGCAGGTGGCGCTTGACTGCAGCAGAAATGCAGGTGGAAGGAAGTTGAGGGGAACTTGATTCCTCTATTGTTAGGTAGCTATCTGACTGGATGCTGGCACCCCATGTGGCTCTGGTGGCCATCTTGGATCAGCCACACTCTATTTAATACTTCGGCTCTTGGGCTTGGCACGCTTTTTGCAAGTGGACAGGTTAGGAACAGGTTCCCTGTCTGGTAGGGACAGGAGCAGCGATAGGGAAAGGTAGGGAGAGATCAGGGACTATGTCTACCTTTTCAGGAAGTTTCCCGTTTGGGTCGGACCGGCCAGGCCGCATTTCGTTTATTGTGGCAGACGCTGTTGGCATCTCTAAATCTTCTGACCGCTGTCAATCCGTTGCATAGTTGTATGTGGAACCGGATGGGTGAACCTCCCCACTGGGCCTGTTTATGCTGTTACCCTGCTGTTTCAATACAACATTCTTTGCATATCATGACTCCGAGTCTTTACTGCCTACCACACCACTCTGCACCTACCCAACATGCTTTAAACCTAATGGGTAATTGTAGCTTGAATAAAAATCTTGGGGAGATCAGACTACCATGGCGGTGTCTTGCCATGTGTAAATAAAATACTTGAATGCTGCAGAGTGCCATTGTAGAGCACAGCCTGCCCAAATTGTTGCGAGCCTCTCTACACCACTGCTAGCACATGTCCTCAAGGTGCGGACAAGGGGGCAGGTCTACCTTGAGCTTCCTCATAGAAAGGTCTCTCTTATAGCCAGCCTGAGCAGACCCAACCCCTTTTTGCATCATTTGGAAACATAGCGGACAAGGGGGGCAGGTCTACCTTGAGCTTCCTCATAGAAAGGTCTCTCTTATAGCCAGCCTGAGCAGACCGAACCCCTTTTTGCATCATTTGGCAACATAGCGGACAAGGGGGGCAGGTCTACCTTGAGCTTCCTCATAGGAAGGTCTCACTTATAGCCAGCCTGAGCAGACCCAACCCCTTTTTGCATCATTTGGCAACATAGCGGACAAGGGGGGCAGGTCTACCTTGAGCTTCCTCATAGGAAGGTCTCTCTTGTAGCCAGCCTGAGCAGACCCTACCCCTTTTTTCATCATTTGGACAACATAGCGGAAAGCATCACCATATATAGGCTGGCCATTGACAGCTCAAATTTTAACCGATCCCTGCTGAATACAATAGCCAGCAATGGAGCATGTATGGGGGAATCAAAGGGGTAAACGAGACAACCCCTGGTCTGCAGGTGCTCTACAGTTGAATTAGCACCATGATTATTTCAGGATGAACTGTTAGAAGAATTAGAGCTATTGTACATAAACACCTCCTACAGCTCACTGAGGTAAGGAAATACCAAAAGTTCAAAAAGCTTTATTAGAGTAAAATCCACAATAAAACCACTACAACAATGGGATCTAAAGGAGATGTGTTAACATGTTTCAGGGTAGGATGTGCTTTGTTATAACAATGACTATGGGCCATGCCTCAGTGGCGGCTCGTGCTCCATGGGCTGAGGGGGTGGCAGACGGACCACACCATACCCCCTCCTCGGACCACACCTGCTCGCACACCATGTCACCCCCCCCTACCCCCCCTCTGTCTCGCCAGCTCACTCACCTGGACTGATGTGGAGGGCAGGCAGTGATGGTGGCGGCTTCCCCTGCGTCTCCTCCCTCCTCCTTGGCCAATAGCATGGCCTCTCCTTTCAGTCAATTGAGAAATGGGTCTCAGGACCCGCTTCCTGATTGGCTGGGAGGAGAATCAGTGTGATAATACCGAATATTCATTCACTATTGTCACACAACTGGGTGGGCTCGGGGAGCAGGAGGAGGAGTACCTGCTCCTATTCTCTGTGAAAGAAAGCCCTGTGGGAGGGGCAGTCCTTTGAGATGTTCTTCTGCCGGCTTTTGTTGGGGCCCTTTAAGAGTGTCTTTGAACTTAATGACAGTCACAGTAACCTGCATGTGGTATAGGTACAGTAAAGTCTCAGCACAGGTGCAAGGTAGATGTGGTTTAGTTGTGGTAAACTAAACCACAATGCTGCAAAAGGTTGGTATAGGTGCAGTCTTGGTTTGGAATAAGTGTGGTATATGTAGCACCCTCCTAGGTAGGTGCTAGAAGAGGGAGAGAGTATAGTTTTTGGGTCTTTCTGCTTACCAGAGAGATTGCCAGGTAAATTTATAATGCTCTCTGCCTACCAGAGAGAAGGATCTGCTAGTGAGGTCTGCTCATGGTGCTCAGGTGCAGCTCAGCTTGTCTGAAGTGTTTCACACTGGTCCAATAGGGAGACATATTGGACAGTGGGAGGAAACCTGACAAATGAGTGCACAGGCATTGTTACAGCCCTGGTGATTGGCAGAGGAAAGGGCCTGCCTCCTCTTCTTCTGTGGTTGGTGTATGGTCACAGGCAGTCGGCCTGGTGAGCCAGAAGTGTGGAGCTGAACCCAGAGGTCCAGGAGAGCTGACTAAGAGGGGTTGAGACACTGGAGAACTGGAAAAGCAGTATCGTGAGTACAGAGGATCATGTCCAAGGGCCTGACCAGGAAGGGGGCCACCCCAGAGTAGAGTAGTCAGAGGACGGATGTCACCTGGTGGAGTGAAAGGGGGTGCTAGGTGAATACCCTGAAGATACTGTAAGTGCTAAGCAAGTGTCTGGTAAATGGCTGATCGGGCACAGTCCTATTCCAGAAAATCACTCTATTGTAGCACTGCCCCCTAGAGGACTGCTGAGAATTACAATTTCTGGATTCCCCTGGGTTACCGTTAGAAACTGATAGCAGACAATTAGCATTGAAAGTCCTTGGCTCAGTCAATAATCAATCCAGGGGATGTTGTTTTTTTTGTGTTTTTATTTGGAACTGGGATAGGAGAAGGGATGAGTGGGATACTCCAACTATGAACTATGCACAATCGTGAGGACAACTAGCTGCAGTGTGTGTGGCAAGGTCACCTTGCCACCGAAGTGAAGATAGATAATGTGTTCCTATTTGAATTACTCTTCAGGGTCTAACTTGGCACCCCCTTTCTCACTTACTGTTTGTGCTGGCACCTGTCCACTGACTCTCCACTGGAGTGGTCCCCTTTCTGGGCAGACCCCCGGCAAACTTCCCGGTATTCATGGACACTGTTTTTCCCAAGGTTGCTCTGCCTCCAACTCTACTAGTCAGCATCCACTGGACCTCCTGGCTCAGCTCCACACTCCTGGCTCACAAGGCCGACCGCCTGTGACCACCATCCACATCAGCAGAAGGAAAGACAACTGTCACCCTCCTCCTGGGACCTGGCTTTCCACCCAAAGACACCCTGTCACATGTGCCCTTGGCTTTTATAACATATCCCAGGATGCACCACTGTTTGAGCCAACCCACTGGGATAGTTACAAAAACCTGTGTGTCACTGGCTGGGTTTCCTTCACTGTCCAACAGGCTCCCCTATTGGACACGCTGGGGACACTCCCTCAGCCCAGATGAATTACACCATGGACAAATGTAACAGGCCTAACTATAAATCAGGCTTCCCTGATAAGCAGATGGAGACTAGGCTTTACCTACCTAGCACCTACCTAGGAGGGTGCTACACTATGAATGGAGAATTGGCGGATGAATGAAAGGTTCACCTCCTCCATTCATCAAGCATTTTTCATTGTTGGAAGTGATGGTATAGCTTTAATGAATGGAACATAGATGCAGAAAGGGGGGGGGCATGTCTGCACTTATGATGAGTTCCTGTGACAGGTCCAGTGGCTTTTATTAACCCTAGAAGCACCAAAAAAATCACGGTTATGAGGGTATTTTGGGGGGGGGGGCAGAGGAATTAAGATTTCACCAATTGCCACCAGCGCAAGGGACACTTCTCATTCAATGTAAGTACCCTCCCTGGTGCCGATAAAAAAAAAAAAAAAAATGAAACTTAAGTGTTACATATTAGGCTTTCCTTCCTAAAACTCACATCCATAAGAGCCGGTCCACACTAGCGCGACTTGTCAGGCGACTTGTCAGCCTGACAAGTCGCGCTCCCTCGCGGTCCATTGACCGTTACAGGGCCCGTTCTAATAGGAGCGACATAAGTCGCTCCGGCTTAGAAAAAGGGTCCTGTACTACTTCGGGGCGACTTCGGAGCGACTTGCATAGACTTCCATTATGTGAAGTCCATGCAAGTCGCTCCGAAGTCGTGGTGCATGGGAATGCACAAGTCGCCCCCGAAGTAGTAAGGAGTCGTGTCGCCTTAGTGTGAACCGACTCTAATACTTTAGGGAGTTCTTCTTTAAACAAATGATTTAAATGAGATCTGCATTATTGTTTGCAGTCATGAGATGGCAGCACTTCCTCAAATATAGAGACTTGTTTTAAAGGCAAGTTGTAGATTGTAAATGATTCTGTAATATGAATGTGGCAACAATATGATGCAATATATACAGTGGATAGTAGGATAGTATTTTTGCACAGCCCCATCACCATAGATTCATTTCCGTAGGTGGACAGAGGCACATCAGCTTGACACCGGCTGCTCTGGCAGCTGTCAGATATAGGAGGACTGGTCCTTACCTCCAGGGTGAATGGATTCTTCTGAACAGAGGCGTAACTAGAACCTTCAGGGCCCCGATGCAAGAAACCATGAAGGGCCCCCCAGACCCCTGGCCGGGGCCCTTCCATTCAAGCCCGGGGCTCTTCCCACTAATCCTGGGGCTCTTTACTCTCATTGCATGGCCTTTTATTATGGTTCCGCATCAGGATCCTTTCACAAGTTCTGCAGTGGGCCCCCTTCCTGCAATCTTGGGGCCTCCCCACAGTGGTGAAATGCCAGGGCCCGGTCGCAAGTGTGACCTTTGAGATCCTAGAGGTTCACCCACTGTTTTGCTACCGGGCCCCCTGGAGCATGGGGCCCGGTAGCGATTGCAACCCCTGCAACCCCTGTAGTTACGCCCCTGCTTCTGAATATAAACCTCACAGAGATGTATAGTAACTAAGTAGAACTACTTCACTACTGTACTTAAGTACCGAAAGGCGGTATCTGTACATTCCTGGAGTAGAATTTTTTTCTCCTACTTCCACTTTTACTTCACTACATTTTTTCAATGATTTCAATACTTCTACTCCAATATTTTTTTTTTGTGCTGCATAGTTACTCGTTACTATTATAAAAATTACCACTGCCAGAACAGTAGATGGCAGGTTTCATGAAGCTCAAAACATGGGTATTATCAGCGCGTACAAAAATAAATGCTTCTGTATGTATAAATAAAAGCTGCATTTGAAATAATAAAAAACAATATGATGTTCAAACTTTTGACTTCTTTCTTTAATAACTACATAACACAGTACTTGTACTTTTACTTTCAGTACTTGAGTAGCAATTTTTTTTTCAAAACTACTGGTACTTTTACTTTTAGCACTTGAGTAGCAAAATTTTTAAAAAAAACTACTTGCAATACTTAAGTACAAAAAATGTTGAATACTTTAGTACTTCTACTCAAGTCACTTTTTGATCGAGCACTTCCACTTCTACTCAAGTCACTTTTTGATCGAGCACTTGTACTTTTACTCAAGTATGGGTTTCGAGTACTTTATACAACTCTGAAACCTCACAGGTCTGGCCTTAGGCATATGTCAATGTGCAAAAACTGCTTATAGTGCCAAAAAAATACACATGTGAATCCTGCCAGAAATCCAGTGAGCTCCTAGATTCCATTGTTCTCCACCTATAAAGCCATAGATTCAGGTTACATCTCTGAACTACAGAACCCCTTCCACCCTTGTGTGTACCGTACCTAGCATTACCGGCAACTGGGGCGAATCATTTCATTTCCCATACCCCCTACACCTTCCCCACATACACCAACATTATTTGCAACAGTAATCGTAAAATTGAACATCAAGAACACTAGAGGTGGGAGTAGAATTAGCTGGTGGGGGAAGGATAGCAGCAACTATAGGTATGGTTGCAACTTTATATAGAGACACTCAACTTAGCATATCCATCTGCCCAGCATGCAGGAGCTCAGAGGTGCTATTTCCTCCATAATTACCAACATTTGAAGAAATAGCAAGAGATAGCCCGACTCCTGCACACCTCACCCAGCCTGAGAGATTAGCAGGTAAAAGCACCCTCAGCCTGATTCATCCATGATTAAGCCCTGGCGCAGGGTGAAACATGTTGGGGACGGGGTCTGGATGAATCAAGCTGAGGCTGCTTTTACCTGCTAACCACTCAGGCCGGGTGAGGAGTGCGGCCACCGGGCTATCTCTTCCTATTTCTGCAGCGTGCTTTGGGCCTGGACGGACCTCTCCACAGCCTGCACCCTCACCAGTCAACGGCATCCAACTCATCAGCCCTTGATAGCCTGAGCAGGGACCCTTATGCATTTATCATGGGTACCAACATTTGAAAATATTTAGGGGAGGTGCCCTGAGAGTATCAAGAAGAAATACCTGGATGTATAGCCAATAAAGTGGCTGCCACATGGCTTTTAGTGTGGTAGGAAAATTATCCCCATCATTAGTGTAAGTGGCCGCAATAAACCCCTTTTATTGGTGGTCAGAGGCAGGCTATAAAATTGCCCCCTCCCCCCCCAGCATAGGTGGTTAGTTGGCGGTGGAAAAAAATACCCCCCTAACCCCCCCCCCCCCCCCCCTCAGGTGGTCATTGCCTGGCTGGAATTTGGGGCTCCTCAGGCTATGAACCCCCCCTCAGTGGTCATTGCCTGGCTAGAATTTGGGGCTCCTCAGGCTATGAACATGAGTCCGAACCTGTTCAACGGACAGGTTCCACCTCCTCCTATCTCGTAAGCCCTACTTTTGTCCCATCACTGTGACTGGTGGCCTCACCTGCAAATAGTGAAGTTTTGGAGGAACCTAGACCAGGAAGAATGGACAATATATGTACTGTATATCAGAGTGCCTGAGAATTTGGGGCACCTCAGGTGATGAATGTGAGACTGAAGCTGGTCCACAGCCAAGTTCCACCCTCTCGTACCTCTAAGCCTTACTGTTGGCCCATAGTAGTGTCACCTGCCAATGATGAAGTTTTGGATGTAGAACCTAGACAAGCCTAAATGGACAATATATGCATATCAGGGTGCATGGGTGCCCGAAGCACCTCAGCTGACGAACATGACACAAAACCTGGTCAACAGCTAGGTTCCATTCCATCCTGCCTTCGAAGCCTTACGCTTAGCCCATCATTATGACTGGTAGCCTCACTAGCCAGTAGTGACGTTTTTAGAAGTGGCATATGGACCAGGGAGAATGGACAATATGTGCATATCAGTGTGTCTGAGAATTTGTGAACCTCAGATGATAACTATGAGACCAAACCAAACCATATTCAGGTTTCAACTCCCTCCTACCTTTCAAGCCTTACTGTTGACCCATCACTGTGATTAGTGACCTTACTTGTCAATAGTTAAGTTTCGGAGGTGGGAGAATGAACAATATGTTCATATCAGAGTGTGTTGGGTAGGAAAGTGCGCTGATTCGGATTGGGGTGTGCTGCTACCTTAGAGTAAATTGTATAGAATGTGTAAAAAATCAGGTGCGCTAACCCAAATGCATATATACAACATACAAAAATGGTGTGAACAAATCACTTATAACTAAGTAAATAATGAAAACAGTACAAATCGTGCTAACAAAATAGTCCGAAATGTGACTAGTGAATCACCAATGTGCAATAAACGTCCATGTTAATTAAATCAAAAGTCCATAGGTAAAGGTGCAAATATGGTGACATAAACTTCAAGCTCTGGAAGATGTGAACTGTGATTGGAAGGTGCAGGGTCCCACCACCAGCTTAGCCTCTTACCAAAAGCTGAACGTTAAGGGCATAAGTAAATGTGACCGCTCCAGGGGTCATGCAGCCGGTGGAGGAATTCCCAAAAACTCAGAAGGCACTCTAACACACTCGTGCTCCCTAGACTCTTACCGGACAAAGCCAAACAAGGAGCCTGGAATTATGATGATAGGTGACCCTGCCGGGAATTACTGGACTCTGGATGGCTGCTGTGGTTACTTGTGTCCAAGAGGAACAGACCCAAACAGAAAGCCTGATGGTAGACGATCCTGCCAGAAGTGACTGGACTCTGGATGGCTGTTGTAACTTCTTGTGTCTGGTTAACCAGCACAGAGTATCTATCATCTCACTAAGAGATTTCCTCATTCTGAATAGCTGAAGGGTTTTCAACTTCTTTAGACCTTCCTGCTGGCTACCTCTGCAGCCGACACCCTATAGTAATTGGTGAATTGTCTAAACCAAGCAGACATGTATCTCCTGTCTGTGACAACATCCACAGATTTACCTGACTTCCTGTCACAGTGCATACTGTATCAGTGTGCCTAGAAATTCGGGGCACTTCAGATAATAGGTTTGAGCCCAAACCAAACAATATGGGGGTTCCACCTTGTCCTACCTCCTAAGCCTTACTGTTGACTCATTCATCACTTTGACTTGTGACCCTCTATGTCAGGGGTGTCCAAACTATGGCCCTCCAGCTGTTCAGGAACTACAATACCCATCATGCCTAGTTATGTCTGGGAATGTCAGATTTACAATGCCTCGTGGGATGTGCAGTTCTGCAACAGCTGGAGGGCCAAGTTTGGACACCCCTGCTCTATGTCAATAATGACGTTTTGGAGGTGGGACCTGTACCTGGGAGAATGAACAATCTGTGCATATCAGAGTGCCTGGGAATTAGGGGTACCTCAAGTGATAGACATGAGTGCTGATCTTGCTTGTAGACACTTGGAAATGCTTGCTGTATGATACCAAGGGCAGTTAAGGTGACCGTATTTCACTTTAGATTTGCTTTAAACACTGTTTGAAGTGCTCTACATCCATTCTGCAACAAGCTTAAGCTAAATGCTAAAATTATCATCATATTTCTTTACAGTATTTGTCTTGGCCACCTCCAGGAAAAGTAGGTGTTTGTTCCCAGACGAGTCACCAAACTAACGTAACACATCCTGTGCCATCTGGGCAGCTACCAAGGAGGACTTTTTTATAGGATTAATTTGCATGTTTGCTCTCACCAACAACTTGGAGAATGAGAAACATTAGGAACAAATAGGTGTATATCATATGCAAAGGGAAAAGAGTAATGAAAGGGCAGTGACCCAAAGCAAATTGTACATCAGATTACAACAGGCAAAACAATGAATGATATACACTATATTACCAAAAGTATTGGGACACCTGCCTTTACACACACATGAACTTTAATGGCATCCCAGTCTTAGTCCGTAGGGTTCAATATTGAGTTGGCCCACCCTTTGGAGCTATAACAGCTTCAACTCTTCTGGGAAGGCTGTCCACAAGGTTTAGGAGTGTGTCTATGGGAATGTTTGACCATTCTTCCAGAAGCGCATTTGTGAGGTCAGGCACTGATGCTGTACAAGAAGGCTTGGTTCGCAGTCTCTGTTCTAATTCATCCCAAAGGTGTTTTATCGAGTTGAGGTCAGGACTCATCTAAGTAAGCAGGCATCCGGGGTAAAGCTGTCCACATAGACCATCCTCCGCACCACCGGCTCTCACCGCTGTCAGTCTGCAGTCGTGACCGAGAAGACTACCCTGTTGTAGAGTGATCTAAAAGCGAGGCTTGAAGTGCTCGTGGTGCGTAGCGTGGAAGGGAGGACGTCCATGGTGGTGCAGAGGATGGTCTATGTGGACAGCTTTACCCCGGATGCCTGCATACTTAGATGTGCCTGTTTTAATCATGAACCATGTGAGTGGCTAAATGTTGAACCTTCATTAAATGTAACCATAGTGCTACACTTAGAGGCGCCTCTCTTCTCTTTTATACTCTGTTGTAACGTGATGCTACTTGTATATCAAGACATCGCTTGTTTATCATGTCAAAATTGATTAAAAAAAATGTGCTTGTCTTGCAAAACGCTCTTAAACCAAGCTACTCTCAATTCAAGGTTTTACTGCACTTGGTCAGCCACAGTATTTAGGTTGGCGGTACGTCTTAAAGCAGTGGCGGCTGGTGCTCCATGGGAGCGGCAGGCGGACCACACCATACCCTCCCCCTCTGGACCACACCAGCCAGCACACCATTCCCCCCCCCTCCCCTGGTCACCGGCTCACTCACCGTGAAGGGCAGGCAGGCAGCAGCAGTGGCGGCGGCTTCTCCTCAGTCTCCTGCGTCTCCTCGAGTCCTCCCTTCTCCTCCTCCTCCTTGGCCAATGGCATGGTTTCGCCTTTCGCCCAATCGGGAAACGGGTCTCAGGACCCACTTCCTGATTGGCCTGGAGGAGGATCCATGTGACAATAGCGAATATTCATTCACTATTGTCACACAACTGGGTAGGCTCAGGGCGCAGTGCTCTGCGCCCCAAGCTCACCCTTTTTTGAAGCCTATTAGAGCCTCTGATCAACGTGCTTAAAAAAATAAATAAATAAACCCCATTGGAATCTATGCGTCCGGCGCCCTGCATGTGGATTAGGGGCCCAGACGCGTGGATAGGGGGGGGCGGCTGCCACTGTCTTAAAGTAACAGCCACATAAATGGCAGGACCCAAGGATTCCCAGCAGAATATTGCCCAAAGCATCACACTGCCTCCAACAGCTTGCTTTTCTCCCATACTGCATCATGGTGCCATCACTTCCCCAGGTAAGCGACGCACACTCATCCGCTCATCCACATGATGTAAAAGTCAACCAGTGCACTGCTAATCCCCTAAATAAATATGCAATAATTGAATGCTGCTAACACTTATAAGAGTGTTCCCACACCTTATCATAAACTATATCAACAAAAATAGTGCCTGTCCTCTTATGAAGTCATGTTGTTCATAGGGCAACATATTGGGGCGGAGCCTATAGTGACGTCACTAGCTGGATGCCTGACGTAGGACATGGTCCTACTCTGTTAATACTGATTACAAGCCCAGAACATTGTGCATATGTGAGTGCATTCATTTATTATTTTAATAAAAGAGCGTTCTATTTTACTACACTATGATGGGCGCTTTTTGATCTTGAGTACTTACAGGGTATTACCTGCTTAAAGGGGCAGTACTAGAGTGGTCTCTTAAAAGGGAAGCTGAAGTGGAGAAGCCTACATGTTACCCCACAGTGGGAAATGCATGGCAGGACCTGTGATGATCTTTTGTGGAGGTAAGAGTCCACCAGGAGGTGTGGTGTTTTTCTCTTTTTCCCAGGTTATTTGTTGCACTGGGATCTTGGTCACAAACACAGAGAAGGGTATTTGATTTGAAGCATAAGAACTGTTATCCTAGAATATACTATTACTGTAGATATTTGAACACATATATTGCATGCCCCACTGGAGACTCTCCTCCCCCAGGCAGCCCTGACCGAGCTGTCCCAGCTCCCTCCAACCGCCCCCCTGCTGGCCAGGTTGGGAACTCGGATTTAGCTGGTGAGCAGAGAGTAGCTGGAGCAGGGTTTCAGCCTGGAATGGGGGTCAGGAGGAGGACGGGAAGATGGAGAATGGGAGGAGGGCCAAATCGTTGCACCATGGGCCTCTGGTTTGTACTTGCCCCCTGGGCCGAAAGTTGCTAGTAGTCTGCTCCTGCTCACAATTACTTATTTCACATTTTTATATATTTGTTTGGTATATTATTTTATCTTACTTTGAGTTTCTATTTTTTCCTGAAAATTTTGGCAGCGCTACACGATTTTTTTATTTATATAGTAAAAGAAAATGTGATTCATCAGACCAGGCCAAGCTGTCAGTAGCAGATTCTTTTTGAGATGGGGCCTCCATGGGTCGGACTTGTGTGAACTTTACTGTTTTTTTTTAAATTCATTAAAGTGTATTTTTTCCAAAAAAATTGCATTTGAAAGACCGCTGTGCAAATACAGAGTGACATTAAATATTGCAACAACCAATCTCTAGGGTCTCTGCTAAAAGAAAATATATATACAATATATATATATTTATATTTAAATTTGGGGGTTCTAAGTCATTTTCTAGCAAAAACTACTGATTTTAACTTGTAAGCAACAAATGTCAGAAAAAGGCCTGGTCTTCATTAAGGTGTTTTCTATGTGCCCTTGTGTTGATCATCGTAATTAGTTAATGCTTGTGCAGTATCTCACAAAAGTGAGTACACCCCTCACATTTTTGTAAATATTTTATTATATCTTTTCATGTGACAACACTGAAGAAATGACACTTTGCTACAATGTAAAGTAGTGAGTGTACAGCTTGTATAACAGTGTAAATTTGCTGTCCACTCAAAATAACTCAACACACAGCCATTAATGCCTAAACCGCTGGCAACAAAAGTGAGTACACCCCTAAGTGACAATGTCCAAATTGGAACCAAAGTGTCAATATTTTGTGTGGCCACCATTATTTTTCAGCACTGCCTTAACCCTATTGGGCATGGAGTTCACCAGAGCTTCACAGGTTGCCACTGGAGTCCTCTTCCACTCCTCCATGGCGACATCACGGAGCTGGTGGATGTTAGAGACCTTGCGCTCCTCTTTAGTAAGGCAGTGGTCATCTTGGAGGTGTGTTTGGGGTCGTTATTATGTTGGAATACTGCCCTCCGACCCAGTCCCTGAAGGGAGGGGATCATGCTCTGCTTCAGTATGTCACAGTACATGTTGGCATTCATGGTTCCCTCAATGAACTGTAGCTCCTCAGTGCTGGCAGCACTCATGCAGCCCCAGACCATGACACTCCCACCACCATGCTTGACTGTAGGAAAGACACACTTGTCTTTGTATTCCTCACCTGGTTGCCGCGACACACGCTTGACACCATCTGAACCAAATACGTTTGTCTTGGTCTCATCAGACCACAGGACATGGTTCCAGTAATCCATGTCCTTAGTCTGCTTGTCTTCAGCAAACTTTTGCGGGCTTTCTTGTGCATCATCTTTAGACGAGGCTTCCTTCTGGGACGACAGCCATGCAGACCAATTTGATGCAGTGTGCGGCGTATGGTCTGAGCACTGACAGGCTGACCCCCCCAACCCTTTAACCTCTGCAGCAATGCTGGCAGCACTCATACATCTATTTCCCAAAGACAACCTCTGGATATGACGCTGAGCACGTGCACTCAGCTTCTTTGGTCGACCATGGAGAGGCCTGTTCTGAGTGGAACCTGTCCTGTTAAACTGCTGTATGGCTTGGCCACCGTGCTGCAGCTCAGTTTCAGGGTCTTTGCAATCTTCTTATAGCCTAGGCCATCTTTATGTAGAGCAACAATTCTTTTTTTCAGATCCTCAGAGAGTTCTTTGCCACGAGGTGCCATGTTGAACGTCCAGTGACCAGTATGAGAGAGTGAGAGTGATAACACCAAATTTAACACATCTGCTCCCCATTCACATCTGAGACCTTGTAACACTAACGGGTCACATGACACCAGGGGGGGGGGGGGGATGGCGAATTGGGTCCAATTTGGACATTTTCACTTAGGGGTGTACTCGCTTTTGTTATGATTGAGGGATGGTTATGAGTAAGCGATATACAGCATCGTGAAACGCGTCAACCCGACACGTCTGTTTGTACACTGTCTGTCTACTTTATTTATGAGGAAACTCATTGATTTCATCATAATACCTTGAGTGCGGTCTCAAACTTGGATTTTTTCTACTCACTTTTGTTGCCAGAGGTTTAGACATTAATGGCTGTGTTGAGTTGTTTTGATGGGACAGAAAATTTACACTGTTATACAAGCTGTACACTCACTACTTTACATTGTAGCAAAGTGTCATTTCTTCAGTGTTGTCACATGAAAAGATAGAATAAAATATTTACAATAGGGGTGTGCTCACTTTTGTGAGATACTGTATGTGATGCTGAACTCCAGGATTGAAATGAAATCCAATGAATGAAAGGGGTGGTCCAGGTACAGTCAGGTTGGGGAGGAAATGATGCTGGGTATCTAGCCAAGAAATGGGGGTGGGGGGCTCTATTTGATCTGCTGCAGCTTTTAATACACACTGTGAGATGCTCACAGTGTGCAAGAAATCTGAAAAATCTATTTGAATACAGGAGAGGAGCTTTTACAAATTTAATGAAGGTAAGGTTGGAGTTCAGCTTTACCGCCTGTATTCTTACTAGGAAGAGAGCAAAGGTTTGTACAGATCTTCTGTCATAAAAACTTGTGATAACAGCAAGTTGTGTGCACAGCCGCTTATATAACATGCAGGTCCGGCTGATACCGAGGTGGGGGCTGGGAAGCATATGTACTTTGAAGTTGCTCGCTACAAGATGTAATCATAGGGAATTTTCCTTTGCAGAGGAAAAACTAAACAAACCTGTGTCACCGCTGCTCAACCGGTAGGAGCAACATCAACCACTTCCCTTACTCTAAAGCTTAATTAATTCCATTGTATTAAAGAGCACACCCTCCTCCCCCACACTGCAATAGTTAAATGCTTCTTAACCACTTGCTTACTAGGTACTTATAACCCCTTCCTGCCCAATCCAATTTTCAGCTTTCAGCGCTGTCGCACTTTGAATGACAATTGCACGGTCATGCAACACTGTACCCAAATTACGTTTTTATCATTTTTTTTCACACAAATAAAGCTTTCTTTTGGTGGTATTTAATCACCACTGGGTTTTTTATTTTTTGCTAAATAAACCAAATAAGGCAGAAAATTTAGAAAAGAAACAAAACGTTTTTTATAGTTTGTTATAAAATTTTGCAAGCAGGTCATTTTTCTCCTTTACTGATGTCTGCTGATGAGGCTGCACTGCTAGGCACTGATAGGCTGCACTGATGGACACTGATAGGTGGCACCAGTGGCGGCTGGTGCTTAATTTACTTGGGGGGGGGGCAGCCCACAGCCCCCCCAGCCAGCCAACCACATAACCCCTCCATCGCTGGATCGATCGCATGTCAGGCCCGCCGCCAGACCCTGCACTTACCCCATGCAGGGGGCTTCTTCACCTCTGCATCTACTCCGGAGTCCTGGCAGTCAATTCTCCTCCTGGCCAATCAGAAGTTAGGACTCTCGGCCAATCAGGACTCAGGACCCGCTTCCTGATTGGCCGTGAGGAGAAACAGGGAGACATTAGCGAATAATAATTTGCTAATGTCACACAACTGGGTGGGCTTTGGGTGCAGTGCTCTGCACCCCAAACCCACCCTTTTTTAAGCCAATTAGAGCCTCCAGCTCTAATCATGTGCTTCTAAAAAAAAAAAAAAAAGACCCATTGGAATCCATGCGTCCGGCGCCCTGCATGTAGATTAGGGGCCGGGCGCATGGATTAGGGGGATAGGCCACCACTGGGTGGCACTAATGAGGCAGCATTGGTGGGCACTGATCAGGAGGCACTGATTAGGCTGCACTGATAGGTGGCACTGAGAGGTGGCAATGATGAGCACTGAGAGGTGGCACTGCTAGGCAGCACTAATAAGTGACACTGATGATGAGGCACTGATAGGTGGCACTGGTGTGCACTGATTAGCAGTACTGATGGGCACTAATGGATGGTACTGGTGAGTACTGAGGGGACTGATGCCCCTGTAACAAACATGTGCTGAGAAGATGCACAAGATGAGAGAGCTATACTTCTCTTTTTACTGTCCAGTCACAGGCTTAGGGTGGGTCAAGGATGACTTGGGCTCAGAGAAAGTAGGTTAAATTATGCTGGCTATTAGACTGGCAAGTGATGAGCATAATGATGAACTTGGGTTAGGGCTTGGTCAGAACCCAAGTTCATCCAAACCTTGAAGTTAGCTGTAATTGCTGGGCCGATATTAGGTCAATTGTGTTACGAGCATGTAAGCAGGTTAGAACAGGTAATACCTTTCCCGGGTTCTTTGGTCTTTTGGGGGGTTCTTTTCTGGGTCCGGCCCACTAATCCTGTGATATATAAATATGGGACAGTGGCCTGACAGGAGGAGCCCCCCAGGAGGGAGAAGCCAAGAGGTTCAATAAAGTGATCCATAGAGAGCCGTGAGGTCCAGGGCCCGCACCGGGTCCAATGCCCGTAAGGGAATGAGATGGAGAACAACACCCGTGAGGAGCAAAAGGATATCGCTCATCATTGCTTGGATGTAAAGTCATCAGAACCTGGGGTTCACCCCAAAGACACCAGCTTGCGAAGAATGCCTCTGTTGGACTCTACACGATTATACACTATTGTGCTACATGATCACTATGCAATTATGCCGGGGCAGCACACAGCCTGTAGTTAGAGTTAGGGAATTAGGGAAGAATTATGCCATTGAATGTTGGATACTATAATTGCCTTTGCACTTTTCTAAGTAAAGCATTTGAAACATTGTCCCTGTCTAGTCTGAAGTTCCTGAAAGAGGTGTGATGCAAGTAATCAACACACATCGTCCATCGAATCGGTTTTAAACACATTCGGGGATGGAGACATAGATGTGGAGTGGAGTGATATAAAGTGGTGGTTACCAAGGGGAATGGAAGTTTTACAGCAGCCTGTTGAAAGCGTGTACATTTTATAGGTGGTACAGCCTCTAGCTGCGAGGGAGATGTCGTCAGCACTAATTCCACTACTGTTCTGTCTCCCAGAGCAACGGAAGCGGATTTGCACCGCAGAAGTTCTTATCCTGTAAAGAAGTACAGAAGTTCAAGACTTAAGTTAAGTGTACTTGTGGAACCCGCGCAGAGTGCATGCCATTACTGGGGAGTAGTAGTGGAAAACGCTGGACAGGTGGATGTGGACAGAGCTCAACATGTCCCTAATAAATGCATATTATAGAGAAAGTTTACTGTACAGGCATACCCCACTTTTAAGTACATAATGGGACCAGAGCATGAATGTAAAACGAAAATGTACTTAAAGTGAAGCAATACCTTTTTTCATTTCTCAATGCATGTAAATACACTAGCTCCATAGGAAAACTTGGTCAGCTTGACATACAGTAGCACTGCTCCCAAACCATAAGTGACAAGGACACCAAGCTTGGGGAGCATGTTAAGGGGATCCAGGACTATGACATTGTAGATTACCTAGGCAAGCTGGCCACAAATAGGATATGTTGTAGTCCTGGGTCCCCTCTCGGTGCTCCCTAAGTTTGGTATCCCTGTCACTTATGGTTTGGGAGCAGTGCCATGTCAAGGTGACCAAGATTTCCCATAGATGCCAATGTTAAAAACCAGGAGCAGTGCCATGCCAAGCTGACCAGGTTGTGTCCATACTCGTGAGTGTACGTAAAGTGAGTGTACTTAAAACAGGGTATGCCTGTATATGGAGAACCGAGAGTTACCTGGAGAACAGTTGCAGTGCCAATGTACATGGTTTACATTCATCTCTAAGAGTAGAGGTCCGCCATAAGGTTGACTATTCTCCCACAGCAGTCTCAGCCTTGTTCCAGGGCATTGGTGAAAACTGAACAAAGCAAAGGTACCCCTTGTGTAGTAAAGTGACCCTGTATAAGTTGCCTAGCGCAGCAAGAAGAACCCACCCTGGAGTAGGACTCTCATGTGACCCTTGCCTGGCGCCCAATGAGGAGGAAAACATGGTGGACGTGACAAACAACTACCACCCGTCTGCCCCCTATTCTTACAAGCAATCTATACGTTTGAATATGCAGGGCTAATAAAGCTTAATTCTAGGAATCCAGCCAGCCACTTTGTTAAAAGTGAAGGCATTCTATGAGTTAAAGCGGAGTTCCGGCCTTTGGGGGTGAATTTGAGCTAAAAATACCCCCGGGACAGTCATACATTCCATAATGGATAGCCACTGAACTGTCCCTGGTCGCACTTACCTGTAAGAAGAAATACTTACCTTGAAAATTTCTTCTCCAGCGCTGCCATTTCAGGTGTGGGCAGCTGAAGCCACAGCGTCCCTCTTCGTGTCCTCTTCCATGCCGTCGGAGTCCCACAATGCACTGCACCGGCCCTACTCAGCACTTCCGTTGTAGGCGCGGCATCCCTGCACAGCTTCTGGGCATGCCCAGAAGCTGTTTAGCAGTGAATGAGGCGCCTGCACCGGAAGTGACGAGCGGGCCCGGTGCAGGCGCATTGATTCCTGGGAGCGATGACGTTCAGCTCCCAGGAATCATCGCAAACGGGAAGTGACGGGGCAGGCCGCGGCCGCAGAGGGAGGTAGTGGAAGGAAGGTGAGTATATTTTCTTCTATAATAAGGTAAGTGACCAAAAAAAAATCGCCAGTATCCATTTCTTTTTCAGGTTGCCCTCAGCAAGCGGATGGCCCAAAATTGACTTTATTGATTTTGAGGCCGGAACTCCGCTTTAAGTCCAAGGAACTGCATGACATCTCCTGGGCTTATCTCTGTTTACACTTGATAGGTTTATTACTCTGCTGGAGAGACTGGGAATCTGAGAAGCACACAGAGCAGCTATGCCCACCCTTCCCCTCTGCTGCCTATTCACAGAAACCTTTGTATTTTGTGAATGTGTTCACATATTACCAAGGCTTCTTTGATTGGACAGGAGGAGGGGCAGGCATAGCAGCTGCAGAAACTCTCCTGTTTAAGATGCAGAGCTCAGAAGGATCAACATTGCTCCCCCGGAACTATAGCTGTCTTCCGGGATTACAATAGAGCTGTCAGATATAAATAATACAGATAAACCCAGGAGGTGTCATGCACCTCGCTGGACCTTATTCATAATGTGCCTTCCTTTATACCAGGTGTCTTCAAACTATGGCCCTCCAGTTGTTCAGAAACTACAATTCCCATCATGCCAAGTCATGTCTGTGAATGTCAGAGTTTTACAATGCCTCATTGGATGTGTAGTTCTGCAACAGCTGGAGGGCCGTAGTTGGAGGATCCCTGCTTTATACAAAGAAGCTCTATTCCTGGAGTCCAGCTTTAACCCAGTATTGTACATGGAGGAGGCAGTAGTGAGACCTCGAGCGCCTTAGCGAAGATCTGGTGCACAATTGAAGGGACCCTTATGGAGCCAAGAATAATTTACCAATTGCAGCTCATTCCTGCGCCCCTAGACTGAACAAGCAGTTAACCCCCTGCAGTACGGGGGCCCCACTGCAAGGGTAGGTTTTAGCTAATTTCTGGATCTGGGCTTTAAAGACTAAAATGAATCTGGTGCTTGTAGGCACCTTAGAACATAACTCCAGAACAAACCTTTTTTAATTTTGGATAGAGAGGGGACGGTTTATTGGGTTTACATCTATATACCACTAGCCATTGCCTGTCCCTGGACAAGGCACCCTCATATTATGAGACACGGATATGTTTTCTGTGGCCGGGCAACTTTTGACTTAAGAGCACTAGAAGGCTATTTATGGAGTCTCATCTAAGTGGTTGTCTCAGACAGGCAGAACTTGTTAAGTGACTTCCCTTAAGTTTTAGATACAGCTCAGCTACATTCAACGGAGAGCAACATACACATGGTTACCAACTGTCACTTATAAATTAAAATTCCTCTGTCCCTCATTGCTGCTCAGTTGTTTCCTTTTTAGCTCTGGTGTAGCGATCTCTATAATTAAATGTAATATTTACCTGCAAACATCTTGACTAAAAGATTCGTCAACCTTTGTCCGTTAACCTTTTTTCTAAATGAAGACACAAAACTGCATGACATGGGTTTAAATGGCCACAGCAGACCTTTTATTAACAAATGAATAAATGAGATCAATTAAAACAATTCAACAATCAACAATGCAACCAGGAAGGGGTCTTTGGGTGTCCTTAAGGCACACTTTATACCTATAATCGTCCATGTACTCAGCCTCACCCTGACCGGCTCGAAGACGGTATGGCCTCGCACCTTCTTAGATTTTCCCCCAGGGGACCAAGCTCCTGGGATAATCACCACTAACGAACCAGATGGGAGTGCCATACCCTAGATGGGCCCCCAATTTTGTAACAATATATTTACACACTGACCCCCCAAAGACCCCCTGACCTAAACTGCTGTACCAAGAATTACCCCTTATTTTTTGGAGATAGGGACTTTCCTATAAGTTCGTAACCCAAAATATGAACCCAGACCCCTAATACCCCGTTAACCCAGAATACATGGCGGGAGGGAGGGAAGTTTATTTTTTGCCTAAACTTACCGGAAAGAACAACCAGTATCCCTTGCATTAATCACCCTTGCATTTTCTCCCTGCCCATCTGACCTTCATCATCCAATAAGGTAAAAACGACCCCCCTTCACCACTAAATGATCAATGTTTAACCCTTCCTGGACCTGATCCTCACTTTAGTCATGCCGACCCTGCGTCCATTCTCTTCTCTGAGTTGCACTTTATATAGCACCAAATGTTTCATCCTAATTTTTGATTATTGCATTGGTTATTTTTAAAAATGAAATCCTGCAGATATTTCCTCCCGTGGCCTCCTTCTTCCCTCCTGAAGCCAACTCCACTACTTTTTTAGGTTTGCGTTAGACATACACTATATTACCAAAAGTATTGGGACAGCTGCCTTTTCACGCACATTAACTTTTAAAGATCTGGTTATTTTTGAACAACACACAACACAGTATACGTTGAGCATATAAGTACATTGTTGAAACCCTCAGGAGATCATTTAAATTGAATTAAGCGGTCTTTCAAGGAAAGCAAAGATCGGAAGGGGAAGTCCCACACATTGTCCCAGTCATCATTGTCTAGATCAGGTATATCTCACAGCCATCTAGCCCTGAGACCCTCCAATACTGGGAGAGAAACTGAAATGAAATGAGAGTACAATCTAGAGGTGGGTTTCTCCGAACAATCAGAGTCAGACTATAGCACCGTCTCAAGGATTGATTGTTCAATCAATGGGTTCGCTTGATGGAACTGAACACGGAAGGCATGGGAAATACCGATAATGATATGAACTAGGTAGATTGAAGGTTGAAGTAAGTAAGGACAGGGGAGACAATGCCTGACCAGTGACAATCTAAGAAACAAATTTAATTTTGTATTTAGTCCCCGCAATGGGTTCCGGTAATTTATAGAACTGAGGGAGGGTGGGGTTCAGCCACAAGGGGGCATTCGGGGAGATTACTGCCCTGGGGTAATGCTCACATCTCAGACCAGCCCCCCAAGCTCAGATGGTGTTGAGCATTAGGGGGAGTCAAATCACAGGGGGCTTCTAAATAAAAGAAATTTGAGAGCTTCCAGGGAGTTTAGTACCGCGTCTTTCAGCACTGTGGAGGGGTTGTTTAGGTCTGGACTCAACCACCACGCGGCCGTGACCAGCTGGGTAGCTAGATAGTATTTGCAAAGGTCTGGAAAGGCTAGGCCGTCCTGATTACAGGGAGGCATGAGGGTGGTCAGTTTATACCTAGGAATTTTTGGCCCCCATAGAAAGGAAGAGAATAGTCGTGCAAAAAAGAATTTAGGGATTCATTGGGGGGAATGTCTAAACAAATACGCAAGCTTTTGGAGAATTTTCATTTTCAACAGATTAATGCGCCCCAATAGAAATAATGGTAGGGATTCCGATGCCTTCAGCTTCAGCCGCACATCCCCCAGAACTGGGGTCAAATTCAATGAAAGAAATTCAGAGGCCTGGTGAGAAATCACTACTCCCAAGTACTTAAAGTTTTCAACCCACTGCAATGGAATGTCAGGAGGGGCTGTATTGCTGCTTCAGAATCTATCGGAAACAGTAAGGATTTAGTCCAATTAACTTTAAGACCGGTAACAGATGAGAAAGAGTTTAATATTTGTAAGGCACCTTGTAGGGAGGATCCAGCATAATTTAGAGATAGTAAAAGGTCATCCCGGTACAAGGCTACCCTCTCCTCCAGCCAGCCAATTTGCAGCCCTTTGATATTTGGAGAAGTGTAAATTGGCTGGCTCTATAGCAATGGGAAAGAGAGCCTGAGATAGAGGGCAGCTCTGCCAGGTACCCCTGAATAAAGAGAAAAGGAGTGGCAGGCCTCCCCCCAATCTGACCGCAGCAGGGGGATGCTGATATAAAGTCTGTACCCATTTAATGAAGACTATCGGGAAACCCATTCTGCAAAGCACCTCCCACAAAAAGTGGAAGGACTTTCCAATGTCTAATGAGGCCACAACCCAAGAACCTTCATGAAAATGTGAAGCATGAATGTTAGTGTATAATCTGCATAAGTTCACATCTGTGGCTCTGCCAGCCATGAATCCGCTTTTATCCGAATCAACGTGGGTAGCATAGGCTGTAAATGTCTGGTAATGAGTTTTGTCAAAATCCCAAAGTCAGCATTTAGGAAGGCAATGGGCCTGTAGGAGGCACAAGAGGATGGATCTTTTCGTGACTTACAAATTAGGACTACATGAGCCTGACCCATGGAGTCAGGCAGGGCCCCCTCAGACATACAGTGAGAATACAAGGAAGAGTGGAGCAAGGAGGTCTCCATAGCTCTTGAAGAATTCAATGGGAAGGACATCTGGGTCCCGTGACTTCCCGGCAAGGGAAGGAACCAATAGTTAAAAGAACCTCCTCAGGTGTTATGGGGCGTACTAGGGCCTCCCGCTCCGTGTTCGATAGCCAACCAAGTGCTAAAGGGTCCAATCAAGCCACCAGGTCAGCAGGTTGAAAGTCAGGGGACAGCTGAGATGTTTAAAGTGCCTGGTAAAACCGGTGGAAAGCCTCTAGGGGATTAGCCCGTGAAGAGATTAAGTCACCCGATGGGGTACGTATTTCAGGGATCAAAGTAAGAGACTGCTTATGTTGGGCCATCATAACTAACAGGCGGCCAATGGGGTCCCGCTGTTCAAAAAAACGCTGTTTGTTCTTCTAAAGGTCCATCCTCCTGACTTCAGTTTTGTGAAGGTGTAAGGCTTGTTTAGCTTTAAAATTAGCAAAGTAAAGCTTTAAAATTAGCCTCCAAAGAGTCACCTGCATATTGAGTTACATGTTCGTCTACCGAGGCCTGTTCAAAACTGCAATGGCATCCAAGTCTTAGTCCATAGGGTTCAATGTTGAGTTGGCTCACCCTTTGCAACTATAACAGCTTCAACTCTTCTGGGAATGCTGTCCACAAGGTTTAGTAGTGTGTCTATGGGAATGTTTGACCATTCTTCCAGAAGCGCATTCGTGAGGTCAGCCACTGATGTTAGACGAGAAGGCCTGGCTTGCAGTCCCCACTCTAATTCACCCCAAAGGTGTTCTATCAGGTTGGTGTCAAGACTCTGTGCAGGTAGTCAAGTTCCTTCACCCTAAACTCGCTCATCCATGTCTTTATGGACCTTGCTTTTTGCACTGGTCCAAATCAGTTGGAGGGAGGATTATGGTGTGGGGTTGTTTTTAAGGGGTTGGGCTTGTTCCCTTAATTACAGTAAAGGGAACTCCTAAGGCGTTAGCATACCAAAACATTCCAGACAATTTCATGCTCCCAACTTTGTGGGAACAGTTGGAGGTTGGCCCTTCCTGTTCCAACATGACTGTGTACCAATGCACAAAGCAAGGTCCATAAAAACAAGGATGAACAAGTTTAGGGTGGAGGAACTTGACTGGCCTGGACAGAGTCTGGACCACAACCCATAGACTGCGAGCCAGGCCTTCTCTCCAACATCAGTGCCCGAACGCACTAAATACATTTCGGGAAGAACAGTCAAACATTCTCATAGACACACTCCAAAACCTTGTGGACAGCCTTCCCAGAAGGGTTGAAGCTGTTATAGCTGCAAAGGGAGGGCCAACTCAATATTGAACCCTACAGGCTAAGACTTGGATGCCATTTAAAGTTCATGTGCGTGTAAAGGCAGGCGACCCAATACTTTTGGTAATATAGTGTAGCTCATAGCTTAAGGAACTCCTAGCAACCTCTGGAGGAACCTTAGAGCTCCACAGAACCCTGATTCAGAAAGGCTGCTCTAGATAATATAATGCATTTACTCAGGGTATATACACTATAGTAAGGATAAATGGTTTACATTGCTTACCACTATACTGGATTTATCAGATAATGCTTAAAAGTAATTTTAAAAACTTATCTTGAAACTGGTATGTCTTTTCAAGTCAAAATGATACAGTTGCGCCACCTCCACCAAGGTACTATACACCTAATATACTTTAAATGGGGAAAATAGATGACTCGTCCTGCCAGGAAGGACATGCATATATATGGTTTAGGAATAAGACCATTCTAGTTTAAATTGACTGATTTTTTGGGGGGTTCTCTCCTTGTCCTTTGAAACCCTGGTATCTGTTTATTGACCATCCTTGGGGATCCAAAGATGGATAATGCTACTAAAACTTTTTAAAACTGTTATATTTATATGTGTAGCACTACCCCTGCAGGGGTCGCTGGTAATAGCCAGTCTTTCCTAATAGTACAGAGGCTGCCCACTGCCACATGAAACAGTCCATTTACTCTGGCTCCAATAACACAGTCTAGGGCAGTGATGGGGAACCTTCGCATTCCCAGATGATTTGTAACTACATTTCCCATGTTGCTCATGAACTATGCAGTGTAGTTGAGCATCATGGGAAATGTAGTTACAAAACATCTGGGGTGCCAAGGTTCGCCGTCACTGGTCTAGGGGATGTCTTTTTGAAATGTATTGCTTGCTGAATTTTAAACAGAAGAGGGGTTAGAACATGGGATTCTCCAAACAATGATCAGCAACAGAAATGTGAGTACAATCTTCTCCCTAGTCTCTCTCTGGAGGTAATTGGGAACAGCGAGCAGTCTAAGGCCTCACAGCTGCAATTCTCTTTGGCACTTGGTTACCTTGCGCCATTGTACAACTATTGGTACCAAAGTGGTTTCCAGGAAGCTGCACAGTAACAGAGGAATACTTTCCTCTAGACTCACATTCCAGGATTCTACTGAGGCCAATGGAATGGCCAGTACTCTGAGACCCTATGACAGCTATCTCAGTCTGTGCTACTTCCGGCAACTACTGTATACCCAAAAAATACACACAGTCACTAGAAACCAACTCGCAAGTCCCCAGAACAGCTGCCACCAGTTTCCTCCGGCTACTCTCCGAGGCTTTAGACTATTTAGCACCTCCCCAGCCACCTTCTGAACACTCCTTTGCAGTGATTGGCCAGGCAATGATAAATATTCAGGCTGCTATTTGAATCTCATTCCTTATGCTCTGGTAGCTTCTTCCAGTGGCAGGGGGAAGCAATCAAACTCCCAGCCTGTGAAAACCCTGAACAGACCAAAACAAAACAATCACTGCTTCCTTGACTATAAAAGGAGGCAAAAATAAAATTTGCCTAGCACTCTATGCTAGGAGGGTTTTACATCTGAGTTGTTCTTAAATGGATACAGATAGAGTCCTTACCAGGGCTGCTGTTAGAAATCGTGGGGCCCCGTACGGACTGCCTGGCAGCCCCCCCCCCCCAAGAAAATATTAAAGATATATTTAGCTAAAATTACAACAAAATCACTATTAACAGACACAAATATAACATAACTCACATAATTCCTGCAAAATCTAAAAAAAAAAACTATAGTAAATAAAAATGAAGATGAGATGAGAAAAATATACAGGCTGAACAGTTGGAGCTCAGTGATCACAGAGACAGAGAGAGAGAAACAAAGTTACAAATAAACTCCTGAGCAGAGATAACATTAGAGCCAGTGCTGGGAGGGGGGCCCACACATGGAAGGGGATTAGTGAGGGATGGCTGTCTCTTTCTAAGCAGATAAAAGCTGATCACAGGAAGAAGGACAGATCAGATTGGAGGAAGATTTCTGTATTTGTTGTCCATCACTAATCACCCTCTTCCTGGTGGCCCCCCTGTGTGCTCGGGCCCCCTTCAAGAGGGCTGGTGGTCCCCGCCTATCAGCGGCCCTGGTCCTTACACTCGAGGGACTGGAAGGCATTGCTAATCAATGCTATCCCACTCTACAAACTTATGAAGTTGGTGAATGCCCCAAAAAATTCTATACAGTATGTTTCAGGTATATTGAGAATCAAGACACAGTGGATTACTTACTTGACACAAATCCACAAGAGACAGTATCGATTAATTTATAGCAAAAATGGATCGCTTTTTTAGATATCATTATTTCTGTGTACAAGCTGACTAAGGGTGATGCCAGATGGGCGATTCTGCCACTAGAGACTACTAGAGGACTATCTGTCCCTATGGATTTGCTCTCTTTGTAGCAAGATGCAGTAATATGTCGCTCCGTCACTGGCCTGGATGCTGTTGAATCTCGAAGAGTTGCGATGGCAGCGACATTTCTCAGGCTCAGCTGCTGAAGGAACAATTCCATGGAGACAAACACATGGCCTACCACCAGAAATGGACAAATTGCCAGCAATGGGCTCGCCAGCGGCAGAGTCTTCCATCTGATATCAGCCCAAGATTTCTACTTATACATTCCAGAATTGTGTTTGTTTCTTCCTTGTTTACTTGTTGCATTGTTAAATTTAATACCGCTGTAATCTAATACCACGTAATACTGTAAGGAGTCCATTGCATTAGATGACCACTAATCTTATTTATTTGTAGAGTATGCAATAGATGTCACATTGATAACTGAATATTGTTTTTCAGGGTTAGACCTTATGTACTACAATTCTTTACACCGTGTACATTTCTTTACTTTGCTGCTGTGTACTTTGTACTTGTGGATAATCAGCAATAAAAAAGAAAAAAAACTTTAAAAACATAGTTCATTTTTTTTACAGATGTTCATACATCTGACCAAAGATTGGTGCATTTGAAGGAATTTGGTCCCGAAGATGGACAGTTCCTCCAAATCAGGGACAGTTTACAGTGAAAAATGCTTTTGGAAAATCTCATAAAACAATACAATACTGACAACACAATTGTTTTATTGACTATCAAAAACGTAGGTTAATTTGAAATTATTCTACAATGGAAACCAGAATCTCATCAGGCTTAACCACTTCAATACCGGGCACTTTCCTCCCTTCCTGCCCAGGCCAATTTTCCCCTTTTAGCGCTGTTGCATTTTGAATGACTATTGCGCGGTCATGCAACACTGTACCTACACCAAATTTATGCTATTTCCCCCCACAAATAGAGCTTTCTTTTGGTGGTATTTGATCACCTCTAGGTTTTTTCCTTTTTGCTAAAAAAAATAAAAAAAGACCGAAAAGTTTGAAAAAAAAAAAAAGTTTTTTTGTTTATGTTATACAATTTTGTAAATAAATAAGTTTTTTCCTGCACTGATGAACACTGATGAGACTGCACTGACAGGCACTGATGAGGAGGCACTGATGGAGTGGCACTGATGGGCACTAATGGGCACTGATAGGCAGCACTGGTGGGCACTGATGGGCACTGACAGGCGGCACTGATCGGCACTGATAGGCAGCACTGATGGGCACTAATGGGCACTGATAGGCGGCACTGGTGGGCAATAATGGGCACTGGTGGGCGACACTAAAAGATGGCAATGATGGGCACTTGTGGGCAGCACTGATGGGGGGGCACTGGCGGGCAGCACTGATGGGGAGGGCAATGGGGGGCTCCCTGAGCCCTGATTGCCATCCCTGGTGGCCATAGTGGGCATCCCTGGGGTCATAGTGGGCATCCCTGGGGTCATAGTGGGCATCCCTGGTGGTTCTAGTGGCATCCCTCCCCCCGAGGGTCTGCACTGGTAATCAATGATCTGATTACCAGTGCCGACCCCCCCCCCTTAGGCACGAACTAAGGAAAGCCGATCAACGGCTGTTCCTGTTTACTATGTGACCAGCCGTGATTGGACACGGCTGATCACATGGTAAAGAGCTACGTCAGTAGTCTCTTTACCGAGATCGGAGATGCAGGGTGTCAGGCTGACACCTCGCATCACCGATCGCTGCTCTGCACGCCCCCGGGGGGCGCCCAGAGCTGTATTATCCTGCCGCCGTCATATGATGTCCGGTCAGCATAATACAACCACATTCCCGCCGTCAATTGCCTATAGGGCGGGCGGGAAGTGGTTAAACTCTAAAATGTTTCAAATTTTTAATAATAAATGATCCCTCTGGGGAGTTTCAGATGTGAACATGGCTATGGTATCACTTAGACCAGTGATGGGGAACCTTGGCACCCCAGATGTTTTGGAACTATATTGCCCATGATGCTCATGCACTCTGCAGTGTAGTTGAGCATCATGGGAAATGTAGTTCCAAAACATTTGGGGTTCCAAGGTTTGCCATCACTGATTTAGACCTATAGCTGTATTCCAGATGTGACCAATTTTAGTGCAAGAAGAGTTAAAGAATAGGTTCACCTTTCGTAACATGTTACAATAATAACAAAAATATTTGGATGGTTAAGGTAAAATTTTTTCAATATACAACATATCGATCCCCATTGGGTGTTCTTTTAGTGCCGTGGTTTTTTGGCTTGGGGCTTAGTAGGCTGTGCCCTAAAAACAGCAAGCAGAGAGAAGACGAGTAATCACCAGTAGGGATAAGCTTTGGTTCGGATTGAACCCAAGTAAGTTGAACCTTGAAGTAAGCTTTCATTGCTAGGCCAATGAGTTGCAGGTGGGGGAATCCCAGCCCAACAGCTGTATGTAGACAAAGAGGTGGAGAATGCTTGTGAAAACAATGACCTAATATGACAACATGGCCATTATGGTAGAGGACATTAACTTATTATGGTCATTTGGCGATATTAGGATGATGATGTCACAAACATCCCCACTTTGTTTTGTGCAGTTGTGGGTGGAAGAAACCCTGCATGCAGCTCATTGGCCCACCAATGTGTCACAGTCAGGGGTCAGGCTCGGAAACCAGTAGCTATAGCAGCAGAGAGGCTCCCACTGACCAGCAGGATAGCTACACAAGCAAGTGACACTGGCGGATGCCGAAGCCTTCAACTGCCTTTACCAGGGCTCCTGATGGTGGAGATGTGTTTTGCTGCATGTCATGGTCCTCAGGATCCCCCAACCCAGAGGTGAACGAGCCAGGGTCCAATAACAAATATAGCAGGTAGGGATCAAGCAGAATCGTATTCAGTAAACAAGCCAAAGGTCAGTAACAAGTGGCAGGTTGGGATCAAGCAGAAGCATAGTTGAGGAACAGGGGAGGACTGGGCCAGGGGGCAGGGAGGCAATTGCCCCCTGCGCCTCACTGATGCCCTGTAAATAGGCTGCACCACTTCTGCCACAGACATGCCTAAAGGATTCCCGATGAAAAGAAGTAAAAAGTCTCTTCCACTGACATACTGAGTGCGGGATGAAGACAAGGACAGAGCGCAGCCTCCCTCCCAGCATGGATAGTATAAACTGTGTCTGAGCAGAAGCCAGTTCCATGCCCCACTTGAGACTTTCCTCCCCTGACCAGCCTGACCAAGCTGTCCCAGCTCCCCCCAACAGCCCCCTGCTAGCCAGGTTGGGAACCCGGATTCAGCCGGTGAGTAGAGAGTACCTGTAAAAAGGGCTTCAGCTTGGAATGGGGGGTCAGGAGGAGGACGGGAGGAGGGAGAGTGGGAGGGGGGCCAAGTTGCTGCACCATGGGCCTCTGGTTTGTACTTGTCCCCTGGGCTGAAAGTTGCCAGTCTGCCCCTGTCGAGGAACAAGCCAAAGGTCAGTAATGAGTGCTAGTGAAGATAAGGACAGCTGCAGGTATGCAAAAATGTAATATATTGGCTGGAGAGAGCACAATAATCTGGAAAACAGGAAATGCAGAGACATGGCTTAAATCAGGAAGTTCATGGGAGGAACAAAGTTTAAGGTTCATCAGAAACAAGAGACATAACAAGATTGTCCAAGAGATTAGATAGGGTACTGTCCCGCTCTCAGGTGGCCCAGTGAGAAGAGCTACAACCAGGCATCACAGAGGTTTCAGGTTTAAATCAAGACCCTAGCACAATGACAGCTCCCTTCCAAATTCAGGTTGAGTCCAAACCCAAGCTCACCCCTAGTTCCAGTATTGACTGTGGTCTCCCTGCAGTTGATCTTTTCCTCGCTACAGACTTGCTATATCTTGTTCAACACTAATTAATGAGCTTTCTTTCCTTCTTCGTGTCAAAGTTGCCCTTGTGATGACTGGTGGAGGAATATTCATGAAGCAGCTGGAGAGGTGCAGAAAGCACAGATTTATAGAATGTATGAAGAAGGGAAGGGAGATCCCTCCACTGCAGGTCCTCAGCTAAAGCTTTTTCTCCAGCAAGGAGAACAGTGAACAGCACCAAAGAACAGCGAAAATCAAATCACAATCAGAATCACATGTGACTAGCAGTCGGAGGTACAATGACTAAGATGATCTCACACTGCAGATGTTAAGTTTAGCCATGAGGCTCAAGGTGCAGAAACTGTGCTGCATTTTTTAAGGAGGAATTCCAGACAGAAGGTAAATTTCTTATTGCACTACCTAAAGCAAACCTTCAATCCATCTGTGACTCTCTGTGATTTGACCCTTACCCTCCCCCTCCCCCAACACAATTGGATATTATTTGATGGGCAAGAGGGGTTAGATTGTTTTTTAACTGATCCTGGTCCTTCCGAGTTTCTTGCCTACACAATGATGACACCCTTCCGCTCTGCCTGATAAGTCCTGGGATACTGACATTACCCAAGATGCTTTGGGTCAATCTCTGCTGCAATGCACATCCACCAGGCTTTCTGAATCGCCACGTATCATCAGGGGGTCAGCTCAAAGTATCTAGAAAAGACAGCTAACCTCTTGATGACATCAGAGGAGAAGATGGTGGCATGGGTACTTGGAGTGCTGAAATGAAGCGGAGACCGACATTAGACAATGCTTGAACTCAAAGACAATGGGCAGCTCTGTCATTTAAAGAGTGCTAACCTTTTCAAATTTCAAACTGTTTGTCTGTGGATTTATTAATTTAAAGAAGAGTATATTATTTTTGGTGGAAAGCCACATGGTATGGTGACAAGCCAAAGGCAGCAAATACACAGTATATCCAAACAGAGACTTGGAAATACACACATCCTTAGGTCTAGCAGGCGCTGTTCAAGCTCAAGGGTGTAGAAACAGCTGGTTCTTCGTGATACAGTTGACAACTTTCCTGACACACCTAAATCCAAGAGAAGTTGGTCAACATCTCCAAGAATACAGTAGATACAGTCCAAGGTTGAGGGGCATACATTGAGCCCCATCCAGCCCATAGGGGAACTTTATAAGGATTCCACATTTTAAAAGTAAGCTCCCACGCCTAGCCAAGGATGACATCCCCAGCCCTGCCCAATGTGTCCCAGGTAACTGACATCACCCAAGAGGCTTCAGGTCGATTTCTGCTGCACTGCACATCCAATGCAGTACGGTAGAGAATAGAGATGCATCACCATGTATCATCAAGGGGCCAGCTCAAAGAATCTGGAAAAGACAGCTAACTTCTCGATGACATAAGTTGACGATGGTAGCTTGTGACCTGAGATCAGGTGGTGACTGATGCTAGACAATGCTGTATTTACTGGGCAGGTGAGTATGTTGTTTAAGGAGAACGCAGCTGTCAAGGTAATGGAGGCAAAATAATTAAAAGGAAGGAGTAAAGCCCCTCCTTAAGCACAATAAACATTTTATCAGGGTCCGGATCTGAATCTGCGACCTCTGTGGTGTTTGACTGTGGATCTTTCACTATGCAACTTAAAATATTGAAAAGCTTCGGGCCCATCCAGGGACGCCAAAAATAAAAAAATAAAAATAAAATATTGAAAAGCATCCTGTCTAATCTGTAAGGACAATCTTGCCTTGTCGCTTGTTTCTGGTGAACTTTGAACTCTTTGCTCCTCCCATGAATGTATTTGAGCCATGTTTCTGCACTTCATTTTTGCCAGATTATTGTGCTCACTGCAGCCAATATCTTGCTCCTTTGCGTACCTGCAGCAGTCCTTATCTCCACTGCCATCCATTATCGACCTTTGGCCTGTTCCTCGACTATGCTTCCGCTTGATCCCAACCTGCAACCACTTGTTACTGACCTTTGGCTTGTTTACTGACTAAGCTTCTGCTTGATTCCTACTTGCTATAACTGCTACTAGACCCCCAGCTTGCATGCCTCCTGGTGGGCCGATCCTGAGGACCACAAACTGGTACTAATGGCACTTTTCCACTGCAAGTACCGGCTCGGCTCTACTCGGCCCTGCTTGGCCCGGTTTGCTTTTCCACTGCTGGTACCGCATGGTATAGTGTCGGAACGGTTCGGTATGGTATAGGTTTGCTTTTCCACTAAAGTAGTACTAAAGTTAAGTGGGTGGGATAACAACGGGGTGGGTGGGATTCTCTGACCAATCAGTGGCTAGTAGTGACTGCATGCAAAGGATTGTGGGATATGGTACCAGTTTGGTACCTGTTGGAACCACAATCGAGTAGGTACTGTTTTTTCAGAGCCGTACCGTACCGTACCGTTCGGTTCCATGCAGTGGAAAAGCAAACCTATACCGTACCCTATACCATGCGGTACCAGCAGTGGAAAAGCACAAAAGCGTGCCGAACCGGTACGGTTCCATGCAGTGGAAAAGCACCATAACATGCAGCAAAACCCATCTCCCCCATCAGGAATTCTGGTGAATAGCAGTTAGTACTTAGACCTCACACCTTGAATGAGCCTGTGTCATCCGCCAGAGTCACCTGCTTGTGTACTCATCCTGCTGGTCGGTTGGATCCTCTCTACTGCTATAGCTTCAGCTTTCCAACCCTGACCCCTGACTATGAAACATTTCTAGATGTGTTACGTAATTGTAAACCAGTAAAAGACCAGACCATGAGTAGATTAACTGGCTGTTTACTGAAGGAATTCACACTAAATTGACAATAGACAACAAAATGGAAAGGAGGTATGCAGGGGAAACAGCAAAGGTGCGCAAAAAATGCTACAGATGCTAGAATAACAGAATGCCAGAAGTTGTTTCTTAAGAGGGCGTTAGGCAGGAGCACAATGCAGATTAACAGGTTCTAAGAGTTTTATACAGTTCAATCTAATGTAAATACTGTTACTTGAGATTTCCAGGGGAGTAACTTCCTTCTCAAGGGAGTGTCCTGCATCTGGCAGTACAGGTGTTTGTCCAAAGAGTTCTTGATCTTTGTCTGCAGTGGAAAAAAAACAGGTGACTCTGGTCAGGATACACTAGCAGGTGGCTGTATGCACATATCTATCCCACTGGAAACTCAGCACTTTAGGAACAACTCTTGCAGAGTGCTCTACAGTGACTGGGACTTGCATGGTAGTTGCTTGCTCTTCTCCTCACCGGTGGTCCAGCCACTGGGGGTGACCCCTCTGAACACAGGAGGGCAGAAAGTACTGAAATTTTTATCTGCTAGCCCTTTTAATTAGTCCAGTAGATGATGGGAACCCAAGGGATTGTGGGGAACAGAGTTAAAGAAGCTCATGTCCACCACTGAGGAAGGCAATAAAAGGGGCACTCCACTACAGATGTTCCCATTAACATAGCAAATGTTTAAATTTTTGAGTTTAAGCCCACTTTTTAAATAATATACAGGATTATATAGCGTCAACAGTTTTGGCAGCATGTACAACATGAGGTACAGGTTCAGGTACAGTTACAATACAATTCAATACAGAATGAAACAGAGGGCCCTGCTCATTAGAGCTTACAATTTAAAAGGGAGGGTCAAGTGATACCAAAAGGCAATAAATGTGGCGGATGAGCTGATGGTAAAAATAAAAGTACAGCTGTTCGGTGGGACAGGGTTTTCAGGGATCGTCTAACAGTGAACAGAGTAGGAGACAGCCAGACAAATTGAGGTAGGGAGTACCATAGGATGTGAGAGGCTCAGTAGAAGTCCTGGAGCACGGGAGAAGGTGACAAGGGAGCTAATTTGTTGAGTGAGTGGAAGCCAGTAGAGGGATTGGCAGAGAGGAGTAGCAGACATTGAATGATTGGTAAGGTGGATAAGCCTGGCAGCAGCATTTATGATGGACTGAAGGGGGGATAACCAATATAAAGGAAAGCCAATGAAGAGGGAGCTGCAGTAGTCAAGTTGCGAGATGACCAGAGAGTGAATTAGGAGCTTGGTGGTGCGACTGGTTAAGAAGGGGCATATTTTGGAGATGTTGCATAGGTTGAGATGGCAACTTTTGGACGTCGGGCTGAAAGGAGAGTTCAGAGTCCAGGATTACTCCTAGCAGCCTGGCATGCAGAGACAGGTTAGAAAATGTGCTATTGATCTTGAGGGGGAAGAGGCACGTGGGGGAGGAAATATTAAGAGCTTGGTTTTGGATATATGAGGAAGCAGTGTGACATCCAGACTGGTATGTCTGTTAGTAAATTAGTGCTGCGCATGGAGTGATGGAATGAGCTGAGAGATAGGTTTGGGTGTCATCATTGCAGAAATGGTATTGGAAGTCATGGGAGGCTATTAGCTGACCCAGGTAAGAGGCGTGGATCGAGAATAGGAGGTGCAGATCCAAGAACAGAACCTTGCGGGAAACCCAGATGGAGACAGCTAGAGTAGAGGAGGAGATATAATTGTAAGTGATGCCAAAGCTGCGGTGGGATAGGTAGGATGAGAACCACCGAATAGTACAGTCATGGAGACCAAAGGGGTGGAGTTTTTTTTTTTTATGAGAAGGGGGTGGTCCACTGTGTCAAATGCAGCTGATCGGACTCAGCTGATCACAGATCAAGGTAAAGGGCCAATCACAGCAGCCCTTTACCACCTGATCAGCTGTGTCCAATGACAGCTGATCATGGAAGTAAACACAAGCTGGTTGTTATGGGCTTTTCTTTCCTCATGCTGAGAGACAAAGAGAGCTGATAACCGGCTTGTGTTAAAGAGGCATCGGCACTGATAATCAGGACACTGTTTATCAGTGTCCTGATTATCAGTGCAGTCCCAACAGTGCCCACCAGTGCTGCCAATCAGTGCTGCCAATCAGTGCCTCCTCATCAGTGTCACTGATCAGTGCTGCCTATCAGTTCCACCTATGAGTGCCACCTATTGGTGCCATCTATTGCCACTTTTCCACTGCAAGTACCGGCTCGGCTCTACTCGGCCCTGCTTGGTCTGGTTTGCTTTTCCACTGCTGATGAGGCGGCAGTGATGGGCACTGATGAGGAGGCACCAATGAGGCGGCACTCATAAGCAGCACTCATATGGCACTTTTCCACTGCATGGAACCGAACGGTTCGGCTCGCTTTTGTGCATTTCCACTGCTGGTACCGCATGGTACGGTGTTCGAACGGTTCGGTATGGTACGGTATGGTTTGCTTTTCCACTAAAGTAGTACTAAAGTTAAGTGGGTGGGATAACAACGATTCTCTGACCAATCAGTGGCTAGTAGTGACTGCATGCAAAGGATTGTGGGATATGGTACCAGTATGGTACCTCTTGGAACCACAATCGAGGTGGTACTGTTTTAGAGAGCCGTACCGTTCAGTTCCATGCAGTGGAAAAGCGCCGCGTGCTGTACTGTACCAAACCGTTCCTACACCGTACCATGCGGTACCAGCAGTGGAAAAGCACAAAAGCGAGCCCAACCGTTCGGTTCCATGCAGTGGAAAAGCGCCATATGAGTGCCGCCTCATTGGTGCCTCCTCATCAGTGCCGCCTCATCGGTACCACCTATCAGTGCCCATAAGTGCTGCCTATCAGTTCCGCCTATGAGTGCCACCTATGAGTGCTCCCTATGAGTGCCGCTTATGAGGGCCCCTTATTAGTGCCTCCTCATCAGTGCCCATCAGTGCCGCCTATAAGTGCCACCTCATTAGTGCCTCCTCTTCAGTGCCCACCAGTGCCGCCTCATCAGTACCACCTATCAGTGCCCATAAGTGCTGCCTCATCAGTGCAGCCTCATCAGCGCACATCAGTGCAGACTCATCAGCGCACATCAAGGAGAAGAATTACCTGTATGCAAAATTTTATAACAAACTATGAAAAATGTTTTGTTTTTTCAAAATTTTCCGTCTTTTTTCATTTGTTTAGCAAAAATTTAAAAAACCTACTGCTGATTAAATACCACCAAAGGAAAGCTCTATTTGTGTGAAAATAATTATAAACATTTCATATGGGTACAGTGTTGCATGACTGCATAATTGTCATTCAAAGAGTGACAGCACTGAAAGCTGAAAATTGGCCTGGGCAGGAAGAGGGTAGTGCCCAGTAGGCAAGTGTTTAAAGAGTAATTTCAAGTTTTTCATATTTATATTTATTACATTTAAAGAACAGTGTATTGTTTTTGGTGGAAAGCCACATGGTATGGTGACAAACCAAAGGCAGGAAACGCACAAATATATACTGTAAATGCAAACAGAGAAATCGGAACACATACATCCCAGGTCCGGCAGGTGCTGTGCAAGTTCAAGGCTGTAGAGACAGCTGGTACTTTGTGATAAAGCTGACAACGTCACAGACACACCTAAATCCAAGAGAAAACAGTCAACATCCCAATAAATACCAATCATCACCTGCCACCTCCATTTTATATTAAAATGCAAAGAGAGGTGATGATATTCAAAGCGGAATAACCAATGCCAGCCAATTGAAAGCTGAAGTTTAGGTATGGCAGTTATTACATAGTTACATTGTTCCAGTTTGGACCAATGGAAGTATGTAGGTGCCATGCCTGTGGGTTCCCTGCAGTGATGCCAACCTCCTGAAGTGAAATTTACTGACAAAGTCACATTTTTTACTTTTCGTGGAAATATCAGTGTTTTACCACTTCTGGACCGGAAGGTTTTACCCCCTTAGTGACCAGGCCATTTTTTGTGATACAACCAGGGCCGGTGCTAGACTATTTTGCGCCCTAGGCAAGACCAGCTACTTGCACCCCCCCCCCCCAAAAAAAACTGTACACATTGCCCCCCTTCCTGCACATAATGCCCCCCCTTCCTATACGCACTGGCCCCCTTTAACCCCATACAACCCTTCCTGTACACACTGCCCCCCTCTCTAGAGATGACATCCACTGGGGATGAGGAGATGACAGGAGAGGAATGTGGCACTGGCCATGGCTGTGCCCTAGGTGGCAGTGTGCCCTAGGCGGCTGCCTAGTTCGCCTAGTGGTAGCACCGGCCCTGGATACAACACTGCGTTACTTTAACCACATTAAGACCGCCCGTCGCAGATTTACTGCGGTAGGCAGCCTCTCCTGCATGAACCGACGTAGCCCTACATCGGTCGCGCGCATGGTGCTGGGGGGGGCGAGCGGTGATGCCAATGCACGGGGCCGGCGGCCGCGATTGCCACTGGGCACCCGCGATCGCTCCCTGCTTAGAGAGAAGGACGGTCAGCTGTTGTAAACATGGCTGACCGTTCTTCTCTGCGAAATGATCACAGAGCGCCTGTGAACCTTCTAGTGTGCGGCGTATGGTCTGAGCACTGATAGGTTGACCCCCCCACCCCTTCAACCTCTGCAGCAATGCTGGCAACACTCATACGTCTATTTCCCAAAGACAACCTCTGGATATGACGCTGAGCACGTGCACTCAACTTCTTTGGTGGACCATGGCGAAGCCTGTTCTGAGTGGAACCTGTCCTGGTAAACCACTGTATGGTCTTGGCCACCATGCTGCAGCTCAGTTTCAGGGTCTTGGCAATCTTCTTATAGCCTAGGCCATCTTTATGCAAAGCAACAATTCTTTTTTTCAGATCCTCAGAGAGTTCTTTGCCATGAAGTGCCATGTTGAACCTCCAGTGGCCAGTATGAGAGAGTGAGAGCGATAACAGCAAATTTAACACACCTGAGACCTTGCAACACTAACGAGCCACATGACGCAAGGGAGTGAAAATGGCTCTGTCCCTTTTCGACCCCATAGATCCCCCATCAGAGCAGGCCAGGCCAGGGCCCCACATAGTTCTCCTTCAGACCAGGGCCACATAGATCCCCCTATAGGTCAGGGTCCCTCATAGATTCCTCCTTTAGAGCAGGCCAGAGTCCCCCATAGTTCCCCCTTTAGAGCAGGCCAGGGTCCACCATAGATCCCCCTTTAGAGCAGGCCAGGATCCCCATAGATCCCCCTTTACTCTTACCTTTTCACCTATATTCCCCGAGCTACCAGGTTTTCCTGCACCACCAGGCTCTCCCTGTAAAGAATATATATACATATATATATATATATATATATTTAGCCAATATGACCCCCTTTAGAGCAGGCCAGGGTCCCCATAGATCCCCCTTTAGAGCAGGCCAGGGTACCCCATAGATCCCCTTTAGAGCAGGGTCCCCATAGATCCTTCTTTAGAACAGGCCAGGCCAAGGTCCCCCCTAGATCCCTTTTAGAGCAGGGTCCCCAAAGATTCTCCTCATAGAGCAGGCTAGGCACTTTCCAGGGGGGGGGGGGCCCTTGCCCCCCCTTGCGGGCACCCATACACTGAAGTCTTCCAAGTCATTTTTTTTATAGCCTATATAGCAACATAAAATACAACAGAACATAATTGTGCATTTGATCAAATGTAATATACATTTTAGGTTGAATGGCCCTTTAGGAACTTGCAATCAAGTTCAATTTTTCAGGGGAGAAATTTGCAATTTTTTTTCTATTCTTGCGCTTTATAAAGATCTCCGCTCCAATTAACCGTAAGGTGGAAATTACACGTAATTAACAGCAGACCCACAACTTTGTGTGAAGATGCAGTCCTCAGCATTTCCTCCAAGCCAACCCTATAATTACACGCTGCGCTGCCTCTGTCATTAAGGGAAAGGCAGTGTAAATACATTAGTTGGTCTATCTGTAATTAGATCAAAACTATTCAGAGATGAAAAACGATCGCCATGTACGAACTGTTACTAAAAACAACAAGCAGAAGCCAAACAAATATACAGGACCCAGAATAATGACAAACCGAATAATGACATTCATGGCGTCCTATTATTCAGCGTGAAATGTGCGTTCTTTTAAACGTTTGACTAAATTCAAATTTTCTATATTATTCATAAAGCTTCACTCACACCAAAGCAGATTTCACGTGTCCAATCAGGGAAACTCGGGCTGCCCTATGCACTAAAAATCACACAAAGAAGTGGATGACCCCTTTTTTTTAACCAGTTCAGGACCGGAAGATTTTCCCCCTTAATGACCAGGCCATATTTTGCGATTCGGCACTGCGTGACTTTAACGGACAATTGCACAGTCGTACGACGCTGTACCCAAATAAAATCGATGTCCTTTTTTTCCCACAAACAGAGCTTTCTTCTGGTGGTATTTGATCCCCTGTGCGATTTTTATTTTTTGCGCTATAAATCAAAAAGAGCGACAATTCTGAAAAACAAAAACAATATTTTTCACATTCCGCTATATGACATTCCCAAAAAAAAAAAATGTAAAAATCAAAATTTTTTAGCATTTTAGGCCAATTTAATTTCTGCTACATATTTTTGGTAAAAAAAAACAGAACAGAACCCTATTTAATGGAACGGACGCAAAATCGGATGTCAGCGGTGTCATCCGCTGACATCCGCAATCATATAGACATACATTATGTCCGTATATCATCCGCAAACGGATGGGATGACATGCGGGCATACGGACCGGATGACACAAAAAAAAAGTGCCGCAGCGGACTAAATAAACTGAGACGTGATAACTTTTGCGCAAACCAATCAAAATACGCTTATTGGGATTTTTTTTTCCAGAAATATGCAGCACAATACAAATTGGCCTAAAATTATGAAAAAAATTTGATTTTTTTTTTGGAATGTTATATAGCAGAAAGTGAAAAATATTGTTTTTATTTTTTTTTTCATAATTGTCACTCTTTTTTTGTTGATGTCGAAAAAAAAATAAAAAAATCGCAGAGGTGATCAAATACCACCAAAAGAAAGCTCTATTTGTGGGGGGGGGGAAAAAGACATCAATTTTTTTTTTTTTTTGGGTACAGCGTCGCACGACCGCGTAATTGTCTGTCAAAGTAACGCAGTGCCCAATGGCAAAAAAATGGCATGGTCATTAAGGGGGTAAAACCAGAAGTGGTTAAGCAATTCACGGTGAAGGTTTGTTGCGCCTGGGTGAATGAATAATGTCCAAATAACATTGTATAATATTAGACTCGCCACACTTTGCCATTTTTATCACTAGATATTCCTGCAACGAAAATCAGTTCTCGGCTTCTGTGCAAAGAAACTTTAGAGGTCTCCTGGTTAAGATTTCAGCACAGGTCATTTACTGTATGCCCAAATTGTATGGGCTTGTAGGAAAACTGTGCAGCTGCTACTGTAAATAATCAACCTACATAAAGTCAATAATCTACGCTAAAGAATCTGCTATAGATGCTTTGCCCCTGGGGCTGAATTGTTCAAATCTATGCAGGAATTAACCAACTTGCAACAAATTAACCACTTATGGACCGCTTACGGTATATTTACTGCGGCAGGTTGGCTCCTACAGAGAAAACGACGTAGGTCCACATCGCTCGCCGGGGGCAGCTAGGGGGTGAGCGCACGCCCCCATATAGAGGCAGAGTTGTATAAAGTACTCAAAACCCATACTTGAGTGCTCGATCAAAAAGTGACTTGAGTAGAAGTGGAAGTGCTCGATCAAAAAGTGACTTGAGTAGAAGTGGAAGTGCTCGATCAAAAAGTGACTTGAGTAGAAGTACTAAAGTATTCAACATTTTTTGTACTTAAGTATTGCATGTAGTTTTTTTTTTTAATTTTGCTACTCAAGTACTGAAAGTAAAAGTACCAGTAGTTTTGAAAAAAAAATGCTACTCAAGTACTGAAAGTAAAAGTACAAGTACTGTGTTATGTAGTTATTAAAGAGGTTGTAAACCGAGAAAAAAATTTTTTCTCTTCTTTACATCCTGAAAGAGAAACACATAATGAGCTAGTATGCATCGCATAGTAGCTCATTATGAAATACTTACCTTAGAACGAGCCCCCGCCGTGCCGTCCGCTTACCTGTATGACGGGCGACATGTATAGTCGCCCGTCTTCCGGGATCGCGGCATCCGGCCATCTGACGGTCACGGCACGGGGCTCTGAAGGAACGGCACGATCTGCCGTTCCTTCAGAGCGCATGCGCCAGTGACGTCACTGGCTGCATTAAAGGTAAATATCTCCTAAACGGTGCATGTTTAGGAGATATTTACAGTACCTATAGGTAAGCCTTAATATAGGCTTACCTATAGGTACAACTTCCTGAGGAGGGTTTACTTCCTCTTTAAAGAAAGAAGTCAAAAGTTTGAACATCATATTGTTTTTTATTATTTCAAATGCAGCTTTTATTTATACATACAGTAGCATTTATTTTCGTATGCGCTGATAATACACATGTTTTGAGCTTCATGAAACCTGCCATCTACTGTTCTGGCAGTGGTCATTTTTATAATAGTAACGAGTAACTATGCAGCCCCAAAAAAAAAAATCGGAGTAGAAGTATTGAAATCATTGAAAAAATGTAGTGAAGTAAAAGTGGAAGTAGGAGAAAAAAATTCTACTCTAGGAAAGTACAGATACCGCCTTTCAGTACTTAAGTACAGTAGTGAAGTAGTTCTACTTAGTTACTATACATCTCTGTATAGAGGGAAGCTGATGCCGTGTCAGGCGGCTCCGATTGCCGCCTGACACCCGCGATCGTTCCCCGCTGAGAGATGAGCATTTACATATGGAGAGAAAGGATAGCTCCCATGGTGTGATAACGTCAAAAAATGACTTTTATTGGCATGAAACATACAAGTGGCAACTCACATTTAGGCTGGAAGAGGTAGGCATGTATTATGGAGTAATTTCAGCCCGGTATCCCACAAAGAAAATGGCCGCCGCGTCCCCCGTTGGTAGCAGCTTGCGGTACGTCACGTTGCTACCAACGGGGGACGCGGCGGCCATTTTCTTGGTGGGATACCGGGCTGAAATTACTCCATAATACATGCCTACCTCTTCCAGCCTAAATGTGAGTTGCCACTTGTATGTTTTATGCCAATAAAAGTCATTTTTTGACGTTATCACACCATGGGAGCTATCCTTTCTCTCCATATGTAAATGCATATGAGAGGAGCGGGTAAGAACGATCAGGGAGCCGGTGTAGGATATTCTGTCTGCAGTTTCCGGATTTGATCCCCTGCTTTCCATGATCCCTGTAATGAGGATCATGGAGCTTTGGTAAGAGGCCAATTTATCTCCATGGTGGTGGCTGCTCTCACACTTTGCTCTGGATGGTGGATTTTTTTGCATGTTTGCATTTGGGACTGCACCTTTCAGCTCTTTGTGGAATCTCTTTATTATTATGTATTATTTTGCCGTGCATGATCATCTCATGGACTGATGGACTATTCGTTCATATATATTGTATTCTCATAGCGCTACACCATTTTTTATCATCAAGGTGGATCAGCAGCCTGGCTGCATCATCATCAATTAGGAGTCCTCGCAACTTGTGAATAGTTAATTTGGAGTATCCCACTATTCCCTTCTCCCATCCCTAATTTAAATAAAACACCAAAAACAACTACATACCCCTGGACTGATCACTGACTGAGCCAAGATGTAAAGTGTTAATCTGTGAATTCCAGCATTGCTAACGGTAACCCAGGGGGACCCGAAAGTGTAATATCCAGCAGTCCTCAAGGGGGCAGTGCTACACAATGAAAGCTGCAAATGTGAAAATATTAAAAATGGCTGTATGATCCATATAAAATATGTGTAAGGATCGATGCACACTGAACATTCTGCTAACTCTCCTAGACTTCCTTCCTCTTGGCAGCAGAGTTTTGGCAGAAGAAACACTTGACACTTGTAAACTTGTATAACTTGCTACGCATGTCAAGCAAGCTTTACAAATATAATTTATTCTGGCTACTGAAATTAATTAACTATCAAGTGCTAAACCTGCTTAGTGCTCAGGTGCATTAAGATTTGTATGGGCGTAGCGACAGGGGTCACCGTTGCGACCCGGCCCCATGCTCCGGGGGGGCCGTCAGCTCCCCTCTACCCCTGGACAGGAGGGGTAGCATATAGAGGAACCGATGCCCTTCATGTTCCTCCTGCAGCCGCTTAATGCCTGCTTCTCCTCCTCTCCCTCCTGCAGGCATTCAGGAGACTTCAGGAGGAACAGGGAGGGAATTGGTTCCTTTATATGCCACCCCTCCTGTCTAGCTTCCTTCTGCTGCCCGCGGGCCCCTCTGCTCTCTCCTGGCCCCACTGTGATCTTCCCCATCAACTTCTGTGCTCTCTTGTCGCCCCCTCCCGCCGGCTGCTGTGGGGGGGGGGGGGGTGTCAGGATTAAGAGTCGGGAAGGGGCCAGTAAATACAATTTTTTCTGCCGCCTTCCTTGTCTGAAATGACAGAATTAGTGAATGAGACCAATCACTGACTGTTCATTCATAGCTGAAGTGTAGTAAACCGTGTTTACTATGCTTCAGTTTGTGAATGAACTGAATGAACGGGAAGCTCTATGCAGAGCTATTCCTGTCTATTCATTCTATGTAGCTGAAGCTATAGAGATGGAGGTTGAGGGCCCTGCTTATTGCGATTTTTTTTTACCAAAAATATGTAGCAGAAAACAAATTGGCCTAAAATGTTCAAAAATTTAGATTTTTAAAATTTTTTTCGGGAATGTCATATAGCAGAATGTGAAATTTTTTTTTTAAATTGTCGCACTTTCTTTGTTTATAGCGCAAAAAATAAAAATCGCACAGGTGATCAAATACCACCAAAAGAAAGCTCTGTTTGTGGGGAAAAAAGGACGTAAATTTAATTTGGGTACAGTGTCGCATGACCGCGCAATTGTCCGTTAAAGTCACGCAGTGCCGAATCGCAAAATAGGGCCTGGTCATTGAGCAGCCAAATCCTCCGGGGCTAAATTGGTTAAGGGGGAAAATCTTCCGGTCCAGAAGTGGTTAAGGTGATAATTAAACTCGGTGTCTAAGGTCCCTTTCACACTATCCGTCCGTCGGACGGACTCCGTTTATCTCAGCGGGGGATCGATCCGCCGATCCCTCGCTGAGCAGGAGGATGACAGCTGTTCTCCGCGCTGTGTGTGGAGACACAGCTGTCAGTTCCCTGTGCATCTCTATGGGGGAATTGTCCGTTCTCATCCGATCCCATCAGATCCGATCCGCTGGATGGATGGAAAATAGGGTTTCCATACGTCCAGATTTGATGGATCGGATCGTGAACATGACTCCGCTGACATCCGATTCCCTTAGGGATGCATGGAGGGACCATTCAGATCCGCCAAGAAAACTGACAGGCGGATCTGAACGGTTCACCTATGTGAAAGAGCCCTTATGGCTCCTTTCACACTATCCGTCCGTCGGACGGATTCCGTTTTTCTCAGCGGGGGATCGAGCCGCCGATCCCCCTCTGAGCAGGAGGATGACAGCTGTATCTCCGCGCTGTGTGCGGAGACACAGCTGTCAGTTCCCCATGCATCTCTATAGGGGAAATCGGATAGGAACGGACCGTCGGTCCCTTCTCATCCGATCCCATCCGATCCGCTGGACGGATGGAAAATAGGGTTTCTATCCGTCCAGATTTGACGGATCGGATGTCTGTGGACATGTCTCCGCTGACATCCGATGCCCCATAGGGATGCATGGGGGGACCGTTCAGATCCGCCAAAAAAACTGACAGGCGGATCTGAATGGTTCACCTGTGTGAAAGGGCCCTTAAGTGCATTATATCAGCCTCAGAACCTGTGTAATTAATATATGTCCTGGAATAAAGGGATGGGGTGGGGTGGCAAACCTAAATTAAACCCATAAGTACTTTTTTTTTAATTCCTTTATTTAGTAAGAGGTTGCAATACAAACAGAGTGAAGGCACAGCAGGTAAAGATGAAACAGTACAATCTGACAACAGCATCATAAACAGCTCTTCATTAAGGTTACCATAGCTGTAAAAATAATATAGTCCACTGGAACAGAAAGGTGAGATCAGTCCCCCCCCCCCATGTGCAAGAGAACAGACATGTCAAATATTACAAAGGATGGCAGATTGGATAACAAGGCAAGGAGTACTTTTTTTTACCACCACTATTCCTTTTAGTGCCGGTTCACACTATAGCCCCGTACACACGTACCGATTGTCGGCCGTAAATATTCGGCCGGCGACCGATCGGGCGATTGTAGGCTTGTTAGTATGATGCTTCCGACAGCCGACAGCGCATTTTCGGACGAACAGAATCTGTCGTGCAGGCATTAAAATTTTTGTTGGTCGTCACCAGAACGGCCGATTGTTCGCCAGTCAGTACAGATTTCGGCCGACAGACAGCCGATTAGCAAGACTGGGCATGCTCAGAAAAGAAAAAAAGACAAGGAAAGTTAACCATCACATGACATCACTTCTGCAGTCGGCTGTTGTTGGCCGACAAAATTCGTGTGCAGGCTTTTGCAGTTTTCAACAGACAAGACAGCCCTGGACAAAAGACGGCCGATCGTTCGGCCGACGATCGGTACGTGTGTACGAGGCTTATAGCGATGTCAGACTTCGCATGTGATTCAGAGTGCACTGCTATGCAAAAATCACATGTGATGTCTGTGCGATGTGTATTCACAGATTGTGACGCTGAATTTGCATCGCTTTCGGACCAAAGTCGTGCAGGACCCTTTTTTTGGTCCTCACCAGAATCGGATCGCATGGGTGCGTGCATTAACTGCACGTAAACGTCCATAAAAATATGCATCAATGCATGTAAATGTGCAGTTCCAGGTGTGAATGGGCACTAAAATGTTGTGTTTGGCATCCCGAAGTGGCAGAAAATGATTGGAAAGTGTTGCATTGAGAGGACAGGGCTCAGCTATAGAGCCTGTGCTAGAACACACAGCTGTGATATAGGGGAGGGGGGGGCCCTATGTGGCCCCTAGTCTTCGCTGTTGATGTTTGTAGAGAGGAGGGAGTGGACTAGCTCAGAGGAAGAGGAGTAGTCTGCCCTTCCTCTTGTAGGATTTGCAGGCAGGGGTGGGGTGAAAGGCAACGTCAGAAGATCGGAACTCCTGGGGAGAGCACACTGCACTTTCCTCCCTCCCAGTCCCAGGAGCAGGACCTCTCCAGTGCTGGATTCAGGTGACTGGCAGGAACTCTCACACTTTCCCTGCTGGGACTACAGAACATCTCCCATACTGCCTGTCCTGGGATCAGACTACAGGACTTGTCTCCCTTTCCATTCAAAGGAGCAGATTACAGGACTTCTCTCCCATTCCCAGGAGCAGACAACAGGACTTCTCTCCCCTTCCATTGCCAGGTGTATACTACAGGACTTCTCTCCCCTTCCATTGCCAGGTGCAGACTACAGGACTTCTCTCCCCTTCCATTGCCAGGTGCAGACTACAGGACTTCTCTCCCCTTCCATTGCCAGGTGCAGACTACAGGACTTCTCTCCCCTTCCATTCAAAGGAGCAGATTACAGGACTTCTCTCCCATTCCCAGGAGCAGACTACAGGACTTCTCTCCCCTTCCATTGCCAGGTGCATACTACAGGACTTCTCTCCCCTTCCATTGCCAGGTGCAGACTACAGGACTTCTCTCCCCTTCCATTGCCAGGTGCAGACTACAGGACTTCTCTCCCCTTCCATTGCCAGGTGCATACTACAGGACTTCTCTCCCCTTCCATTGCCAGGAGCAGACTACAGGACTTCTCTCCCCTTCCATTGCCAGGAGCAGACTACAGGACTTCTCTCCCCTTCCATTGCCAGGTGCAGACTACAGGACTTCTCCCCCCTTCCATTGCCAGGAGCAGACTACAGGACATCTCCCCCCTTCCATTGCCAGGAGCAGACTACAGGACATCTCCCACTTCCATTGCCAGGAGCAGACTACAGGACATCTCCCACTTCCATTGCCAGGAGCAGACTACAGGGCATCTCCCACTTCCATTGCCAGGAGCAGACTACAGGGCATCTCCCACTTCCATTGCCAGGTGCAGACTACAGGGCATCTCCCACTTCCATTGCCAGGAGCAGACTACAGGACATCTCCCACTTCCATTGCCAGGAGCAGACTACAGGACATCTCCCACTTCCATTGCCAGGAGCAGACTACAGGACATCTCCCACTTCCATTGCCAGGAGCAGACTACAGGACATCTCCCACTTCCATTGCCAGGAGCAGACTACAGGACATCTCCCACTTCCATTGCCAGGTGCAGACTACAGGGCATCTCCCACTTCCATTGCCAGGAGCAGACTACAGGACATCTCCCACTTCCATTGCCAGGAGCAGACTACAGGACACCTCCCACTTCCATTGCCAGGAGTAGACTACTGACAGGTAAGTCCTTCTCATGCCTGTCACTGTCCACCCACCACTTGCTCTGCTGTCACCTTTGCCTTGGTTGCTGCACAGGTTCAACAGCCCGACAATTCCAACGTGACTGCTAGCGAGTGCACAGAGTCCCATGTGTGATTTCTAATCATTGATTATTCATCCTATTGGTGATTGATCACTAATACCCAGATCAGGTGAGCCAACAGACTTCTGATCTAGGATAGGTGTGGATTGGGAAAGCTAGCGTTTAGCATTCGTTACATTGTAGCATTTTTTGTTTGTTTTGTAAATTTTGTTACAAAAATAAACATGAAGATCCCTGATAACAGAAGAAGGCCTATAGAAAAAGAGGGACCTTTGTGGGGACTATTCACATCATAATACTAGCACGTGTTGGCATGCATTTTTCTACTGCACTGAATGTTTTCATGGGCTTTTTTTTTTTTTTTTTTACATGTGTTTTTGTGTAATTTTTTTTTTTTTTTTTTTTTTTTTTCACTTGCATATGTAATTTATGGGCTTACATATATGTGGCTGTGGTCCAGTGTCCTGTGTGTTTCTGTTCCCTGGTTCAGGTGCAAATTTTCCCCTGAATACGCACTTAAACCGGACCCAAAAACGCACAGGACCCTTTTTCAAAACCGCAGCCACCCCAGAGTATGTGAATGGGCTCTATTGAAAGCTGGTCACACTCGCATATTATGCTAATTGGATTAAAAACATCCAATTCCTATAAATGTGAACCCAGCCTAAGTTTTTTTCATTGAAAGCTGAACTCCAGGGAAAGGAAAAATCCTTTGCCCCCCCCCGCAAGGGTTAAATGCTTGTGTATGTCTGGGGGTCTCGACTCTCTGCTCCCTCCAATCCTCTGCCACCGCCTTGCTACAAGGGTTACATGCTTGTGTATGTCTGGGGGGGTCTTAACTCTCTGCCCCCCCTTACTACAAGGGTTAAATGCTTATTTATGTCTTGGAGTCTCAACCCTCCGCTTTCTTAAGCTGCCTCCCTTACTGAAAGGGTTAAATGCTTGTGTATGTCTGGGGGTCTCGACCCTCCGCTCCCTCCAATCCTCTGCCCCCTCCCCTTACTGCAAGGGTTAAAAGTTTGTGTATGTCTGGGGGTCTCGACCCTCCGCTCCCTCCAATCCTCTGCCCCCTCCCCTTACTGCAAGGGTTAAAAGTTTGTGTATGTCTGGGGGTCTCGACCCTCCGCTCCCTCCAATCCTCTGCCCCTGCCCCCTCCCCTTACTGCAAGGGTTAAAAGTTTGTGTATGTCTGGGGGTCATGACCCTCCGCTCCCTCCAATCCTCTGCCCCCTCCCCTTACTGCAAGGGTTACATACTTGTGTATGTCTGGGGGTCTCAACCCTCCGCTCCCTTAAGCTCTCTCCAATCCTCTGCCCCCCCCCCCGTACAGCAAGGGTTAAAAGCTTGTGTATGTCTGGGGGTCTCGACCCTCCAATCCTCTGCCCCCTCCCCTTACTGCAAGGGTTACATAGTTGTGTATGTCTGGGGGTCTCGACCCTCCGCTCCCTTTAAGCTCTCTCCAATCCTCTGCCCCCCCGCCTTACAGCAAGGGTTAAAAGCTTGTGTATGTCTGGGGGTCTTTACCCTCCGCTCCCTCCAATCATCTGCCCCCCCCCCCCCTCTTACTGCAAGGGTTAAATGCTTGTGTATGTCTGGGGGTCTCGACCCTCCACTCCCTCCAATCCTCTGCCCCCCTTACTGCAAGGGTTAAATGTTTGTGTATGTCTGGGGGTCTCAACCTTCCGCTCCCTCCATTCCTCTGCCCCCCCTCTTAATGCAAGGGTTAAATGCTTGTGTATGTCTGGGGGTCTTGACCCTCCGCTCCCTCCAATCCTCTGCCCCCCCCTCTTACTGCAAGGGTTAAATGCTTGTGTATGTCTGGGGGTCTCGATCCCCCCCGTTCCCTTAAGCTCCCTCTAATCCTCTGCTCCCCCCCCCCCCCTTACTGCCAGGGTTAAATGCCTGTGAATGTCTGGGGGTCTCGAACCTCCGCTCCCTTAAGCTTCCTCCAATCCTCTGCCCCCCTACTGCAAGGGTTAAATTTGTGTATGTCTGGAGGTCTCGACCCTCCGCTCCATCCAATCCTCTGACCCCCCCTTACCTTTACTGCAAGCGTTCAATGCTTGTGTATGACTGGGGGTCTCGACCCTCTGCTCCCTCCAATCCTCTACCCCCCTTACTGCAAGGGTTAAATGCTTGTGTATGTTTGGGGGTCTCGAACCTCTGCTCCCTTAAGCTTCCTCCAATCCTCTGCCCCCCCCCCCCCTCTTACTGCAAGGGTTAAATGCTTGTGTATGTCTGGGGGTCTCGACTCTCCGCTCCCTTAAACTCCCTCCAGGCTGTAAGGCTACGCTCACACATGCCGCAGCTCACAGCAGGGGGTCTGGTGCGTCCCTGTTCACCGAATCAGGCCTGTTAGACCTAAACAGGTATTTAACCCTTGCAGTGTGGGGGGGGCAGACCCCTATGCTCCTGCAATCACAGGTTGTCTTGAAGTCATCAAGTTCAGAGTAAAGCCTTCACACCTGTATTGGACATAAGGACGTCAAAGGATAGTCCACATCCAGAACGTAGGGGAATAGAGGGGAGCAGGGGATCAAATAAGAAAAAAAAAGTGTTTTTTGTGACCTGAACAGGTGTTTAACCCTTGCAGTGTAGGGGACAGCCCCCTATGCTCCTGCGATCATAGGTCTTCTTGAAGTCATCAAGCTCAATGTAGAGCCCTCAGACCTGTATTGGACATGAGGACCCTGAAGGACAGTCCACTAAAAAGAGTAGGGATATAGAAGAGAGCAGTGGCTGCTGGGGGAGCGGGGCATCAGGTAAGAAAAAAAAACTGCCTTTGTGGCCCATTAGACCTAAACGGGTATTTAACCCTTGCAGTGTGGGGGGGGCAGCCCCATGTGCTTCTGTGATCGCAGGTTTTCGTGACGTCATCAAGCTCAATGTAGAGCCTATAGACCTGTATTGGATGTGAGGATGCCAAAAGACAGTCCACTGCCGAAGTGTAGGGAAATTGAGGAACGTGGTGGGGGAGCAGGGGATCGGGTAGGAAATAAACAATTTTTTGTGGTCCCTTAGACCTAAATTGGTATTTAACCCTTGCAGTGTGGGGGGCAACCCCCTATGCTCCTACAATCATAGGTCTTCTTGAAGTCACCAAGCTCAATGTAGAGCCCTCCAGACCTATATTGGACATGAGGATGCCAAAAGTGTAGAACTGCCAAAGTGTAGGGAAATTGAGGAACGTGGCGGCTGCCGGAGGTGGGGGGGGGGGGGGCATGGTCAAT